>NC_048413.1:15000304-15097816 GCF_013103735.1 Etheostoma cragini
GAAAAGATCGGTCACCTCTAGTGCGGTAACGAGTGCGTGGAACCGTCAGCAGGTTCTGATCCACAGACCTCAGAGCACAAATAGGGGTATACCGCTGAATCAAGTCACTAATATAGAGGGGAGCCAGGCCATGTAAAGCTCTGAAAACTAAAACCAAAATAGTGCCGATTCTCTCTGACCAATCAGTAGTCTGCAGCTTGAAACCTTGACTGAGGTGGTACTAAAGAACGTACCTGTTGACAGGTATCATGGACTTTTTTCGTACCAAGCATAGCAGGTACACATGGAGGAACGCCATTAGGACCCCCTGAGTCAATGCAAGGGGGCCTCCAAATTATTGTTAATTTTTGAAAGTGTTTTCAATAATAACAAAGCAAATATCAAACACAAATCCCCACTGATGATAGGCTTACTGGCCTATAGAGTGTATGCTTGGGATTCACTGTGTCACATGTATGTTTGAAAATTATAACACAATTTATGAAATCATGCCAACAATTATAAGGCTATTTTAAAAGCTTAGTATTGTATGCAAAAAAGGTAGTATAAAGGCTTTAGGACGCCCTACATGTAATTGCAAGCCCAGTTTAATATGCAACTTCATTTTATACAATATCTCTAGTAGGGGGTCCCTGCTCCAGCTCTCTTTCAGCTATGGGTTCTTTGGGTTAAAAAACTTTGAAGACCCCTGCCTTAGAAGGTATGCTCCTGGGCCCTTGTAGTAACACCATGTTGTTGGTGTTACCGCTGACGGTGGTAAGCTAGTTAGCTGTGCATGCTAACATTGGGAGCTTGCAGTTGAGCAGATACACACCCTTCAATATGCAGGCATCAACTTTGAGGATCACTGTGTTAGTGTACACAAATTAAAACTACTAAAAGTTGTTGAGTCAACATTTTTGGGCCATGAGTACAACTAACCTGCCCTGAACTCTATGTGAGGTGAGCCTGGCTGCACCAGTGATTCTCAAGTATCCACTTCATCAGAGTCTCACGCACAAGACGAAAAACTGGAGTCAGTGGATCCACACAAAATCCCCCCGCCCCCATTACTGTGGCTGATTTCACAGTCTGAATATTTGCTGCTGTATGCGTCTTTTAAGAAAACATGCATCTACATATTAGTACTACATATAAATATATTTACATGTGTCAACACTGCTTTCAGATGTAGATCTTTCTTCGATTTTCTAGCCCACTTTCTTATGTGTATTACATCTGGGTATAATTTTTTTTCAACAGTTCTGAAGAAGTCCTCTACAGCTGAAAGTGAATCTAGTGTTGACAGAAGTTTAAAGGTGGAGCAGACAATGCAGCAGCGGCTCTTACAATGTGGTTCAAGGCCATGTCACGTTGTGTATTTTAGCTGCACAATGCTTTTGCTTGGGCTAGGAAGTGACACATCCCATAGCCCAGGCCCTCTGTGGGTCAAAAAAGCTGCACTACATGGTTTAGTAAATTAAATTGTTATTCTGGAAGTAATAAAGAATTGTGTCTCAAAACTGCTGCACTGCATGATGGAAGTTCATTTTTATTTTTATTGTTATTTTTTTTTTTTTTTACAAAGAATTACGCCCTGTGCATCATCTCTACCTTTAAGGAGAAAAGCAAGAGGGGCAACTGTGACTGTCAGACAGAAATACCACGGATGATAAACAATTGCGTGTTGTAGTTTTTTTATGTGTGGCACCATATCCTGACAGGACAGACAGGACAGTGACTATCCGCAAGGAAAGGAAGGTCAGATGGGTATCCAGGTCTCACCTTTTGTTCTCTTCAGATGATAGACAGACTGCTTGAGCACGACTTTGACCTTTTAATTGTTTGTAAGTATGTATTTGATATAGGATGGAAAAACAGAAGTGATCATGCTCTGTGAAGTGCACTTTCTTCCCCAGCAGTGCACCAAACTGTTCACATCCCACCCCGCGCTTAATCACATGTTAATGATCTTATGCTTATCCCCAATTAAAATAAATGACATCCTTAAGTTATCAGCTTTGTTGTTACATTAATGAGAACATAAAATCTAATTGTTGAGGATGCTTTGTGAGACCACAGTTGGACACAGTTCCTCAGGGAGCCCGTGGATGAAGGCGGGTGCTGCCTTACCCGCCCAGGAGATGCATGACCCAGATGTCTGATGACATGACTTGTGAAGGTGTGGTGGAGGTCAGGACACGTTTATCAAGAGTGAACAGGAAATCAGCAACTCACACTGTAACCTACTGGACTCACGCAAGTTTTGTTTTAAAAAGGAAGGTATGAAAGAAACACGTTGAAAGCTTTATGCTTGGCAAGCAAGATGTATAAGAATTATAAATTTGAACAAGAGGGAACATCTCCAGAGACCTTTCACAAATTAGCCATTAGATGTTACTGTGATGCCCTGGCAAGTCAAGACATGGATAATTACATGTACAGTCAAGAACAGAAGATTTAGCAGACAAAAAAAAGTGTTTGATATTGGTTAAACAATGCAATGTTTGTTTGATTATTGTAATGCCCAAATAATAGAGCCTGGCAAGCTGCCATAAAATATACACTTTTTAACGCGCATAAAAGGGCCATTTGACAAATTCTTGGATTGTACTCAACTCTTAAGCCCCTACAGAAACTTTGTATGGCGTAAGTGACAAAGTACAATAAATGCATGAGCTGACAGGAAGAATTCTTCAGAGAGACATGTTTCACGAAGTCAAAAAATGTAAACACATCACTAGGAGAGGCACTAATGGATGAAGAGGACCAGCGAACGGAAAGGGATGGGAGAGGTAGGGAGACAGGGACACAAGGAGAGGTTTGGCTGCCAGCAGTTAGCCTCATAACAAAAAGTTATTAACAAAGTAACATGCCATAGGGGGGTCGGGGCAAGCGCACCATAAAGCAGATAAAGAACAATAGCAGGAACTATAGGCCACAAAATGATTGGAGCCTCTCCCTGGACGATAATAATAGAAAGACCCTCTAAGATCATGACACACACTCAGCATAGAGGAGACAGGGTGGATGAGATATTTTTATAATGTGATTAATGCTAATGCAACAAGCAGAGTGGGATCATGCCAGACATAACTACAAGCCTCAAAACACTTCATAAGTGTTTTTTTATGAGCCAAGAATAACAGTTTAAAGTGGAAACAAGACATACAACAGAGTATCAGAACATTATTAATATTCATGTAATTTCACACTTGATTGTGACTTCACATTTAAAATATTCATGTTTGTCGGACAAAAAGGATTATATCACTTGAAGCATTTGTGTCAACAAAAAAATGTTGATATTTTTCTGTTGTTTTTAAGCTAATTGAATACACACTGGATTGTAAAAGTGGCACAACTCAGTTTGCCACTCAGGTATTCCCATTTTCATTGTTTAAATTTAGAAAAAGCTGTCTGCGGTTTTGATGGAGCAGAAGAGTTTTGTCCAGTTTGGGGTTAATATTCCATATCCTTTTCCATTCAACGTATTGTTCACTTTACCACTGATTAATATCTTGTTTAAACAGCCCGCAGACACACCACGCCGTCTGTATGTTCATAAATCCGCTGGAGCTGATCAACACAATGGCTCACATTCCTGCCATTTAAAGGAAGTCCCTTGTATCACTGCACCTCTTCTCCTCCAGAGACACAGACATTCTAGGAATTGGAACTCTGAACATGCACCTCCGTTTATTTCATTTAGCTTTAAACATTACACTTTGGGGGATGTCCATCCAGTGCTTCACCTTTGTTATGAATTGCTAAACCTCTCACATACACCCTGTTTGACTTGAGTTACATCTTAGCAATGTTTTCTCTTTCATTGAATAACTACAGCATGGGCAAAATGTCCTGAAATGGAGACATTTATCAGGGTTAAATCATTTGACCCGACTCCAGCATTGTCGCTGTATGTGGGATTACCAAACACCCCCTGCTAACTACGGCTTTTTCTGGGCTGATGAGGTGACACACTGTGTGAAAATAAAAATGATTTCATATCCATTAGATTAAAACTGCACTAATGAAGATTTTTACATTAGTCAGAGGTCTCCCGCAGTGTTTACCTCACAGTTATCATCCAAACTCCGCAGCTCTGCACAGTTTTTTTACCCCCTTTTAGCTTGTTGTCTTTTTTGATGCAAATGTATTGTCTTACTGTACTCATCAACCCCATTTCCAATAGCAACATCTGGCCCCTGTTTTTGTAAAAAAAAATAAAAAGGAATACTGTATGTTACCTGCCCATTTCCAGAGAACAAACAAGACAAAGTGAACAGCTATTGAAGCAAGTTAAATATCCAAATATGTCCTCTGGAGTTGGAGACCAAGACAGAGTCAAAGGCAGAATGAATATTGGACCTAGATATCTCAACTTCTCATGGTGATATAACGTTAGGTAAACGGACCTACGTACAGAAGGGTGTAATGGGCAACCAAAGATCACACATGCTGACATGCACACCTTCAAAATCAAAACCCATGCGTCAAGCAAGTTAATTGGTTGATTTAGCTCCTGTCGGTTCAAACCTGAGACAAAAACATTACAACGGTTTTACAGCTTTAACGTAAAGGTTAAAGAAACCCAGATTTTAGTAACATTTCAGTATGTTCTAATTTCATTCATCAGTGTGGGAAACACCATGGTCTAAGTTTGGAAAACATTGACCATATTTGTTGTGTGGCACCTGTCAAGTTGATAATCCCAGTAAAATTCGCTGTATCCCCCACCCCCGCCTCAATATAGCAACAAGGTATAAATGGCATAAAAAATGCAATGCTAGATGGTTTGTCATATTTGCTTTAGATTTGAACAAGTGGTACGGTACAAATTCCGCCCTTCCATCCAACGTCTGGGCCTATTCAAGCCAAAATCCTTGGGTGTTGTCCTGTGCAACAATAGAAAACGATGGCATTGCTTGCACTTCCTCACGTAGCCTTCAAAATGGGAGCGGTTAAACCCTAACCCGCTCACAGCACCCAATACTGGGTTTACACCAGACATAGATTTCCCTTGTTTTTGTATTCACCAGTCTGTCTGAAACTCTCATGAGATTGTGATTTCCGTTTGCCTCATACTCTCATAAACGCTTAAGACATCAAGTTCTGTTTTGATCATAAAGATGGTTAGATTACCAAGCTCCATTTTGCAAACAATATTTTATGGCCAGAAGACATACATTATCCACATACATACACATCATGTTTTATTTATTGAAACAAACTTTGTACACTCCCATCTGACAGAGAACAACATCTCACTCATTACACGTAATCTCTGATCAGAGCCAAGGTGTGGTTTGATCCATGAACCAGACTGCCATGTGTGATTGAGTTTCACAGAGGTCTCCTGGGTACCAGAGCCCTTTTCCTTGTGGCTACACAGTTTAAACACCCACCCATGACAGACATCCATCCTCCTCGGAAATGAACTCCTCGCTAACAGACATGGTTTGAGGTTACACCTCATCTCCACCAACAATACAACTTTGATCTCTTTAGGCGTTTCACAGTGGTATACATTGTATGACTTAATTATGCCTACTCTGAGCTTGTACCTCCCTCATAGCTCTCTGAAGGACATGAAGGAGGATGTACTGTTTAGTGCAAAAGATGGTGTGTGTATGTGTGTGTGTGTGTGTGTGTGTGTGTGTGTGTGTGTGTTTCTTTGTGTTTGGAGGGAGGGAGGGGTCGTGAGTAAAGGAAAAGCAGATCATATGCCTGACTTTCTACTTCGTGTTGAAAACAATCCTTTGAGTAGTAGGACCCAGAGGATTTTTGTAAGGGGAAAAAACTGGACCAGCACACCTTTATGTTATCTGAGGCAGGACAAAGATGTAAAAAAAGTTGTTCAACACTGTAACAAAACATGTTGAGCTTTGAGCCATGTCATTGGCTAAAAAAAGTCTGAGAGGAAAATGCAATGGCTCTTAAGGTCAGGGCAGACCCTGCTATAAATGTATTGCAACAGACTAACACCTTTACTCACTCTACTACAGCGCATGGTGAGCTATCACCTCTCATCTCTACGGGGACAATATGAGTGCTTCTGTGGCCGTGTACAGGAATATTTACACAGAGGATCGCTTCAAACAGGCCTACGGCTCCGATGATAGCACAAGTGGAAGTTTGCGGCTCTGGGACAAGCTTGCCGGGAGGTGCAGGTGTTCAAGGCAAACTTGCCTTCACCTGTTGAGGGAGAGAGTGCCCATTTTCAACTGGCTGCCAAGATACAGACTAAAGAAATGGATTTTAGGAGATACTATTGGGGGACTGACAGTTGGTATTCTTCACATTCCACAAGGTGACTTTACATGTATTTTAAAGGGAAAAAATAGTTGTTTTCCATTACATTATTTAAAATGTAAATTATGAGTATTACATTATTTCGTTTTAGAATCAATTGAACAAACAATACCATAATGATGATAATAATAATACCAACAATATAAATAATCATACTAATATTAACATTATTATTATGAATGAAACCTTATAAATACACACAGTTTTTATTAATATGATTGTAATAATTAATATTAATAACTATGCCATACAACTTGAGTAAGTATTGCAAGGTTAGAATAGTGTTTACATTTCATAGGTAATTAAGGCTAATCTGTCAAGATCACTGCATTATCACAGTGGAGATACTAAACACAAACTCAGTCAGTATTCTCATTCATTAATATTTATTATTTTTGTACTTTGCGTGCTTCAGCCACATAAGCCTACATGAGTACAGATTTTAGATTCGAAACATAAACTAAGAAAAAAACGTGTTTACTGATGAACTGTCTTTTTGACTGTCCTTCCCTAAACAGGCATGGCCTTTGCGTTACTCACGTCTGTGGCACCAATATTTGGCCTTTACACCTCCTTCTTCCCTGTGGTCCTCTACATGTTTTTTGGCACAGGTCGCCACGTGTCCACAGGTAAGACTTGCGTCTATGTTACATCTGTTGTATATTCTAGAAAAGCAGAGCAAACATCATTAATCAAAATAAATACATTAATTACATTATGTCACACATGCATTGTGAACAGTGTACAGGACTGTGTCAGTTATAATGTGTTCTACTGTTACTGAGATGGGCTCATTCGCAGGTACCTTTGCTGTGGTGAGTCTGATGACTGGTTCTGTGGTCGAGCAGCTGGTTCCCACTCCTCTTGAGATGAACTCCAGTTCGCCTGAAGCGGCCAACTTTGAGGCCCAGAGGATTGGAGTTGCTTCAGCTGTAGCCCTCCTCTCAGGAATTATTATGGTAAAAAAACCTATTGATGACAAATTCACAAAATGAAAATACTAATGCAACTGAGATCTGTCTTTTTGTAAAGACTAGCAGACTTGCTTTGGCCAACACAGCTCAACGTTTTCTTTTTATATATTTATCTCTTGTGCCCCAGCTCTGTATGTTTGGTCTACAGCTGGGCTTCCTCTCCACCTATCTGTCAGAGCCAATTGTTAAGGCTTTCACTAGTGCTGCCGCCTTCCATGTTACCATCTCGCAGCTGCAAAGCATGCTGGGGCTGCGGCTTCCTCGCCACACTGGGTCCTTCTCTCTCTTTAAGGTAAGCAGTGATGGACATCTTGATGGTCTAATCCAAGATTTTAATATTTGGGCATTTAGTCCTATTTGCTCACAGCTCACTGACTCGTGTGTTCAGACTTTAGCGTCTGTGATGGAGAACCTGCCTCACACTAACGTGGCTGAGCTGCTGATTTCCTTGGTGTGTTTGGCTGTTCTGGTCCCAGTGAAGGAGGTCAACATGCGTTATCGGCAGCGCCTACGTACACCTATCCCCGTGGAGATTGTCACGGTTAGTCAACTGGATTGATGAACGTCTAGGGTACATATATTGACAATATGATCAACAGGTTAAGTCATGGTTTTTGTTTGCTTCTTCAGGTGATTATTGCTACAGGCGTGGCTTATGCCTCCTCACTGGACTCTACTTACAACATTGAAATAGTTGGCCACATCCCAGCTGGGTAATCTTTTAGATAGGAAAAAAAAGCCCACAAAACAGTGATGAGTATAGTAGCTTCTAGTGGTTTGATTTTAAATTCTTCTATTCTCAGATTCCCGGGGCCACAAATGCCTGCCTTGCACACTTTCCCTGACATTGCAGGAGACACAGTAGCCATAACATTTGTTGGGTACGCTGTGTCGGTTTCACTGGCAATGATCTATGCCGATAAACATGGATACTCCATACATCCCAACCAGGTAAAGTGTGATAACGTCACAGCTGCTTGTTGACATGCTGTATTCTCAGCAATTTGTTAACTTTTTGTTTTAAACCTGTGCTTGTTTTCAGGAGCTCCTGGCTCACGGTATCTCGAACACAGTGTCTTCTTTTTTCACATGCTTTCCCAGCTCAGCCACTCTTGCTACCACTAATATACTCGAGAGTGCTGGAGGATACACACAGGTAGTCCATGTGAACTAGCCTATAGTTAATTAATTGTGTCACACTCACAAGCCACTGATAGTCTCTTTGTCTTAAAGGCCCAATCTGCAATTCAAATGTAAACAGGAGGGTCACACAAGGAAAAAACAAAAACTCTGTTATCACTCTCAAAATGATTGGACAGGCCTTTAATATAAAGACAAAAACTGGCAAGTACATTTAAGGTAGTATGTTTACCGATGCTTTAAAGACATCAGCAAAAAGGCTGATATTGTAAATAAAAAGAGAAACACATACTCAACATACAAAATACAATTGTGTGTGTTCCTGCAGCTCTCTGGCTTATTCACAAGTCTGGTTGTTCTGGTTGTCCTGCTGCTGATTGGACCGCTGTTCTACTTCCTACCAAAGGTGTGTTTGTATGTGTGTATCTGTACAAGAATGAGAGAAAGAAGGAGGTAAATTTCACTCATCTCCCTCAATCTATCTCCCCAGGCAGTCCTGGCATGCATCAACGTCACCAGCCTCAGGCAGATGTTCCTGCAGTTCCAGGAGTTACCTGAACTGTGGAGAATCAGCAGGATTGACTTTGTAAGGCAATATATTAGTACAGCAATACAAGACACACAACTGTATTGTGCGACATGGTCCCAATGCATAAGAATAAAACTCAAGAGAAAGGAAGATGGTGAATTAGCTCCCCAGTTACCATTAGGTAAACAACTGTCCCATAGAGCACAACTAATTGGGTTTTTCAGTATATTTACATATTGGCTCATATTATCCTGTTTAGGTTGAGGTTATTTACAAAACGTTTAAAAATGTGCGTTATTCACCTCATCTAGATTATAACATTTGTTATTCAGTCTGACGGCTGCCTGCAATTTGATTATGCATGCATTTTGAAACAATAACTGTTGCAAGGTAATTGAAATAAACACCCTCCAGCCAAAGAGAATCAGGTTGCAATTGCATAGCTGGAATTAGCCATCATTGATGTACCTTTTTGTATCCTGACATGACCATACATTGTTCTGGCTGGTGCAGATGGTTTGGGTGGTAACGTGGCTCTCTGTAGTGGTACTCAACGTGGATCTTGGCCTGGCCATCGGAGTAGTTTTCTCTATGATGACCGTCATCTGTCGCACACAAAGGTACATTTTCCATGTCCATGCACAAGTACTACGGTGCAATTCAGTGAGTGCTCTTGCCGATTACTCTCTTGTAAGAAATACCATGTTCACCTGAAAGGGTTAAACATGAACTGAGACGATCAATATAATTACAATATGTCATATGTCATAATGTGTTCATTGAAGTGGATGACTCATGGTTCAACAGGGCTGGTTGTTCAGTGCTTGGTCGGGCCAGTAACACAGAAATTTACAGACCTCTGGAGAAAAACAGCAAGGTGAGAGGATGCTCTCACTGCTTACTACTTGTATTTATTTTGATTTATTTTGGTCTTTTATTGAACTTTAATTTTAGACACATAGAACCTTTATTTCTTATTCCAAAAAAGTGGTAATCATAAACTTAGAGACAATGCAGACTATCATAGAATGAAGATAGGATGCTGCTGTTTTCCTATCAGTGCTATGAGGTACCTGGGGTGAAGATCCTGACTTACAACGGGCCTATTTACTACGGCAACCGTAGCTTCTTCAGGGAGGAGATGAGCAGGCTGCTGGGCCTGACGCCAGAGAGAATCCGCGGCCGAGAGAAGGCTAGGAAAGCCCTGGAGAAAAGGGAGAGAGAGGCCATCGTCAGCACTGTGGTACGGCTGCTTCAATCATCGAATGAGCGGAGTTAAAACATTTTTTTTTAATTCACACTGTAAAGCTTAGTTTCAATATGTTATTGTTGTTTCTCTCTGTATTGTTGTTTAGGAAAGAGCCATTGCAAACACATCATTTTCTTCAGAAAACGAGTTCTTTAAATCTGGTAAGTAATGAAAACATTGTGGTGGTTCTGTGTGGGTGATAAGACATTTGCATAGTTCCAAAAAATTAAAGCTTTGAATGAGGACATCTACAACTGTTGTTTGGCCTACGGATGACACTTGTATTCACATTTGATGTATAATGTCAAGCTTTCAAAAAATGTCTTTCCTTTCCTTTTTTCTTTTCTGTAGAAACATCTGAGAGGGATGTTCAGGCAGTGTTAATTGATTGCAGCAGTGTGACTTTTGTTGATGTTGCTGGAGCAAGACTCTTTACACAGGTTGGTCTAAAGCAAGACATTATGCTTCAAATGTCACTCAATTTCTTTCTGCAATGTTTCAACATAACTGATTGCTATTGGCTTTTTGCAGATGTGTACTGAATGCCAGAAAGTTGGAGTGTATGTATATTTGGCAAACTGCAATGGTAGGGCCCATGTATTTGAATTACTTCTTTTCATATGGGTTTCCCTATGGTATTCTGGGTTTACTCACGTGCATACATTGAATACTGATCAATGGTTTCCATCTCCCTAGAGAGCGTATTGAAGATCCTAACATCAAGTGGTTTAATGAACTACATGAACCCTCAACATATTTTTGTCACTGTTCATGATGCAGTGATGTATATTCAACAGCAGAAGGTATGCCAGAAAGTTGAAGTGGAAAATTTCCACAAAAAACACACAAAAAAACACTTTGGTTACTAATTACGTAGATTGTCCTAAACAAACAATGCACATTTTCTGTTGTCTTCCGTAGGAAAAACCTCCAGAGAACACCACGACTGTTTGGGTATGAGCCAGGAGGCAGTGACGATGACTCATGGTCCCAGCAGCAAGCGAGGTTTGGGCTACAAAGACAGAGGCCAATAAGAATTCTACATGTTGTAGAGATTATATCTCTCAGATGTATAGCAGTAATTCAGCATTTGGTCCGTATTTCAATATATACCAGTGTTTCAAAGAAGCAGTAGCCTGTTGTAGCACTATGTCATGAATTACAATACTTAATAACGTTACATTGTTACCAGTTTTCTCATAGATATTGAGGCACACTTCAATCTGATACAGACAAATAGTAACAAATCTCAATATCCTCATATATTTGGTGTAAAAAACAATATGTAATTTTTGACTTATACGTATAAAGCTGCATGTGACAGATCCTAATGGTTACTTGTTCTGTTCTTCATTGTGTTAAACTGTGTGTTGGAATATTAGAATAGTGATATTTATTTAGTTTCTGTTTATTTGCAATGCCGATTAAAATAAAGTGCATGTAATAGTTTGTTGTATTTTACTTTGTGTATTTATATGTTTTGAAATATATGATTAAATGTACAGTAAAATCCATCCAATGCCGTCTTAAACTGTTTTGTCTTTTTAATTTCCGAAAGACTGCACAATATCTTGTATGACTGACTTTTGTATTTATCAGCAACTGTGCCATCCACAGGCTGTTTTGAAAATAAATCTATATCCAAAAACAGAACTTCACAGTGAATTCTAATGACATTTAATAAATTGAATTTAAATACATTTAATAAAATCAAAGAAATTGGGTAATAGGTTTTTAAATCAAGACATGGGATAGAGTGGTTATTAAGTATGAATAAATTTTAGAAGGAAACTGTGTGGAATGTGAAGCATGCCAGTGTGTCAGGTTTTGAAGAGAGAAGAACAGCAGTCTTTATATTTGGTGCGGTACTGTAGACCTGTGTGTCTGCACTGAGATATGATCAAAAGTGAAAAATATAGGATTCAAAAACAACAAAGACAAAGGATTTGTTAGCTACAAGGGGTAAAATTAGAAATTAACACAAAACATACAGAATGCTGGTTTATTTAACATGCAAGCCACACTGGTGTCAATTTGTGTCTATTTTTATATAAACTTGCTGAATAAGACTAAATGTTTTTACTGTAGAAAGAAAGTTTGTACATTGTTATAAAATGTTAAAGGTGTGTTTTAGCAGAGGCTATAAATGCCATGTTGAAAGTGATGGCTTCCTCACCACCATGATGCCCTCTGCTGTTCAACAGTTAAAGGTTCCCCCCCACTGCTCATAATCATTAGATTAGATTAAATAATACTTTATTTATCCCACAGTGGGGAAATTCAATTTTATTAATCTTAAATCAATTTTATTGCAGCAGCAGTTTTACACAGCAAAAAGCAAAGCAATAAGCAAACAAACAAACAACAGGCAAACAACAGACAACGTGCAAAAAGTACAGAATGAATGTAAAGTGGTATTATATAAAAGATATCACAAATTAAAATGAGGTGGCCATAGTACAACAAATATTGCAATGTAAGTAAGTAAGTGATGTGAAATTAATTTGAATATGTGGTTAAACAATATAGCAAAAGTAAGTAACCATAACATAAATGATATTCAAGTGTAACCATAATATAAATATTATTGAAAAAGTCCTGTTACCTTGACCTGATAAAACTATACGTAGTGTGGGTTCAAAACCAGGACGTAAAAAGGAAGAAAAAAACTAATTATTTCCTTGCTTGATGTTGGATAGCCAAGTTATTAATTTTTTCCAGTGCATATTTCAAAGAGGCCTCTAGACACTGTACCCTTTGGGTTTTCAGCTCAAGGAGTGTACCACTAATTGGCAGGAAGTAGTCCACTTCAATTAGAACATGGTACACAAGGCTCTGGCCAAATGTTTACTAAGCCAGATTCTACCGGCAGACCTCACACACACACACACACACACACACACACACAGACACACACACACACACACACACACACACACGCACACACACAATAGCAGATAGACAGACAGACACACACACACACATACACACATATAGAAACACACACACACACACACACACAAACACGCACACACACAATGGCAGATAGACAGACAGACACACACACACACACACATATTCACATATATACAAACACACACACACACACACACACGCACACACAAAGACACAGACAGACAGACACACACACAAACACACACACACACACAAACACACACACACAAAGAAAGACAGACACACACACACACACACGTAAAAAAGTATCATTGCAAACTCCTCTAGGAATTCTTTGATTATGAAAAAGTGCTTACAGGTAATGTATAAATGTTCTTACAGTTATGTTAGTTGACCCAAACCTAACCAAATAAAATAAAACTCCAAAGAGAACAACAAACAATTATAATGTGAGGTTCATCATGACAAAGCAGAGTATCATTTACAGTGTTTCTTAATCGATTTGATACACTTCTCCAAATTCAGGTAACTGTTCTCAAAACAGTTAAAACAGCAAACTAAACACACTCTTATGTTTGTGAAACAGTTAAGTATCCACTGCACAGTGAAACACAGCATTTTATTCTAGTAATGCATGAGTTGTCACCCCACAAAAAAATATTATGCAAGCCTACTTTTAGTGGCAGGCTATAAAATGCTGCCAGTTTTCTCAGTGGTGGATGAACTACTTAGATTAATTACTTAAACAAAAGTAGAAAATCCCATGTAAAGTTGGGGGCTTAAAATTAGGGGATGCTAGTGAGCCATTTTTGCACGCCAATTTACAAAACCCTTAAAATATAAATATTATGTAATAAATAACAATTTTCACCATGTGCAGATTTTGGTGATATTTCAAGCCTAAAAGCCCCTCAAAAAGGTGATTCCCTTGGCAGAAAATAATAATAAAACAGACTAGTTTCAATAGGGCCTTCTCCAACTGACGGTTGTTGGTGCTCGGCCCTATAATGTGAATGCTGAGTATATGATCAAACCAAAAGGGAGATGATGACGGTGAGACAGGGTCTAAATACCTAGACTTACCCATGTGCAATACAGAAAGTTATCTGACTAAAAACAAGGAAGCAGAAAGACTACATAGTTGAAGGATGTTATAGCCACTCAACTGTGGGAATTCCCCAGACAACCAAATATGAAAAACAAGTTGTTGCATTTATATATTTAAGCAGTGCTGCACTTTCAGCTCATGGCTATTATTTTGTAACTTTTCCTTTTTTTCTTTAAACTATATTTGTAGCAGTTAGTTATCTCTCGAGACATTAAAAAAGGTACATGATTGATGAACTTTAACACATTTCAACAATTTGTGTACGCTCACAGAAGATACATTTTGTTCTGTGGTGCAATGCAACTAAAGTAGCAGGAAACCAGATAGAAAGGTTTACACACACACACACACACACAGGGTTACAAAATTTTACCTTCCTCCAAAAATTGCCATTTAGAGTAAAATCTATTCCACACAGCAGAAATCTGTCGCAAGAGAAAATTAGGAACAAAAATAACGAAGACCTGGGTGAAGTAATTCCAACTACAGTCTGCACAGCAGCAGTTCATGTGGACAAAAATGTAGTTTGATTTTCATTGCTTGAACACAGTGTTCAAAACTATACATCTACCCCATGGCTTTTTAAAACCAAATAAGAATGAAGCAGTTATTCACTGTAACGTTCAATAGAAAGTGAACAGGTAAAAGAGCAAAGATAAAAATATGACCCTGTAAGATGTCTGAAGTTATATACAACGCTATAAAAACTGTGAAAACACTGACCACTTACTGTTTTTCAACACTTTTGAAATTAATAGATGATGCAGGTGCATGGCAAGAGAGGACATCCAATGTGCTGTGGCCTGATGCTGGAGAAAGGCAACATATTGTGTTACTATTACCTTTAGTTTGTAACCTTTTGTTCTAGTTATAACGTAAATTACAGACAAAAATATGTATATTAAAGAACTGCTAATTTTCATTCCTTCTTGTTTACCGAAAAAACTGGTATGTTGTAAAATAAAACAAAAAACAATGTGAAAGAATTTCACGTCTCTTTAAAAGTGCAAAATGTAATACTGACAGATAGTGTTTAAAATTGTTACTGCAGAACAAATCCAAATACTTGAGAGAGTTGTTTCCCCCGCCGCCTCCTCCCCAGACTCAAAGTTCATGTTGATTGCTACTAAACTGAGACCACAGCCAGCAGCCACCACAATGTTGCTAGATGCTTGTTTCACATAGCCAGACATGACTTTACAGCACAGTGTAGTTGCTAACGTTAGATACTGGAAATATGACAGTCTGTAAAAAGCCTGTGCTCACTCGCAGCTCTCTGTCTGTGGCTACAGTTGTGACTAGTTTAGCAATCAAATAATAATAATGTAATAGGTAGAGAAAGGATACGAAGATACAAGGTCGGGAATGATAAAATAATATACATGTATATACTGTACATACATATATATAAAACACACTCTACTATTATAGACAGAATACCAGCTGATCTGAGTAGGTATCTGATATTTAATGCAATATCGACATTGCCCATGATCAGCAACCAGTCATCCATAGTTTCAATGGCATATTTAGTTTACTGATCTGATATCATTTTAAAACACTATCTGAGAAAACATTTTGCTGTTATGTAAGCACATAATGTAATCTGAATTCGGATGCCCTGGTTAAAAAACAATGCAACTGATCTCAGCTGGTATTCTGTGTATAATGGAGTGCAATGGAAATTTCTAAGCGACCCCAAACATTTTACCGGTAGTGTATGTATGTATGTGTATGTATTCACATGTATGTATGTAATGTATGTATATACATATACATATACACACACACATATATGTATACATAAACACACACACTCACACACACACACAAAAAATTGGTCACATTTCAATAACTAACTTGTACAACAGTGTAATGTAAAGAATCACTTAACCACCTTTTTATTGTATTCACAGCAACCACTTTAACACACTCACACCACATTCTTTCCACTACAAACAGCCAAATGTACAAAGAGTATCTATCACAATATTTTCAAAACATGTAAACATAAATGTTACCTGAATACCAAATATGAGCTTTCTCTAACCTTCAATGCAAACAAACGAATTACCGACATCATAAACACATTCTTACCTAAACCATGGACCCAAACACCTGAGCATAGATTGAAAACATTGTTACCCCCAATTTCCACTGGATACGTAACGGCTGCGGAGCCACTCCGGAACGGCGGTGGAGTCATTAGGTTTCCATTAAAGTCAATGTGTGTATTTCCACTGGCTACGTCCTAGCTTCCTCCCAGCCCAGGCAATCCGCAGCCCTCCAGAGCAAGGACGCAGAGCTTCTATTCTTTCCAGGAATTCGAGCACAGAAATAAAATAAAACATTTGGTAAATTAAAAGCACAGAGCCCCCACGCAGCGGAGCCGATCCGCAGCCGTTACCCATCCGGTGGAAATTGGAGGTTAGCCTGACAGTACTGCTAAGCCTATCCTATTTTGTGAATTACTAATTAATAACTCCAGGAAAGCCATCCAATCTTTCAACAATTAAGTTAATGGATTACACTACTTTAGCCCATCTGGTAGAGCTGTGTATGGGTGTCAAATACAATACAAATTTTATTTAATTTAGATAACATTACAGTTTTAGAATACAGTACATGTGTAAATCAACAGTGCATGCAAAAATGTCTGCTGGAAAAAATAGGATAGCATACATTTTTCTGTACTAAAGAATTTAATCTGTTCACAGAACAAAATATGTCCAAGCAATCTGTTTAACAGCAAGTGCTAAGGTAGTAAAAGCAAACACTCCATAAAAAATATAACAATTTTATTTTCTGCAGTCTTCACCTTACCTAAAAACAATCAGTTCCCAAATTTCCTCACATTAGGGAAGCAGACAGACATTTGGAAGCACAAGTTTCAGTGACTGGTCATGCACTTGAACCTGTTCTTGAAGTAGAAGACTTCTTTATGAATGTAATTATCAGCAGAGGAAGATGAATAGCGAAATTTTTCATAGGCCTTTTGTGAGTCTGTTTTACTCCAGGGCAGTTTGATCTTTGATGCGTGGTTTACAATGATGTCACTACAGGAGCCAATGTGGATGGAGCCCAGACCGTCGATGAAAAACTCTGCAGTGCCAAAAGAAAATTCATCATCTTTGACACAATTTAATTTTTATTTTATTTTTTTATATCTTTCAAAATCTGAAGTAACTCAACAGTGTTGTTACAGCTGTACTGCATAGAGCAAATGCTAATATAAACTGCTATGTTAATATTTAATAGTGGACTCACCCAGATGACCGTGCCGTGCCAGGCGGGGGTTAAAGCCCACCTCCTGGACCTTGTCTGTCCTCCCCATGAAGAAGTTGATGACGGCATCAGCTACCACACAGTTGGGATATCCTTCGATGACATGGTAGTAGCCATTTCTAATATGTAAACAGTCCCCCTCCTCTCCCCCTTCTTCCACTGATATGGTGTGACGATAGGTTGCAGTATAACCTGTGACCTCTCTCACCGCGCCACCGACCTGAAGTCATTAAGACAGACACTGTGTAACTGTTTCAGAAAGAAGGACGTTGTTGATCCTTACAATACAGTCTGTGGGGGATTGTATGTTAAAATGGTAAACATTTTGATGAAATGATAATTTATATTGCACAACTTCCTGTTACTTAGCAAGTGTACTGAATGAATTGCTGTCCATACATAGCGGGATTCATTACTATTTTATTATTTCATTTATTTAGCACAGAATTTACCACAGCACCAGAGAAATCCCAGAAGTGAAACATTGTGGATGTGGACTAACAAGACCATGACACAAAGGGGCCCTGGCCAAGCGGGATAAATTGGGAATAAGAATAGATTAAATGCATGCGTAAAAGTACATTGTAGTGAGGTTCAAGCACTTTTACCATATTTTAATTTTTCTTCAACACAACTATTAGCATGAGTTACTTTGGCATGATTCCTGCATTGATTATTGACTTTTCTGCATCAAGACATGATCTTTCAAGAGAGAATTGCAATGCATCTAAGAATTGACTTTTCCCCTAACTCTACTGTAAAGCAGAAGTTTATTTTATTATTATTATTTAAATTCATTTGTAATTTAATCTTATTTAGTAGGATCATTTGTGCGTTAAAATCATCCTATCAGCTCCTACATTATTACCTTCCTGCTATCAATTTACAGGGAAAATAAATAACTACTTTCATCTATTGGAAGGAAACCATCTCCTAATGTTCCATTTGTTAATGGTGTTTGCAATATTGTTCATTATGTGTGTTATTAGTGTAAGTGTCTCTTTTCAAATATATTCCCATTAGTAGGTTAGTGTGGGCAAGAAAGCGCTTGTTAATGCATTGGTCTACATGGAATGAATGCTGGAGAATAAAAAAATATTCAGCACTTAGAATTCAGAAAGCTCAAACAATTGAAGTCTAATATGAACATGAACGTTGGGGACTTGATGTTTGAATTATTGAACAGGTTAGAAGGACTTGAAGGCCAAATCCACAAATAGAAAGAAACAATGAAACAAAAGTTTTATGATGCCTTCACAAATATCGAACGGATAATAAAGCTAAGTACAGAGAAAACTACAAGCAACCAAACTAACAAATACGTACTAATAAATTCAGAGTTGTTCATTAATTAAGCTCAAACATCTCAAACTTTTTAAAGCTTACTGTGTTTTCTGAACTCACCAGTCAAGGCTGGTTTCAAATTATATGACAAGTAACAACAGGTACAGGTGTGTGGAAAAGGGAAAAGCAAAACAGCTTCTAACCATGCCAGCAGTATTGCTTTATTTGTGTTTAAATGGAAATCTGAATGAAACTTCGGATTTTGCAGTGTGCAAGCCAGCATGCTTTTCTGGCTATTCATACAATCCTTTGCACAACACACGAGCAAGAGGGTCAACGTCATGTCTGAAAATACTGCATGGAAGGCTAGTTTGTCTTATCATACTTGCATTATTTGTAAGCAGAGGTTAGAATGGATAAAATGCACATGCATAGCGAATCAGAGTTTTTTTTAATCACATATATATTTTTTAGATTATAGAGTGATCATGAGCAGTTAGCAGTTTGGCTGCTTATGGAAAAATATGCTAATATAAATGTTAAACCTTCAATAAATAGTGCTTGTGCTCATGAGGATATATGAAAGACTGAAATGAATATCAGACAATTTTAAGGACCAATTCTTACAATTTTCAATTTGGCAACTTTTTACTTTTACTCCCTCCATTTTAACACAAACATTGGTACTTTCTACTCCTTACATTTTACAAAACTAGATTGTTACTTTAGTTTTGAACAAAAGGTTGTCTGTCAGGTGTGATTGTGAGTGCATGTCGGAGAATAACGTGGACATACGCCTCACACCGCAACCGAGAAAAAAGTGAGAGAAAAGAATAAGAGACTAGTTGTCTGGAGGATAATCATCTGAGATTGCATGTGTGAGTCATTGAGAACTGTAAGTTGTTTAACTTAGAATATGTTGTCAGTTCATTTAAGCCTGTTGATTTATTGGTCTATAGTTCTGTCAAATTTAAAGTTAGCTAGTGATGTTGTTGCTTGTGTTCTTCGCCGGTTACCTAGGTTGCACCTGGCTGTTGATTTAATATAATGGCGACTGTTGAACGCCCTTGCTCACGTTTGTATTTTAGGCACATTATTTACATGCTACAGTTACAATGCATTAAGATAATGTAATTAATAGTGGGTTTATTGTTATTATTTACTAGCATATATGATTTCTTTGCATTGTGTAACGTAGACTTTACAATGTTATTTCTTTTATTACCACACACAAACACACAGCCTAGCAGAGACATGCCCATGTTTGTCCTGTTGCTTGATTGTAATAAAGCATCAAAAGAGGGAAGTTGTCTTAACAGACATACAGGGGCGGCTGTGGCTCATTGGTAGAGCGGTTGCCTGCCAATCGGAAGGTTGGTGGTTCGATCCCCGCCCCTGCAGTCATAGTCAAAGTGTCCTTGGGCAAGACACTGAACCCCGAGTTGCCCCCGGTGCTGCCCATCGGAGTGTGAATGTGTGTGAATGTTTATCTGATGAGCAGGTGGCACCTTGTACGGCAGCCCCGGCCACAGTGTATGAATGTGTGTGAATGGTGAATGTTTCCTGTAGATGTAAAAGCGCTTTGAGCAGTTGTTAAGACTGGAAAAGCGCTATATAAATACAGCACATTTACATTTAGCTGGGGCAAAGTTGGAAACCAGAAAAACCAAAAGCTTTAAATTAAGTCCAAATCTAGTGCTCACTAACAAGTGTAATCAAAAGGTAATCCAATTGGATGGTAATATACAGACTTCTCACAGAATCACACTTGAATTCATATCTTGCTACTCGGTCAGAATCTTATTAACCTGGAGTCCCATACTCTGTCACAATAAACAGGCTATACGTTTTAGGCCTATTGGCAGACATCCATTTAAAATGTAGCCAATAACATGTAAAGAGCCTTTTTTCTATTAACATGTGTGTGGTCCAGGTAGCTGTCATTTGCCATGCTACTTTTACTTTTATACGTTAAGTTCAACTCCAAGCCTGTACTTTGTTACTTTTACTTGAGTAAAGAAGTTAAATCAGTACTTCTACTTTTACCAGAGTACTTTTAACCGCAGCATCTGTACTTTTGCTTGAGTATGGGAAGTGAGTATTTTTGCCATCTCTGCTGTACCCATACTTCCAACATCTTGGTGGGAGATAGTGGAGCTGAATAATTGGGTATTTTTAGGTTAGCCACGTATTCGTAGGTAAAATAATATACAATCAATATTAATGCAGCAGATATTTGCCACACTGATTGTACTGTCTCTGTGCATACAACTCACCAGATCAAGAGTGGTCTTTTCTAAGATGTCCACCATCCTCTCCAGCTTGGTGTTTGCGGTGAAGATGAAATCATCATCCACCCAGAGCACATATTTGGTGGTTACTTGAGACACCGCCAGGTTTCTTCCTGCAAACCAACCCTATATAGAGTAGATGAAGGTTGATCAACACATACATTTATAAACTGGGCTGGTTAATAATTACAATTCATGATACTTCATAGAGACATAACACTTATTTACCTTTCCAAATGGCATGATGTAATGCTCAATGTGAGGCCCTTTCACTGGCTGAGGGTGTTCATTATCATCAGCTATCACTATTGTAACGGTGGGATAATATTGCCTTATGCTGTCAATGACATCTTTGAGTTTGTCATAGCGTAGAAAGGTCTTGGTGGCGATGGTAACAAGTGCACTAATATTGTACTCTAAGTAAAATAAAAAAAAAACACATAAGCCACTAAGTTATTTTGATATGGTATTTAAACACTTTGTAACAATAGAAAATTATAATGTTATTACTGTGCACGAACCTCTTTGATATCCAGAGTTGTAAAGTTTAGGTATGGTTCCATGTCCAACTTTAATGACGAAAAATGACTTGTGACCATCAGTTGCAAACTGAACTGCAGAACAAAATTGTGAAAAAGAGATGAAGCAGTGTATATTACTATTATTGCTAACATAACTGTCATGCCAAGCTGGAATTGCTTATGCACTGAAGCTGTCAGTTCTTTAGGTAATGATGTTTTGTTATTTATTAACCATCAAATAGTACTTATGAGATTGTATGTGCCTGTAATTTACAGATAGAAATAACCCGCTATATTTCACAGATAAAAAAAAACCTGCACTGCTTAACCCAAGAGATGCTCACAAGTCTCTGAGCTAGAGTCCAAGTCAAGTGTAACTTAACAGCAACTCAAGTCCGAGTCCCAAACTCATGTCTCTCTCTGATTAACCCTTAACCCATTACAATCTTCTTTTTAAAGTCATTACTTATTGATCCACATTGATTTGTATTACCTCTGAGTATCAAGATGAAACTAGATTGGATAGGTAAACATGGCATTCTACTTTTAGTATCCAGATAGTATCCACATGATAACTTTACCTATATCTGCTGTCTTGGGATGGAAAACAGTATTTGTATAGGTGACAAACTGCAGCTGCTTGTTCAGAGTGGAGAGAGCAGGACTAGACAGTATCATGTGCTTCTCTCCCTCTCCTTTAACAGACACCCCGTCCACTGTAGCAGCAACATCAAAAGTCCCCAGTGATGCTGTCAAATATACCTGTTACACCATTGCGTGGTTGTTTTGGGGGGAAAAAACAAACAAAAAAGGTTTAACATTTAGAAAGAAAAAAGTGCATATGTCACCACAAGAAAAAGGCACAAAATGAAGAAATTACCACATGGTTTGATCTTGTTTCTTCTTTAAGAACCAAACCTATGGAAAGTAAGAAAATACTGTCATTATTGTTAGTGTCTGTATGTTCTGTTTCCTGTTTTATTTTGAAGTCTCCGTTTTCTCCCTTGTCTTGTCTACTTTTACTTCCTGTCTGGTGTTTTCCTATTATTTGTGATTGTCTGCCCAACCCTAATTTGATTGACCTGTTCCTCCTATCTAGTGTCACCAGTCTAGTTACCTGATGTATTTAGTCCTTGTGTTGTCTGTCTGGTGTCGGATCATTGTACGCTTCATGTTGTGTGCTGTCGTGGTGGTTTGTCTTCTGTGTTTTGCTTCCTGGGGATTATATTGGTGTGTGCCTAACTTCTTACCTCTGGCCTTCTTTTGTTGTATGGATTTTTGTTTTATTAAATCTTTGAATGCTACTCTGCTCTCATCTCTGCTGTATTTGGGTCCAAGCCTCGCTGATTCCATCTCACAAATCTGACTACTAGTACTACTAGGGATATCTAGGTGGGATGATGGTGAAGCATTTAAAGTACTCATATTAGGCTTTTTCCCTTTTTAATTGTGTTATACATCTTTTTTGTGCACGTTATAGGTATACAAAGTGAAAAAGCCCAAAGTCCACTACAAAGGCAGTTACCATCTTCTAGAGAAAACACTGTTCACAATATGCTCCAAACAGCTCAATTGTAGTCCAGCCTCCCTACATCCGTGACAAACGTGCCTCACATCTGTATCACACGTTATGTTGACCACCTAGGTGCTAGCATAGCACGCCCTCGTACACTGCTTCTGACTGGGTAGAAGGCCTTACCTAGCTACTTGGCATGTGTGACTCCCAACAAAGATGGAATAGAAGTGTGATGCCTCACTCTGTAGCTAAAACAGAGGTCTGCACACAGGGTGAAAAGAGGAGCTGCAGCAATGTGCAGTACAACAAAAATATGGTAATTGTTGAAAGTTAAACCATGTAAACCTATTCTAATACAACCTCTAAATACAACTATGAACCTGAAAATGAGTATAATATGAACACTTCAAACTAACAGACTTCATTAGCAATCAAAGCACATGGTAACAGCATCATGTTCAGGCATTGATATCATGTGTGGTTTATGGTTAGATATGCTGTTACCAGGAATGATGATTGTTTTGAGGGGTCGCACCTCCACGCCCTGGGTAGGATACTGAAGAGGACTGTTGGCCTCAGCTACAATAGGCACATCTGCAGGATTGTAGGTCCTTTATATAAAGAACATATTAAATAATACAAGCAGCAGACAAGGAGGGATGCTGTATGGCTTAGCTGAGTGCAAAGACAATGGCAGGCTAATAACAATCAAGTGTCTGATAATGAGCTGTTGATGCTTCTCTTTTGAAACATTATGTCTGGATGCTGAAAAATCCCCACTTCACCCAAACAAAAACAGACTTCAAGGCAAGTCCTTCACCCCACTGAGTTCAGGTATTGCCTCTAGCTGCAGATTCAGACCTTGTGTTTAAAAGTGTTTATCATTGCATCTATGGAACCACACACACTCACATATATAAATAAATAAATAAATAAATATATATATATATATATATATATATATATATATATATATATATATATATATATATATAGAGAGAGAGAGAGAGAGAGAGAGAGAGAGAGAGAGAGAGAGAGAGAGAGAAGTGAAGTAGGGGATTTCATGTGCAGGGGTATTTTGGCAACTTACACACATATTTTCTGCTTGTATATCCCTAATGCAAGTTGTGTCTAACAAAACTAAAAGATAATGGAAGTAAAGTAAATCCCACAGTGAGAGAAAAATTAATAATGTATAGAAATCAAACATTGTGATGCATATTAATCATTTTATCATCACATTGTAGCCTTCTTAAATCAGAATCAAATCAAATCATGAGGTGCCTACAGTTTCCCTAATCTAATATATAATCTAATATAAACTGTATGTCCAAAAAGTGAAGCTCACTAATTATGCTAACTGCTAACTTGTGCTAACTTATGCTAACTTAGTGTGAATTACTAACAAATTTAGACCACCAAAGGTGCACTTAAACAGAGCTTAAGTAATTGGAGTGGAGGGGTGATGGACAGTAACAACAGCCAAGCATATTTCAGTGTACAGCCAAGATGTGAGCAAAGTCTTTAAATAGTCTGTAATGTCAGTGGACAGAGCAGACATGACATGTTAACGATGTGGTAGGTTAGCTGAGCTAACTTGAACTTTACCTCTTCTGAAAGTTGCTGTACTCTTCAGCTCTATGACGCTTCATGCCCTTGGAGTCAGGATGGGACTCTAAGAACGCAAGCTCAAAATTGTGGGCCCACACACGTGGGAATAACAGATTGGAGAATGGCAGTCTAAAGGTCTCTTCATCAGCCAGACAAACACATGTATTTTGAGCCAAACGACTGTGTCGGAAAAATAAAATGGCACTGTGTCAGTTAATACAGAAACAAATACAACGTCTATGCAGAATTTAGACTTGCTGACTGATTAACTCACCATGCCACATCATCCTTTATATGGTAGACAATGTCATGATTGTCACTGATGGTGTCTTGAATTTTTCCTTTGAGGATTTCCCTTATCAGACTTTCCTGTCTTGGCCTTATTTCAACTCCTGAGCTGGTTCCAGGGCTCCAAGTATAAAGCAGGGCTAGCAGTAGTCCACTGACCAAACTCACTCCCAGACACTTCTTACACTTTGCACGCATCTAGAATGAAGATTAAAAGGATGTCAAAAAATGGTATGCATGTACAGTAAAATAAGAAAAACAAAGGGGGCGCATGTGAAAGACAGAGGCCCTGTGTTTCACATGGTAATAATTGACTTTGTGCAACATTTTGACATGAGCCTGGATTTTTCAGTTCTTCAAATCTGGCTTTAAATTTCTCTGCTGTTGTCAAATCAACCACAAATCTATATTTAACTTTAAGCCATGAGAGCTGTTCATGCATTTTATCAACATCTGATCTAAACCCTCACTAAAGATCCACACATGCAGCTTCATTTTGACTCACTTCCCTTTTTTCATATTAAATGCTGAAGCGCTGGACCACACCACTGAACAGTAATCCAGATGTGAAAAAAACAAAGCCTGAAGGACTTGTTTAACTGTCTGTGGTGTAAAAATGTTTGCATACCTTTTAATGACTGACAAGGTCTTGCCCATTTTAGTTTCCAGTTTCTCATCGTCAATCATCACATACAAAAGTTTAGCCTCTACTCTTTGCTCTACAAAAGTGTGCTCTATACTGAGTTCAAGTTTCGGTTTGGAACTTAAAGAAAAATGAGTTCCGACCACTAAACTGGTAGTTTTAGATGCATTGAGAATCAGTTTGTTACTCCTGATCCAGTCCATCACTGACTGTAGCTCTCTCTGTAGTTTAGTATTTACATCACCAACTTCAGCTCCTGATAAATATATAGCAGAATCATCAGCAAACATTGAAATGCTCGCTTTATCTAAAACAGATGGTAAATCATTAGTAGAGATTGTGCTAAAGGAGTGGCCAAAGACAATGTCCTTGAGGCACTCAATGTTTCAGAAGGCTTATACGTTTGAAAAACTTCCATTGAAGTAAACTAATTGTCTCCTGTCAGTCAAATAACTTTCCATCCATAATAATGCGGTTTGTGAAAAACCATAATATTCCAGTTTTTTTATATCAAATGCTGCAGTAAAATGAAGCATCAACAACACCTATTATTTTTCTCTCATCCATATCCTTAAACCAGTCAACCATCTGAGTCAGGGCAGTGGCTGTTGAGTGTTTTCCTCTGTATACATGCTGAAAAACTTTACTTAAATTATTAAAAGAAAAAAAAAAACTGAATCTGTTCATAAAAAAATTCTTATTCTTATTCTTTGATATTGGCACAACTTGACATATTTCCCATGCTTGCAGACATATATTTTCCATAAAACACATATTAATTATATGTGCAATAGTATGAGCAATGATTGAAACTATTGGCTTAATCAATTCATATTCAACATAGTCCACACCAGGGGGTTTGTTTTTACAATTCATCAGAAGTAATTCCCCTTTCAAAACAGTGACACTCTTAAATTTAAAGCTACATGTTTTACCTTCCATGATCTTTTTTATCAATGTTTTTGACAAATCCGTGTTGTGTATCTGTGTAGTATTTTTAAGATTATTATTTATTTTGTTTATGAAATTATCATTGAGACAATTTGTTATTTCAGCTTTGTTTAGTAAGAAAATCACCTTCATTTTCTAAATAAGCTGGAGTTAATTTATTATTCCTCTTATTATATTATTCAAGGTATTCCATAACTGGTTTTGTTTGTGTAATTTTCTTGTTATAGTACAATTTCTTCTTCTTATTATTTAAGTTAGTTAAACAATTTCTAGGTTTACAGTATATTTGCCAGTCCGATTTGAAAGTAGATACAATTGCTGCTTGTTTAGCTAGATCTCTTTCTTTCATAAGATCTTTTAATTCTTCATCTAACCACAGGATGTTGACATTTTTAATAGTAAACTTTTTAATTGGTGCAGGATTTTCAACAATTGTCATTAAAGTTTGATCAAAAAGCTGAAATGCTTCCTCTGGATCTTTTTATAGACAGTTCATATTGCATTTGATTAAATCTTCTATATGACCTTTTCATTATTACTTTTGGACCCAATTCATGAACTTTTGTTTTCCTTACAATTGCAATAAGATTACGGTCACTGCAACCAACTGGCACAGATAAGCAATTTGAGCAAAATTCTGGTTTATTTATAAACATGTGGTCAATACAGGAAGCTGACTGAGTACCATCCCTTTTCATACGTATTCTAGTCGGTTTATTAATTACCTGTGATAATCCACATGCCATCGCTGTGCTCATTAATTTAATTTTCCCAGGGCAGTCAGAGGAAGCATACAAAGTATTTTGGCAGATGTTTCTTTCTGTTAACCACAAGCTCTACTTAGCAGTAAAGACCTATGTGTAGATTGAGGAAGTATAGGTACTGGGAAGGAGGTCAAACCCCAGCTAGTTTCAACCCACAACTGTGACCACATCCCAACTCTGCAGTCAACTTTTTAAAACATGTGAAACTGACTTGCATCCAACAACAGTGCATCCAGGGCAGTTTAGAGAACTCTGCTCACAGTTAAACACCTAACTAACTGTCATGTCCTCTTTTCAGTTGACAAAAAAAAACAGACCCCAACTGACTCAAATCTTTATTTATGGTCAGAATGTCATCTGACAGCCCGTTCTCTACTCGCTCCCCTCCTGCTCTTTGTGAGTACTTAGTTAGTACTATAGTTGTGAACACTAAGCCGTGAAGACCACTTTAGAAAAGCCTAGTTTTTGGGCAAGAAAAAGGCAATTCTAATCTGTTTGGAGCTCTGAAACGGAGAGAAAACAATACATTTACAAGTGTTAAGACTTTAGTGTGGACACTGTTGGGTCCTTCCACGTCCTGGGCACCACCATCACTCAGGATCTCAGGTGGGAGCTAAACATAAACCAATCCCAGCAGAGGATTTACTTCCTGCAGCGGCTGAAGAAATTCAGCTTGCCAAGGACAATGATAGGGCACTTTTACACTGCCATTACGGAGTCAATCACCTCCTCCGTCACCATCTGGTACAATGCTGCCACTGCCAAGGACAGGACAAACTGCATTGTATCATTTGCTCCATGTAAAAGGCAAATGGCTGCAACTTGCTGTCCCTCTAGAACCTGTATGCCTCCAGCACCCTGAGATTTGCAGGAAAGATTGTAGCCGACCCCTCCGACCCTGGACACAAACTCTTTGAATCCCTCTGGCAGAAGGCTGCTTAGTTGAGAGGGTGGCTCTCTCTGAGAGGATTTCTACAGACTCTGGAATGCTGATTTACATCCCGGAGCAAGACAGGTGCTTTCTTTTGAATGCTGTTGTGCTCAAAACATTGTTATGTGAAGTTAAGTTGCTAAAAATTAAGGTGTTGCTTTTCCTGTCTGCACATATCTCTGCTCCAATAAAAGTTAACATTTGGTGACGTAACCATAACCAAGTGGTGTCCCGTTTCTTGGGGGTATGTTTTCACCCCTTGCCCTTACCACGCGGTTTTTGAGGGCCAAGGGCTGGGGGTAAAACAAACGGGTACGGGTGAGAGAGAGAAATGAGATTAAGCCTCAATCTCAACACATGCTTTGGAATGTTTACCACCATGTCATTTGAGAGCAACAGTCCAAATATGTTATGACCCAACCAATTAGAAGCCTTATCACTCTCCCTATATATTACACAATCTCATAACTGAGGCCATCAAAGGCCCATGTTTAACATGAATTTAAATTCAAGTATGTCAAAAACACTGCACAAGTATATGAATCCCAGATCGACAAGGGAGGGGCTTTTAGCATACTTCCAAAGTGTTGACAAGTTCACGTTTGGCAGGCTTAACAACCACATGGCTGTGAGCATTCATGAGGTGTGGCCTTTCCTATAATTTATAGTTGACTCATATATACTCTTTATTGATCCCCTATGGGGAAATTACACTTTATATAGACCTAGCCTATGCATGAAACAAACCAATGATAGGCTATTTTTATTTAGTTTATAAACTCATTGTCTGACTTTCCCTATTATGAAATCCCAGACTTTAGCCCTTCATATTTTGTTAAAAGCATATACATGTTGTTATCCTATTTTAAAGCTGTAAAGTAGGTTAGACACTCAAAGCCCTAGACCTTCTTCCAAAACATCAGAATTTGGCCGTTGTGTCAAGAACATTAAGTAAAAAAGCGAACCATCCTGTTTCAACGCGATATGCAAAACAGTCTCAACATGTATTTCCATAGTAGCCTAAGGTTAGTTAGAAGAAGAAAAAAAACACACAGAAAGAAGAGAGATTGACATATTTCTTACTGTTGTTGTTTCCGTGGGATAAATTACTCCTGCGCTTTCAAGTCACGTCTGTTCAATTTGAGAACCTGACGTGTGACAGCTGTGGGCGCGGTCGTGGACCGTTCTGCGTCCCGCTGATATGCGGCGTCTCGCTCGGAGCCACTCCCCTGGGGCTTCGCATTGTCGCTCCGGGACAACAAAGTGATTTGCATAGGCGGCATAACAATTGTAAATTATTCGTTGGCATAGTTATAGGTCTTTTTTATTTAAAAAGAATGTCACCGGTTAAAACTGAACGCCTATCCCATGACACAACAGACTCGGAAAGCGTAAACTGTTGTGAACCCTGTTTAAAAGTAGCCTATCCTACATGCGCGGATGGGCAAAAGTATAATGGGAAGTCAATGTCTAATTTAGAGGTGTTTGGATGTTCGAATATAGACTTCAAAAGGTGTACAGGTTTAATAATCAAAACTATTCCACTCATTGTTAACTAATTCAAAATTTGAAATTCACCTGTTCTTCTTTGCAACGCATGATTTTGTGCTATCACTAGTTTGAAGGCCCCGATCCATATGCAACTCAAAGTGATTGTTAAACCTACAGTGCAGATACACTTAGGATTCCATTTTTTAATAATGAAGAGTAACTGCTTTAACCTAATCTTATGTAGCCAAAGTTCATTGCTCATCATTAACTATGTTTGTTTACCTTTATTGTTTTATCTCAAGTCCATTTCTATCTGCCTGTAAATTGTTCTTGAATATGTGCTTTGTAGTAAGTTAGCATCTGAGTTAAATACCTCATGTGTGTACACTTATTCCACATCCACTTGGCTGACTGATGCGTTGTGTTTGCTCAGGGCCTTACAGCTGCTCAGACACCTAGCAGATGTTTCAAATTCAGCCTATAGTCCAAGGTTTTTGTTAATGTCTTACGCCTATATTCGTGCATGCATGTTAAATCTATATAACCATAGGAGTGAATGAGGAAGTGGTTTAGGGTGACTAATAAACATAAACCTAGGGTGACATCTAGTGGACAAGAATAACAAATCAACAGCTTTATTAATATTAAAAATAAAGTTGTTTTTCCTCAGTACCTCAGCATTTACAAATTACACATTTCAACATTAATAGATATATTACATAGTAAAAATTAGTTAAGTGCCATGAATGCATTTCTGGACGTGAAATGCTGCTTCCTCAATACGTCACAGGTAGCCAGCCAATGAGAGGCCGTATTTTCAGACTTTAGCCCGTGATGCTTAAGCATGTAAATCTGCACAGTGGTTTTCCTCTCTAGTTAATCTCATTCGGCGATGCAAAACAGGGACGACTTGAAACAAAAACCATACATCAGATGATTTTGACCAGCATGCGACTATATGACTGACAGGTGTAGCAGGCTTGTGCATTTTTTCAGAAACAGGACATATTTCGCTGCTTTTGGGGTTGCAAGCAGATCGTGCTCAGAAATGGCTGATGTTCCAGCAAAGGTAAATAACACACATGCACACACACGGGTGTAGATTTTAGACTTTGCTAAATGGAATATACACATAGCTGCTGTATAACGATGACAACATTTCAGCAGATTTATAATCAAGTATCTGGATTCCACATGCCCCTAATTTACTGTAGCAGCAGTCATGGGTTTTTGGTATAAACCAGTGGCGTTTCTAGGACTTGATGAGGTTCGGGGCTTAGCCCGGACCCATTGAATAAACTGAAGGCAGTGCACGCAGAGCACATCACTAAAACGCCGTTTGTCTTACCCAGTTTGTCAACCGTGTATGTTTGTTTCAGCAGCCCAGTTTGTGGATGTTAGTTAGATGGCATAATTGGCTTAATCACAGCTGGCCCTGGCAACCCAAAGGCCAATGTTTTGTTTCCATTTGTTGGAAAAATTTGGAGCATTAAACTCTTAATATATTTCTACCTTTTAGGCTATGCTGGGAAACATAGGTGACATTTCAAAATATAAAACTATAATTGTATATAATGCAGTAAGGCTCTTAGACATATGTATTGGTACAACTATTTATTCTCCTTTTTAGATCAACTTTTCTTATTATTTCTGCTGACTGAGTCAGCACACATGTTGGCATAATGTACTGATCCATCTTCTTTTGCATCTATTATTGGAGAAGTAACCTTCAAACAAAATGTAGCAGTATTATTTTGCACCTCAACTTAAACAAAAATTACTTCCGGGTCTAAAGTCGAAACTTCCGGGGTTCCAGACCTGGCGAGGACGACAGTATTATAATGTCTTGATTAGGGGGATTAAATCGTCCCCTCTTTCATCTATCATCAGGATAATGAAGGGAAACATGATATGTGGAGAGTCCTTTTTTCTGCCCAAAACAACTCTTCACATGTTAATCTTTAACATTTGTATCAGGTAACTCTTCACATGTTAATCTTTAACATTTGTATCAGGTAGCTCTTCACATGTTAATCTTTAACATTTGTATCAGATAACTCTTCACATGTTAATCTTTAACATTTGTATCAAGTAACTCTTCACAAGTTAATCTTTAACATTTTTTATAAGGTTTGGGGTCTTTAACCTCCTCCATGAGATAACAGATAACATGTGGCAGTGACACACAGACACTGTAGCATTTCATGATGCTTTCCGACTCCTCCATTTTCATCTCTTACTTGGGTCTAAAGGGCCCTGACACACCAAGCCGCCGGACGGCAGTTTCTACCACAGAGGACGCACGGAAGAGACACAAGGAAATAATGCGAGGGAAGAGAAAACAAGCAAGTGTGTTTTAGAGGGAGGAGGCGTCCTGTCCTCTGATGCGTCATATGAATTTGCCAGCTGTTTGGGGGAGTTAGCAACCGTTTCAGCAGCACGGCTTCCAAGTAAGGGACATGGGATGTACCCTGTACTCCTAAGTGTAAAGTCCATGTTCACAAAGGACTTTTCAAGTCCTCATGCCAAAATGACTACTGACACTAGTTATATTATAGCTTATTTTAAATATATATACTTAAATCAGTCTGCTTTAAATATGTATATTTTATATATGTTTATATTTGGATTTACCGTAGGTAGTACACTCAAGTTAAAATAATTAAAAATGGGGAAACAATCAGTCACTAGTTTTGTCTCTGTGTGCAGATTCTAATACCTCTCAAGTGCGATGCTTTTCCAGCTTAGACAGTTGTCTGTGGTTTTAGATTTTCCTGTCAAAATGTATTGCTGTATTGCAATAACACACACCTTTTTAAAGTTTGTTTTAAGGCAACATCTCTGTTCATGTGGGAGGAGGAGATTAGGCTCCAGGGGGCAATACTTAAAATGTGTTGTTGTCTGGGTCTGAAAAGTGCATCCAATATGATATAAAGTTATCACAGTGTACTCAAACCACATCATATCTTTTAATTTTCCCAATTAATCACAAACCTGCCTTGCGTTGCAATTACCATTCAAGTGTATTGCTTTTTGTGACGCAATAATTTGAAAAATAATATTGAATTTACTTGTTGAGACACGTGTCAGGTTTGTCAGTCCATCAAATCAATCTTGGTGTGTTATGTTCTCATGTAGACATGCTGTAAATGGGACATTTCGGTGCTGGAGACGGTGTCACCATGAAGGGCTCCAGCTCCAGATGGGCCCTCTCCCTGGGCTTTTTGGTGGGGGCCTGCAGCACCTACTTCTTCCTGCGTCAGGTGTGGTTTGAGAGGAGCTACTCCGGGCTTTCAGAGGCTCAGGAAAGAGCCACAGCGGTGTTGGAGAGACCAACCAGCTGGAGGAAGGAGGGAGCTGCTCTCATCAATCTGCTCCATCCTCACCATGCAGGTGCTTTACATTCTTTTACACTGGTCCTTTACACTACAAAAAAAAAAGTTTTTTATAAAGAGTTTTTTATATATATATCTATACATGCCACAATTAAAGACACTGATAGAAATAGAGGGTGTATAATCTTTGGCATGGATGCTTCAATGGATTTGGAAGTTGTACTGATAAAAGATGAAGGAACACAAAATAAAAATAAAACAAAATTAAATTAAAAAAAAGACTGATCCTGTCCACCCTCACTCTTCAACTGTTAACTGTCTTCAATGACTTTCTTATCTGATGAGGCATTTAGACTTGTAAGAACTTCTGCATGAATGTTGTCCAGTGTTATCTTAGTTCTTACTCAAAGGCTGTTTACATAAGAGAATGTAATGAATGAGAATAAAATACCCAGAAGGAATGTGGAGGACACTGATTAGATATGGAGAAGTCATGCTCATGTGTGGAGTGCCAGGGTAGTGGGGCATTCCTGGTATAACTTCACATACAATTGCTCCACTCCACACCAGTTAACATTTCTGTGTTGTAATGTTTGCCGTTTCCCTCTAGATGAAGACAGCCGGGTGGCAGATCTGTTGTACCAGAAGGTACGTATTCTCTGTTGGGTGATGACAGGGCCGTATAACCTGCAGAGCAGGGCCCGCCATGTAAGGGCCACCTGGAGTCGCCACTGCAATGTTGTGGTGTTTATGAGCTCTGAAGAGGACCCAGACTTCCCCACTGTGGGCCTCGGCACCAAGGAGGGTCGTGACCAGCTCTACTGGAAGACCATTCGAGCCTTCCATTACGTCTACGAGCACCATGCAAGTGAAGCCGATTGGTTCTTAAAAGCAGATGATGACACCTATGTGGTGGTGGACAACCTGCGTTGGATTCTGTCCAACCACACCCCCGAAGAACCCATCTACTTCGGCAAACGCTTCAAGCCTTTCACCAAGCAAGGCTACATGAGTGGAGGGGCGGGCTACGTTCTTAGCAAAGAGGCCCTCAAGAGATTTGTGGAAGGTTTTCGGACCAAAGTTTGCTCACACACCACACCTGTAGAGGACTTGGCACTGGGGCAGTGTTTGGAGAAGATGGGCGTTCTGGCGGGGGACTCCAGAGATACTTTGCATCGGGAAACTTTCCACCCATTTGTGCCAGAACACCATCTAACTGGCAAGTTCTCCAAGAGCTTCTGGTACTGGAGCTATTGCTACTACCCAATTGTTGAGGCAAGTCATCACTCATGTTTTATTTGTGAACTAGTGCTGAGAAATGGAACTACAGTATGAGTTGGTAGATAGCGTAAAAGCAAACAAATACATATCATACCTGTGCTTAAATGCTTTAGAATGAGTCATCCAGGGGATTATTTTAAGACGCATACCACATAACTCCAACATTCCCGGTTTAATTCTAGTCAATAATCTTTGCTGCATGTCACACCACCCTCTCTCACCATAATGTCTATATCTACTATGTAAACTGTCGAATAGTGCCTAAAAGGGCACCATTAAAGGACATGTTGATTTACAGATAGCTCTGTGATTAGCGAGACATCTAGTAGAGTGAATCCCTGTATAAAAGGCTGTCTGTGGGTAGTGATTGTCGGAGTGCATGCCAGAAGGTGACGCGGACACGCGCTTCGCACCGCGAGCGGGTACGCGCACCACACAGAGAAATAGGAGAGAGAGAAAAGGAGACGGCCGCTGTTCGGAGGATGATGAGCAGGTTGAGATCGTTTGTGTGCGTCCTCGAGATCTGTGAGTCATGTAACATGTGTTGTCAGTTCTTTTGAGCTCGTTGTTGTTGGCTAATGGTTAATAGTTTTAAAGTGCTAACCTAAATTAAGCTAGCTAGTGATTTGTTGTCCTCGTTGTTTGCCTGTTAGCTAGGTTACACGTGTCAGTTCATCCCATTAACAGTAATTGTTACGCCCTGGCCCACGGTAGCAATTTACGTGCACTGTTTACATGCTGTAGTAGTGACACAGTACAGTTATAGTGTGGTTAATGGTTAGTTTGTTATTATCAGCTAACCTATATGTATATCATGTACTAAATGATGTTTTTTTTTTTTTTTGCTAGACTGTATGTGGTTCTTATGCATTGTGTTGTTTTTCCTTGCAGAACAACACACACACCTACACACTTATAAAGAGTAATAGCAGACGCCCGTGTTTGTACTGTTGCTTTTGAATTAAATAAGAATAAATGTGGTTTCCGTCCGTGTTTTGGCAGACACACCTGGGCGAAGTAGGAATCTGGGATCAGCGTGATATACAGTCCTAATTTAGTCCTCCACAACAATCACTGTAACCTTATTAGAAAGGGGCTAGTCGGGTTAGAAAGACATGCTATTGAGGGGCTGTACCAATATCATTAGTGTACATCTGCACTTCAGGTAATAGAATTATTCTTTTATGTTGAAATGTAAAATAGGGATTTTTTTGTCTAACTGAAAGTGAGTATTACAGTTAATTTTTTTTTTCTTTTGATTAATTTAACAACATGTAGGGGCTGCTATAAATGACTCATCAGAGAAATAATAAATAAATATGTGAGTATCTGGCACATTTGAATGCCGTACCTGACCCCTGCATAGAAAAAGTGAATAGAAATTATGAAATAGAAAATAAGTTAATTTCAAAGTACATGATTGCTGCAGACACAATAACCTGTCAACAAAGGGAAAATTGCAGATGATGCAACTAATTTATTGTACTTTGCAATTAAAATGAGACGGGTTAATTACTGATCCTGTCACACATTGACTGCCAGTATATGGGGCTGTATTGTCCTCTCTCCTTGAAAGAAAAACAAGAAAACGATACTTTTATTATTAAGTAATAAATAAGTGTTTTTTTTTTTATCAGACTGCACAAATGGAAATGTATGGTTTTAGAAGTGTAAGACAGTTAACGATAAGAATGGTAATATTCTATATTCTTTTTATTGTGATAAAAAACAAAAAGACCAAAACCAAGATTTGTGCTCACTAATAAGAATTTGGTTTGTAACCGTAAAAACACATAAGAGAGTTATACTGAAGCACTGGGTAGCAGCCTTCATCAAGATGAACGTGGGCACTTTAGCTTGAGTCAAACTTAGGCTACATATTGTACATGGTCATGCTTCTGCCTTTAATCTGGGAAATAGTCCCCAACAAATGCGCAATTTACCCCTGTTTGCATAATGTTTGCTAAAAACCTCAGTGTCCAGCTGATGAAATTACTATATATTTAACCATACTGCAGATATACTGAAGCATTGGGGCATAGTGCTACATACCACACATGGTTGGTTCCAGCCTATTCATGGGATTTGTAGGGTAATGCCAGCCTTTTGCTTTAAACTGATTGTAATGGCAAATGCAAACACACGAGAGGTGCTGCATGTCGCATTTTTATACAAGAATTGATAGATAGAATTGTCAGTCAGTAGTTTACAAAATGGAGACCATATTTACTCATAATCCAGTTTGCATACAAAATATTGCTGCTTAAATACATCCCTGACATCACAAGTGGATTTTCTCTTTTTATCTATTAGATAAAGTTATTGGAAGAAAGTGAACATTTTAAAGACTTTTCACAGAACGTTGTGTAATTAGTAAATTTCTCTTTTGATCTGTAAAGGGATGTCACAGTAAAATCTGTGAAATGTGAAATCTTTGCAGATAATGGATGATAGAGACTGACACTTTTAACAATCGGTTTTGCTAAAATGCCACATGTGCAGTATTTCAAGTGTGTTGTTTTTGTTGAAATATATGTTGTTGTTTTTTAAATCTTTGTTCTAACTTTTGGTATCTTTACATGTAGGTGTTGGTGCAACACTTTGTGCTGCTAACATGTATATTTGTGTGTTATTCTTCCCCAGGGTCCGCAGTGCTGCTCTGACCTTGCAGTATCTTTCCATTATGTAGAAGCAGAGCTGATGTACACACTGGAGTACTACACCTATCACCTGAGAGCGTATGGCTACAGGCCCCGCTACCGACCCTCTTTACGCCTGGGTCTGAGCCATGGCCCACTCTCGCAGGCAGCCGGGAGGGCGGGACCTAAAGGGGTTCAGGTGGTGACAGATGGAAGGAGTCGCACAACTTCAGCTTTCCTTGTTAGTGTAAACCAAACTAAAGCAGAGACAGAGCCAGAGAAAAGGGAGAAAGGCAATCTAATATCTCGCGCCACTGAGAACAAGACTGCAGCCACTCTGGGCAGCCACCTCTGATTCTGTTTCAGCTGGGATTGTTTTCCCTGCGCCGTATGTCAACTAATATTTTCTTCTGAGAGGTCTTCCTTGATCCAATCGCAGTATAATTCCAGCCAGTATGTCACTATAAACACCCAGGATGAGAGTGATTACAATTTGAATATGATTTTTTTTTTTTAGCATTTGCTCAGTATGGCTTGACTATTTTTAAGCAAGATAAACCTTTGGTTTAATTACGTTCAACATAATCAGCACTTCAATTCATGTATTTATGACACTACACAGTTACAGTTATGTGATTGGGGTGATGCAAGAAGAGATGCATAGAATGTTATTTTGGTGTTTTTTTTTACAACTTGATTTGAGCCAGTAATACAGCTGTGTGTGTACGTGCGTGCGTGTCATTGATGAGTTACAACTTCAAAATATTTAGCCTCTTTTCTAGTATTAAATCTGATGTTCTGGCTGTACTTTTCTGCAGTTCATCTGCAGTTAAATAATTTAAAATATGTTTGTTTTTTGGCTTTCTGAAACAACATGCAACATTTAAAATTACCAAAATAAAGTCACCATTTTTATTTATTTTTGAAATCTCTTTGATAAGTTAGCAAACACCTAATTTACAGCCACTGTATTTTAGTAAGAAAAGCAAGAACTTTGCTGTAAAAAATGAATTTTCTATTTATCTACAGTATGTGTCATAAGATGCTTTGAAGAATATGTGCTTGAAACCAGCTGTACTTTTTTCTGAGAACTCTAGCTTCTGACAAACAGTGTTATAAAAACAAATCCAATAAATCCCTCTTGTCAAGTCATTTTATATAACCCAACAATAAACATTGTTGCAGGTGTTATTGAACATTACTGTCTGCCCTGGAGACAAGATTGAAGAATCACTTATAAAGCTGTTGGAAAATGCACTGACGTTTTGAATTAATAAATGATGTATACAAAATGACTTTTATTTTGAGCTTTTGGAGAAAAATGTATTACATGATAAAGGAATAGAATGTATTGGCTGTTACTACTAATCATGTTTCGTCTTCAGATACAACAAATTCAATCTATGTAGCGCCTGCTCGTAGGTCTTCAGTTGTTTCCATCAGACAGTTAGTTCATTGGTTGGGTTCTCTGTGATCTTCTGTCATTGCTGCTGGATTAGAGAGTTTCTTTGGACGGAATGTCTACAGCCCCTGAAGAAACCTGCAACAAAACACATCATATACTGTATAATTATTATTCGTACCCTTATGCAGAGGTTTACATTTTAGAATAATAAAAAGCAGTCAGAGGAAATATAAAATAACTTGAGTCGGCTGTGCTTTTCACTTTAAAGTTTGATCAGCAAACTTAAAGTTTTACATCTTAAAAACCTCCTCTGTTCCATATTGTTTCATGCTTTTATTGGCCAGGTTAAGTTTTATCTTTATTTTTCAAAGTGGAGATGTTTCATGTTCCATCTCCTGATTGAAAAAGAAGAAGCACTCACCTCAGCCTGCACTTGTTGAGAAAAATGCCTTTCCTCTCTGGATACTCTCTCCTCCAGGGACCATTATCTGTGAGGGCAGACATTACAATATAATCCCATCTAGATATATTTTGTGCATGATCAACACCAGAGAAAACCTTGAAACAAAAGCCAACAGGGCTATTGTGGATGTTTGACGCTTATGAAGCACCACACTCACCAGGCTCTGAGTTTCTCCTTCCCATAAGACCAACAAAAATGTCATTCATTTCCCCTAAAAAAAGAAGAATCAGAAGCATTCTATTTTCTTGTTTTATGAAATTATTTAAAGAAAGAACTCACAAAGGTCTTACTTTTTTGTGGTGCCTGTACAGCGTTTGCATCTGATAAAAGGAAATTTACAGGGGAAAAAAACGTTAGTGAAATAGAAGTGAGTAAATGAGAAATTTAAATTCAGATCAAATTATCATAAATAAATTACCAAATCTCAAAAAGGGACACAATTTACATATATTTTCTTTCAATGTTTTTTTCACTTTATTATCATTAACGCTAGTATTATTATTACTATAAACGTATGAATGTATTGAGAGCAATGTAATGAGACTGACCAGCATTTCTTCTCCCCATCAGACCCACAAAGCTGTCATAATCCAAATCGCTGTACCTCTTCAGAATGTTCCGCTTGAGGTTGTCCACGCCTGTGGTCTGCTGCAGTTATGAGAAGCAAAAAGTTCAGTGTAACATTTTCTGTTTAAAGATGGTCTGTAAATCAGCTTACGCGCCAGGAAACCTACATCTGAAGCTGATGTGCGCGATCCGGGCTCCTCGCATCTGGACTGGCTGTATCGAAGTTTCATGATGAGGAACAGAGTCACCAGAAGCAAGCCTCTCCTCATTTTCTCAGCACCGCCTGTGCAAAAAAAATTACAGTTATCCTGTTGATTCCTTATAGGCAAAACTATCGCTGAATCAGGAACCATTTGTTGCACGTACCCCGGTGCGTAATTGGTGCGTATACGTGTGCGGTGTTATATTTACAAAGATATAGCCTAGTTCATTGGACGTATTTTTTTTAATTTTTAAATCTCATTATTAAATAAGGTTTTGTTTCTCTTGGGTGGGTCCATGCAATACAGAAAAAAACATGACAACAGTAATGTCACGCAGTCCTAATTTTTTCTCCAAAAGTTCCACTTTTTCATGACAGAATAAGGCAAAAGTTTAAAATAGAATAAATATGTTGAGTTTTTACTTTAAACATTTAAAAGTAATCTTTTTTTCTTTACCTGTTTTCTGTCGAGCAGATAATTTGTTCAAAGATTCAGCTGCGTGCGCAATGGTGCAGAGTAAAGTGTGAACAGATAGATCCTGCAGTGAGATCCGGTCAGGATAAATGAGACGTCCAAGCTTTGGGCTACTAAATAAAAGCTGGATACCTGCGTAACGCCAATCAGCAACTGGAGCGTAGGAGGAGTATTCTGTTACGTTGTGCTGAAGGCTACGTAGAATACTCTTTGATGGTCATGATGCTGCTGAGAGCCCTTCCCATCAAACACGAACCACCATTTAAAGATAACGTGTAGGCAACGTCACAAAGACATAGATTTGTGTCATGAACCCCATCCATGAACATAAGAACAGAACAAATAAACATAACACAGTTTAATTGCAGCTGTTCATAAACTGAACTTGTGTGCAGCAGTCTCACGTATCCACCTCTTTGCCACAATCCTCACATGCTCTTCTAGGTGTCTTTCCACGCCATTGAACAAACAGTGGACATCACTGTCAAGACACTAATCTTTTTAGGAAGTCATTATATAGACAGCAGCTGCCTCTGCATGTCACTAGAGAAAATGGTGATGTATGTGACTAGAAAGGCTAACCAGCTGTGTGTTTGTGATTGACTGCCCAATACCCATCCATACAGAAAATGGGAAATGAAAACAAACATTTTTGTCCATTCATCTGGGTGGGGTTTGGTTAGTTAATGGAATGACAAGTTAATTTCCGACCACACTGTATGAATTTAACTACTTCTTAAAATATATTGTTTTAACTGTTCAAGAGCGTAACTTATGTATTTTCAAACACTTCAATATGAGCTTAGAACACACATCAAGGAGGAAATATCAGTACAGACAGACAAGTTGTCATAACTAAAATCCTGTTGTGTTGATCTGGACAGACACATCATCACCACGCTAGCATTGACTCAAGTAACAGAGGGTCACTTAGAATTCTTTTCATGGTTGCTAAATTCTCTTTTAAACGGCTCTGACAGGTGATGAGATGAAATGTCTGTCTTGTATAAGCACCGACTGTGTGACACTTTTGTTTTTATACATTTACCTCCAAGCAGCACTAGTTGATTTAGATGCTCTGGTGTTGTGGAAAATAACATTAAGTATTCCTATAACTCCTGAAAAGATATTTATGTGTATCATGAAAAAGGTATTTTTATAATAAGCAGCTGAAAACAACTCCAATTGAATGCTCATTCGAAACCTATAATTTTTCTTGCAGTTAAACAGGCAATTACATTTGTGTTGGTGTTTGGGAACACATTCAGAATGCAACAAAGCATGAATATATTTCTACTAAGCAAAGTTTGAGATGATAGCTGTAAAGGTATCAATGGGGCTGGGGCCTCTGGAACCTTGCGGGCTGACAGAAGAGGTCATGACATCAACAACAAAGCGTCAGGCAAGAATCCTAATAGTACATTTCAAGAAAGGTTAACACTGCGATGTTTTAGTTATGACTTCCCATTTCCATATTTGTCCTGTTCCTGTATTTAGTGCGGGGATTGCAGCGGTGCAGGAGCTTGGGATGGGAGATCTGACAGAGGTGGGGAAGTCATTAATTGCATTTTTAAATTATTAATGAGTGTTCTTTTATCCCCCTTGGTAATCAAAGCGACCCTGTTTTTGGACCAACAGAGAGCACAGGGGAAGAGTGCCAGGGGCTCCTTCTCCACAACATGCCATAGCAGCTGAGGCTTCTCACACAACCGAAAGGCAGATGGATATTACGGCAGATGTGCTGTAGGGCTAGATGGATGTCCTGCAATATATCACAGGTAGCCACATGCCCTGCGTGCCGCTGAACAATAGGAAATGCACCCTCTGCTGTATTGCATTTGGATGCTGTTTTTTACTGGCACACATCACAAAGAAAACTCTCACTTAGTATGGCCTCCCCTCGGAGCTGCAGACAGCAGTGTACGTGCTGACAGTTCAGCAGGATGTTCACAGTTGGTTTATTACTCACAGCAGGTAACCAATGGTAGCTGTAGGTTAGCCAGTATAAGAGAAGACAAAAATAAAAAACAAACAGCTCAGCCTCATGCTAACATCATTCAATATGTGTGTGATGGAGTGTGTTTCTGTGCAGGCAGAATTTGTCTTGTGGTCTGATACTCATCAGTGAGTTGAGTTGGTTACTTGAAAACGTTAAAATCTTTCCATGCAATGGTTAAATGTTGTAAAAAGCTCATTGATGTTGTCTGGCTTCATCATGCTCTTATTCAGATCAACATTTATCTGCATGTGTGTGAAGAGCAGGCTGTCTGAATGTCTCTGTCCTCTGGTTCCCTAGCTTACAGTTTCATTGTAAAATGTTTTCCCATTGACCTGCTTTTCCTGTACTTGTTTATTGAATTAACAGGCTGAATAGATGGAGATAACCTTGTCATGGTAGAACACATGAATAGACAAATAGAAAAGGAACACATTTCTAAATAATTCAGACTGAGGCAGAAGAATATCATTTGTGTTTGTGTGTGTGTGTGTGTGTGTTTGTGTGTGTATGTGTTTGTGTCTTTGTGGACACATCATGTTGTGTGTTTTGTTATCTCACATTATATAATCAACTCCAACATGGCTACAACTGTAGAAGGCCGCAAAATAATTGGCAGTGCAGGACGTAAAACACATTCTGGCAATTCAGTTTTTGGAGGTTTATGTAAGTAAATGAGAATACAGATTCAGATACAGATCTATTCTTGTGTGTAGTTGTGTGTCCAAGCGTACTGTCTCACTGTTATTTATCTCCTGTGTAATGGAGCTGCTAATCATTCATTTTTTGCAGGCTGTCATGACCGGAGAGGGAGAAGATGAAGTTAGTTTGAACCTGAAGATGAGTGGGGACGGTGACGTGACCTTATATGGAAGAAATGTTATGAAAGAACAAACGGCTAGTGGGAGACATAAAAGAAGAGTGTGTGAGATTGAGAAGATAGGGTGAGATTGCAACGATGTGTAAGAAATCCGAGGGTGTAGATTTAGCTATATTCGCACAGGCTGGGGTTTGGATGCACAGCTTGCAATCTCTGGCCAGTAAGTCCAAAGGGGATTCTGCATGTGTAAACACAGTAACAGGAAAACAGTCACACACTCAGCGGCCATCTCTGCTTGCTCTTGCTTGTGGCGACATGAAGACTAAAATAAGCAGATCTAGACGATTCCAGACCTCTCCACAGTAGATCATGAGATGCACCTGTCAATAATTGAGTTAATAGGGGATTTTGACTCAGAGTCCACTTTGTACTTCTCCTTGGGGCATGCAAAATGACTTTGATGGATGCCGTTTTTTTTATTCCACCCACTCCTCCCTGATCTCTGACTCGCAAGGTCATAAGTGTCACTTCCATCTAAATGTTAATTTGAAGACTGTTTCTTTAAGACTGACATGGATGCTGATATGCTTTGAAAGTCTATTTGTATTAGACCACATTGAGTATGTGAAACTGTGAGCACTGGTGTTGCTAAACCAAAACAGATTTTTTTTTTTTCTTCAGTGATTTCACAGTACTCCAGTGTTTTTCTGCTCCCTCAAAAGCTTTTTGTCCCCTTTAATCTTCTCTTGGGGACGATGGTTGGCACTGAGTCCTATGGGAGAAAATAAGACTGATGCTGTTTAGGCTTTAGAATTTCTGTTCTACTCTGTCTTGTTACAGTATTGCCTATTTTCTACTAAACGTGCAGTACTTTAGAAGATCCAATAGCATTCTGTTCAACACAAAGGCATGCCGAGTACATTGTTTTTTTGCGCTGTGGTTGATTAAAATGGGTGCAATCAGATGCTGTTTTCAACCCCAGACATGTGTTTCTCTCCCCTAAAGAGGTGCCACTGGAAGATTACTAAAGATTGTTTGTTGATGGCTAAAGAGTTTTGCTTTTTATCTTTGCAATTTATCATGTCGTTGTCAAAGATTTCCTTTTGCAGACGGGTGTTGAACGCTGCCATTTTTATGCTGTGGTAAGATGTGACGGATGCTTTGTGCTAAATTTATTTCCTCTGCCACTAACAGATGCAGTTTGACTATGGTATTTAACCCACTGTATTTCTGCAGAATTCACAGAATGTGTAATATTTACAGCTACGTACATATTGTTTGACTGGAGACACAGATGAGTGAACAAAATGCAGACTCAGTGGTGCCAAGGAGTGAAGCAGAATTTACTTTTATAACATCTGAATCCAGCACTAACAATCGATGCTTAATTTTCAGTTCTTCCACCTACTTTCGTTTCAAAGCCATCGGAAAACAAACTTGTTTGTAGAGGCGTTCAGTACATGTACGAACAAATCTTTTACACAGAATCTTTAAACTGATCCGACTCTACTAAATTAACACTGCCACTCAAAAAAACAGTAGCTCTTAGTCATCAAGCTCTACTCACTGGTGACATTTGTTTATTGAATGTACCTCCTAAAGTGTATTTTCAAAGGTGATGTTATTGCTTAGCTTGAAAGAAAATTGGACCAATTACATAAGGAGTTGAAAACAAGTCTCTAAGCTGAACCAAACCAAACAATTTCAAACAAAAGTGGATTCTGATTTCCACTTCTGTTTTGTTGGTCTGTTTTGCAAATAGCTGCAAATTTGTAACTGAGCTGCCTAACCGATCCAAATTGAAAAGTTGCAGTGGAAGTCCCTGAAAATATAGCATGTGCTGCTTGAGGAGTCATAACTGTCTTGAGAGCAGGAGCTCATTACTGTGGTGTCAATGAGAGCCTGCAATATTGAAATTGAGCTTCCACACACCTGGATATTGCGCTGATTAACTGTGCCTGGACCTGACCGCTCTCTGTTGCTTATAACATTCTGTCCAGCCTGGTCATAAAATTGTGTCAAGGGAAATTATAGAATCATGAGATCGAAGTGTGCAACACAGGGAGTAAGAAATTGGAAAACAGGAAACACTTCACAGTCTTCACTGTCTAATTGAATTTGAGCAGTTGATATTAGGAATTTTGTGAATAGTTTCTTCCTGCTGTGTAAGTGTTTTTCTGTTTTTGCATTGAGTGTGTGTCCATGAGAGCACACTAAACCTTTATAGATGCAGTAATGACCTCATGAAAAGTGAGGGCACAGATACACAAACACACAAAGACCAAACCAACAAATTGCACATGGTTAATTTAGATAGAGACCCATGAGACAATGTGGAACATTTCCCATGACAGTGCTGAAAATACCATAGGCCACATTGATCTTAGCTCTTTTCAATTTTAATAGTGTCAGTCATTTCCGGAGGGGGTTGGATTAGTCCTTTTTTCTTATTTGCTAACATGGTCAGTAGGTCATTATACATAATGAGCTGTAAGAGGTCCAAGTGTCTGATCCACCACTCTACGCTCATGATCGCCCATATTCCAAAACAGAATACATATTATAAATTGCCGGAACGACACAACTGGAGCAAAGGGGAATCTTGCATAAAGGTAATTTCAAAAACAATAAAATAACTGCTGGCATTTTTGTGCTCCACTTTATCTTTTTTCACAGGAGACCAAGTTGATAAAACACATTGTTCATGGAGAGATCACCTAATTTACTGGTCACTGTACCTTCAAGAAACAGCTGTTATTGCTTTCATGGTATGAGGGGTAAACTATTGATAAACTGTGACACATTATATGTGATGTATGTGTTTATTTTTTAGAAGTGGCTCCTGTGGTGTAAAATTGTTTTTATATATTACATGTAGGAAACATTGTTCCACCTCCATGTTGGCTTAATCAGTCAATTGTGATGGCTTCTTCTTGGTTTGACTTGTGTATGGCACAGCCATACTACGTCACTGTTTTTACCTACCGACAGATCCTTCATGAAAAGTTTTAATCAAATGTATTTGTATTTGTCAAATGCTGCAAACTAATTTTCACATATGACACATACTTTTAGAAGTGTTGGTGATTGTGATTATGTTGTTCAACAATCCTTTTTTATGAGGTGTTCACATTATTTTGTGATGACCCTGTATCTGTTGTGGTGTACATGTGTATAAGTGGTGATGTCCGGGCTGTGGATTCATGTTCAAAAGAACAGCAACGAGATCCCAGTTGTGTGTAAAATTTAGTATTTTACAGTACGTTTGAAAGTGCTGCAGCCAGTCATAACTGAGTTTTGTGTCTGTTTTGTATATAATCCACCATTCACATATGGTTGTCAGTGTAATTGTGATTTTGATGCTCCCATTGCAGCATTTTTTCATGTTCTCTTTTCAGTGAATATCCTATATGTGAGAAGCTTTTACTGTGTTGTCTTACATGGAGCTTAAGACAGATAAAAGCCTCACCAACTCCACACCCCCAACACACAGAAACACACACACACACACACACACACACACACACATACACACAGTCGCACATACAGATGACTGTTGGCCTAGGGCTCTCCTCTGTATTTGACAAGTGCCATCCATAACAGGCAGGCAGGGGCTAGTAAAGTGATTATGTTCATAACACACGGTGTCTTGGTAAACACAACTGGCACCAAGTCTGTCAGACATGAAGGCAAATTGCTCAGCCCATGCAAAATTATGGATTGTGTTTAAGGTCTAGCAGACGGTTGTCGATGACATGACAGATGGATGGACTACCCCTTTATTCCACCTCACTTACTGTAGAAATTGTGAAAGTCTGAGCCAGAGGATGTCAGAGACGGCCAAGCATGATAAAACTGATAAGAGACTAGGAGCAGGACTATTATGAGCATAGGGAGCACATTATAAACTCGTTATGCATCACTATCTCAAAATTACATGATAATTCATTATAAATCTGAAATGACTCTATAATGAAAATTCTTATCTGACAGTGCCATGTCCTGACTAAAGAGAATGTTTATTTGCTTAAAATAATGCAGTGTATAGAAATACAGAGTTAAAGGCATCTGCACTATTTGTTTAATACTGATTAAATCATTTTGGATGACTGGCAAAATATACATTTAACTTTTGCAATTAATAACAAATAATTGCCTTTTCTGCTGGCACAGGTCAAATGTCTGCTGGGAAAAAGGTCCTTTGTCTTCAACAATATGTACATCTACACACCCATGATGCACCCACACTTTTCCCTCAGCTGACTTAGCACCTAAACCTGTATTCTTTGTAATGGCCAACATGAGGCCTGGTCGCGAGAGAAGTACAGAAGCTGAACAACGCCTATCTTTTGCACTGTGAACATGTAAATAGCCATGGAACGTGTTTTGGGTGTTGTCTTGGTTCATATCTTAGAACTTTCACTCCTTCACAGAGTTTTTAGCTCATGAAAGTAACCTTTTGGTCACCTGAAATGTCTTGTTCAGTGTTTAGGTGTACAAAAACACACTCTAAAGTGCAGGCTGTTCATTTTTTTTAGCCTGGTTTTAAAATTAGCATCCCTATTAATATCCCAATTAAAATGAATCATAGATTCACCTTGCTACCCAAGCTGGTGCTAGCATTGGCAGATAACTTAGCTCCATCAACTTGTCCAAAAATGGTCACTTCTGGCTCAAAAAATAATGCGACAATGGCCAAAATGCCAAACTTGAAGCTCCAAAATGGAATGTGACCAATAGGTGACTTCACTGTGGCTGCGGCCACATACATTCTATAATGCTGATATGATAATGCTGCATACTGAGTTAGTATATGATGTGTAATTAGACACAACTATCAAGGCGGACTTTCTGATCTAAAAGCACAAGAACAGTTGCAATTAATAACATTAAATTCAGAGATTTGGTGTAGTGCATGCTGGTCTACTAGAATAAGTAATGGAATGTTCACCATATTGATAGCTCAGTTCCATTAAGCCTAATCTTCCTTCCGTGACAAGATAAATTGCTGTGAAAAAGGTCTATTACCAGCATAGCTCTGCCCACCTTCAGCCTGCGCAGAGGTCTAATCAGCCAGAACAACTGAAAACACCGTGTGTGTTAATTGAACAGAATGGAAAGGAGGTAAGTGCGAAATGTATAATTATGACATTCACAAAGACACAGCTGTGACAAGTATATCAAAAACTCTGAAAGGTAAAACACATATTAGATAGAATTTGTTTTAGCCGGGAGTAACTGATGCTGATGTCTGATACTATAAGTACAAAGGAAGTGACTTTGAGGAAATCATCCTTAAAGCGTAACTCTTGCCAAAATGCAACGTAGGGTCTTTTTGTGAATGTCTCAGAGTCAAAACTTTGTTTAAAAGCATTGTTAGGACAGAAGCTCCACTTTTAAGCTTTACTATAATAATGTTTTTTTGTCAAATGGCCTTTTGAATGGGAGTGCTAGGAGTAGTTCTATGCTAAAGGTTGGGGTGGTGATGGCACAGTGGATATGACACAAGCCTTTGGTGTGGGAGATCTGTGTTTGATTCCCACTGCAATACATCAACCAATGTGTCCCTGAGCAAGACACTTAACCGTCAGTTGCTCCATAGGCGTGCAACCTCTGACATATATAGCAATTGTAAATCACTTTGGATTAAAACATCAGCTAAATGACATGTAATAATGGTAGCATCAAAATCACTATTTTTAAAACTATAAGAAGGCTCGACAGAACATGAAACTTTGCTCAAAGTATCACCAGGGGCTCTGCACATGAGCATTGAGAACGTTGTTTTTGTACGCAGACTTTACTAAAAAGAAAGGTTTAGAACAACTCACTTAGCTGTTGTTGTTTCCGCTTGGTGCCATCTTTGCCAGTCAAAAAGAATCGATCTCCAAATGCAAATGAGTGGACTCCATAGCAGGAAATGTAATTCTTATATGAGGCTCCTTTTTCAACTACAAGGTCAATATTGTTTTTCCCTAACAACAAAACAACAAATTATCTGTGCATTTATATGGAACTAAGCCTTAGAAACTTTCCATCTTTACTCTCCTCCCTTGACTACGTTTCACTGGCTGTATGGATGGCGACTGGAAAAAACACTACATTGAGTAGTTAAAACCTTTCTTTTTAGTATACTCTGTGGACACAAACAATGTTGTCCATGCTTCCGTTAATATGAATAGACTCTGGTGATACTCGGAGCAAAGTTTCATGTTGTGTCGAGCCTTCTTTGTGTTTTAAAAATAGCGATTTTGACCGAAATACAATAATTTTGTAAACCTTAAAAGGGGCGCTTTGGGTCTAATTATGCTTTTAAACAAAAGTTTGATTCAGGTATATTCCCAAAAAGACCCTAGGTTGCATTAGAGAGTTACACTTTAAGGCTGAGATTTGCATATTGTGACTGAATTGCTCTATATCAACAAAACATCCTCTCTCACATTTTGTTTCCTCTTGCATTTTTAAGCACTTCCTGTTAACCTTCTTGTCCTTGATCTCTTAAACACTTGTTCATAAAAGTGTGTATTTTGAGTTGTCATAAAGGTGAAATTATTTAACATCAAGTATGATATTTAGTATGACATTTGATTACAACAGATTGTGAAAGTGTAAAATTACTTTGGAGCTAAAGAGGGGGAGACTCAGGCACCAGAGAGAAGACTATTACATAAGATTATTTGTGAGTGGCTGTCACAACAGGATACTGTTGGATGACAACTTTGTTTCCTTCCGCCAATAACTCGTCATCTAATTAAAGGTGGCACCCTATCTTTCACATTACATCCAGTGTTGGACTAGCAAGTCTCAGTGACACTGTTTGCGCCGTTTCCCACTCCCCCGCCATCGTTTTCATCACCATCATTTTCTGAAATGCTCCAGGGTTTACATTGCATGCATTGTGGACGATTTAAATAGAACATTCTTGGGAGGACATCTGTGACTCACTGTGCCTTTTGGGTAACCACATTAACAAGGAGCTGTACAGTATGGACATAATTCGATCAGCTGGGCAGGAGCTTGAATGCCAGAGGATTGGTGTGTTAAAGTGATTCTTTGTTTTTTGTCAAACGTAGATAAGAATGAATTATATGTGTCAACAATACAATATTACAACATTATTGAACTATAAGAGGTAGTTTAATCCTCAAATTTACTCAATTTTCATATAGTCTTTTTGTATTGCGTTCATGTCAAAGCTGCCACTCAAATCATCCAGTCTGAAATTTGGTAAAAACATCTGACCAATGCTTATCACCTAATCTGTCACTCTGCCCCATAACTGATCTCTATTTGTCATTGGTATCTGTTTATATTTAGCATTCCAGTATAGCCCAGGGCAATTGTTTGCTTCATCTAATTACCTTCAGATTACTTATTTTAGGTCTGCTGGAAAGTCTTTCTTACACCATAACAGAACAGATTGCATTTTATGATGTCATATAAAGCACAAGTGTAGATAATAAAAGGAATGATGTCTAAATCTCATTTAGCTGCCTTATCTGTCAAGGTTCTGGTATTGTGCATGCTGTCACGGCTCACTTGGGCACTGGAATAGAACATAAGCATTGTTAATGTTTTTAACAACTGTGCAAGTCAAACCGTCTGCTATTAAAAGGTCATTGGCCCAACAAAGACTGTTTAACTCCCTCACTCTAAAAGCCTAATGCAGGATTTTGGTGAAACTAAAAAAAGCATGATCAGCACATAGTTTTAGCCGACTTTCCAACATGCACTTTTTAAATACTGTCCAGAGATTCTTCTTTTTTTGCAGTTTGAAGGAAACACACACAATTGACAATCTGCTGAGTGGCTTTAATGTAGAAATTGTGAGACCTTCACCATGACATCTTATTGTGTCAGACATCTATAGGGTTAGGGCATTTTATCAGAACAAGATGAAAAGAAGACAGAAAGAGCCCTCACTGCCTAATCTGTTATTTATCACAATGTCAGTTTTTTTTCTCCATTTCTAGGCCTACGTCACGATTGCTGAAAGCAAAAACGTAATGGTATGGACTTAGTTTTGCACTATACAGCAGCTCTTTTCTTGAGAGCTCCATGCATTGAGATGTGGCAATAACACGGTGAGAGGGTCGGACAGCGATCTTCAAATGAAATCTGAAGAGGTAGAGATACGTACCTGCACTTCTCTCTAAATGGAATTCTGCACCTGAGAGGAGAAGACATGTGCTGTGATCTCGTTTTCTATCTTCCCCACTGGTTCCTGCTCTCTTTACAGTGTTTTGATCACACATATTGTGTGCAAAGGGAAAGCTATGAGACTAATCTTTGGTAATGTTGTGAAGGCAAGAATCTCTTCTGCTTGGTAGATTTCTACAGTGTAGCTAACCGAATCTGAATTAATTCTATTTCCACAAAGGAAAAAAAATTGAATTAACACGCAAATCTGACCAAAATGTCATAATTGTTGTGAATACATTTAATATAAAACGTCTGAATATTAAGCCTTGAAAAGAATATTCCATTGTAGGTGTTTCACTAAAAGAAAGACATTGGCTCTGACAATACAAAACTTTGTTTGCAAATAGAATGAATCCTCCACAGCCTATGATCTGTGCAAAAAATGACGAAGGGTAAGTGGTGAATTGGAAGAGGTGAGTTGTACTCTTCAAACTACATGCATTTAAATAAAAACACAATATACATACATTTTTATGAGATGGCTTCTGTGTAAATGGATGTCACTTAGTAAAAGTGTGTACACACCCTGTGCTGCAACAACAACAACAGAGTGAACAAAGGGAAGCATGTGATCACAATGCAAATTGTCAAAACCCACACATGACGCAAGTTCAGATGCAGAGTAAGACAACACAGAACAACATCCGCAGAAAACAGATTTCTCTCAGTGTTACATTTCAGTTAACACCAGGTGTGTGCTCTCATGTGCCGCCACAAACATGAGTAGGCAGGTTCAGGGCCAAGCAGTGCGGAGATAATTAGTCCCGGCTCCACAGACAGTCTGGGAGGAAATAGAGAGGGGACACAGCAAAGTAAACAACTCTATTATCTCATTTATTTCACTAGTCGTAAAATTGTGTTGAGACCAACGTTAGCGCTTGTTCTTTTCAGTTCAGCTCGTTGGATGTTGTTAACAATGTTTGTGCAGCTACTTGGGGGGTTACACCTGTGCATGTTCTCCAAAATTACACAAGAGATCATCATCCCAGAAGAAAACAGCTGCTTTTTATTAGCATCTAAGATATGACTTCCCTCACTCCCCTCATGATTCCGTCCAACTGAATCATGCCTGCTGAGTTTAGTTTTGTTCACGGTCTTTGGACTTATGGTTACATCTTGTGACAGACACATATCAATGCTGCCTTGAAAGAGTATAATATAAAATACAGTGGTCCGTCTTATGACTAATATCTTGTCCTCTTCAGGGAGGTTAAGTCAATCCATGCAATAACCCAACGCCCACTCAAAGGTGACACAAACTAGCCACACACCCTCAGGGTACAAGGGGACCATGTCATGCAATATTCATTTAAGTGAATGAAATAAACCTTGAGCATATTATGCTTGTCGTTAAGGGTTCTAAAGTGACTGTTGCCCGATATGTTGCTCTCACAAGGCATCTTAGAGAGCTGAGCTAGTACGAGCTGGGTGGCTCACTTGGGTTGGCATGGCAGCAGCCTGAGACAAAAGGCACAATTGTGAGGGAAGAGTCTGTAGTCCTTCATGGCGGAGTAGGCGGTCAAGGCAAATTGCCCTTCTGCACTGTCGCAGCATAGGCCATAGCTGCACTGAATCTAATTAACTGTTCTCAAGCAGTGAATGGAGACACTTCAATAAAATGTGCAGAATAAAGAATGTACGCATTGTGCTTAAAACAATGTTTGTCCTTGGTCGAGAAAATGAGAAATAACAGAAAAGTATTGGAATGCACTCTAAATTAGAATGTTTATTAAATAACTGTCAGATGTTAGGAATTTAAGCATACACATGCAGCACAGGTAGTACAAATCACTCCATTCACTTCAATATAGCAAGAATGTTAGAAAGATCTGTCTTGTTAGAATAAAAGCCCAACAGTGGCATTTAAAGACTTGCAACCATGATATTCATATTCAGAACAAATTTGGACGAGTCCCTAACGGGCCACACCCTCTGTGACAATCAGTTAAGCTTTACATTTTGGCAAGAAGGAAGTCTATTCAAAGGTTAGAATCATTTATTAAACTAAGGTTAAGACAAAATAAACAATGGAGTGGGTAGATACTTCAAATAATGCAATCATGACATGGGTCATTTCCAGTTTCTTGTCACATTACATTTGTACGGGGACGGGGACTGAATTTGATACTAACCATCATCATGGTTAGCATTGTTTTCTTGATCGTGAAAAGAAATTTTGAAGACTTAACATGTAGCCTACAAACAAATGTTATCATACAATGAAATGTTAAATGATCATGTACAAGTGTTTATGTCTGTGTGAGAAATAGTCTGAATACAACGCCCCACTGCATAAATCAAAATTAGGTTTAAAAACATTATGTTCACACGTTTCCCAGTAACTATGTACACATGAATACTGAACATATCTCAGGAAAGTTACAATTTCTAAATTTCTAGGAATGCAGCACTTTAGAAAATGACAGACCATCTGAAGATGTATCTCTGAGCAGGGAAAGTTTGAATATCTTTTCTTCTCTTTAAGGTGCCGTGGAATCCTACGGGTCATTTAGTTTCATAATGTCTTTGACAAGCATGGCACTAAAGAAAGTATGTATGACAACCATCTGCTTATTACTTTTTCTCTGCCACATGGCTATTATTTTTTCTTTTATTCATACTCATGGAGCTCAAAGGGCAGCTGTGTATGATATTACATTATTACTACATACACCCATTGGCCACTTTATGAGGTACAGCAAACCTTGCAAGTACTGGGACCCCCTTTTGCCTTAACCCCCCACTTGCCAGAACTAATTTTGATCCATAGTGACGTGATAGCATCACGCAGTTGCAGCAGATTTGCTGGCTGCACAGTTGAGATGTGGTGATTGTGAAGGCTATTTGAGCCAACAGTGAACTCATTGTCATGCTGAAAAAGCTGTGTGAGATGATTTCAGACTTATGACATGGTACTTTATCCTCGTGGAAGTAGCCAATAGAAGATGTAGGTATGCTGTGGTAATAAAGGGATTGGCACGGTCAGCAACAATACTCAGCTAGTCTGTGGAGTTTAAACAATGCTCAATTGGTCCAAAGGGGCTAAAAGTGTGCCAAGAAAATACACACCACACCATAACACCACCAGCTGCCTGCACAATTGAAACAAGGCAGAATGGATCCCTACTTTCATGTTTACGTCAAATTCTGACTTTACCCTCTGATTGTTGCAGCGAAAATCAAGACTCATCAGACCAGGAAATTTTTTTGCCAATGTTCCAACGTGTAATTTTGGTGAGGCTGTGCCAATTGAAGCCTCAGTTTCCTGTTCTAGCTGACAGAAGAAGCCCCTGCTGGGGTCTTCTGCTGCTGTAGCCCATCTTCTTCAGGGTTTGATGTTTTGTGCATTCAGAGATGCTCTTCTGCATACTTTGGTTGTAACAGGTGGTTATTTGAGCTACTGTTGCCTTTCTATCAGCTTGAACCAGTCTGGCCTTTCTTGTCTGACCTCTGCCATTAACATGGCATTTTTGCTCGGGGAACTGCCGCTTACTAGAGATTTTCTCTTTTTTGGACCATTCTCTGTGAACCCAAGAGATGGTTGTGCGTAAAAATACCAGTATATCAGTAGTTTTTGAAATCAGCCCGTCTGGCACGAACAACCATGCCATGTTAAACACTGTCTACGGTCCTAAGTGTATGGAGTTGCTGGCATTTGATTGACAGATTAGATGTTTGCATTAACACACAGTTGAACAGGTTTAGCCTACCTAATAAAGTGGCCAGGGAATGTACAGTACATCAGAGCAAGAGGTTCTTACACATACTGTTCACATCAGCAGGCCTTCTGAATGACCTTGAACATCAGTTTTCTCCATTTTTACATCCAAAGCAATTCAGAGTTACACAAGCTTTTTGTGTAAATAATGCTTATACTTTACAGAATGAGCAGCTCTTTTCAGCTGTACTGCTTTGTTTCAAGTGAACCTGCTTCCCAGTCATGACAGTGGGACCATCTAGTGGCTGAGTTGTGTATTGTTACAAGATACAGATAACTGCTGGCAAGCTGTCACTCTTTGGGAATGCTTGAAAACAAATCCCAGGGGAACAAAATGAGGGCCATATATTACGGGAAATCAGCAACGCTCTTTAGACAGTACAATGCTGCTCTTTATCAGACAATACAATGCAGCGCCATTCACTCACTGCTCCTGGCATCTGCTGCTAACAAAGGAGATTCAGCAAAGTCTGATTGCAGCTGAGTCTCTTTTAAAGTTACATCATTTAGCTCATGTTTCTGCTGGACCCATTGCAAAAGCACGGCCATACTCAAATGGAACAAATGCTCAATTTGCAAGTGTTTTAAATTGTAGTAAAGATCCCAAAGTTTCCATGGATACCAAGTAAACCCAGTACAAACTTTATTAACAACACATTGTGAAAAACTATTCTGCCACAATGTCCTCTATTTAAGAAGTCTGTGTTTAGTTTTTGAGACAAAGAAGTATCAACTATTCTGGGAATCCTCAAGTATGTACTGACTGTTGATCTGGACATGCTTTAGATATGTATAACTAAAAAAAGCACTGCTTCTTTTAAGTATGCAGCAAAACTATACAATTTCCTACCCAAGGTTAAAAGAGATGAAATCTTTGTGAAAATTTTGAAACAACAACAAAACATTTTTTTTTGTATTTACTCGACTTTGTTTATTATCTTTGACATGTTCCTGTTTTTTTATTTGCTCCGTCTTTTGTGTGCTGTTCATTTTATAGCATAGTTATATCTTGCATTATTAAAATTATTTTTTTTTTGCCTAATTTCTATTTTATTCCCTTGTTTCTTTACTTTATTGTAAAGCACGTTGAGCTACAGCCCCTGTACGAAAAGTACTATTTGAAAAATTTTAATATTAATATACTGTATGATGTATTTTTTGGTATTTCATTTCATGAGATAGGATATTTGATAAAAGGTGTCAGACCACACAATGATTAATTCATAAAAAACTCTGAACACATTTATTTCATTTAATGATTTATTGACATTTACTTTTTTTCCCACCATGGTTTCTCTTGATACCAATATTATTTACCATAAGGTTTCTTTTTCATTTAAATTACATTTATAATGTTTCACTCACATACACATTTATTGTTTAATTTTCTTATTGCAATAAACAAGAGTAGCCAGAATGAGTCAGGTATTGCTACAATTCGCCATACAAACTCTTTGTCCCCTCTGACAATGAAATTCAAAAATAACTTTATTGGCAAGACAAAATTACAAGATAGTCCCCCTCCCCCCTCTCTCTTTCTCTCTCTGCTCTGGAAGAGGCTGAGGGCAGAATAAGGCTAAGGCTATTAGCCTAAACACAGCTAACATGAAATACCTGCCCAGAAAATAGGAATCTAAATTCTATTTCCCAAAAGTGTACTGAAGATGGATTAGTGGGAATTAACCACAGTATGAACATATATGTGGTGCTACTACTGACTGACTGACCTACCAGGGACAAGATTGCAGTACTTTGATTTAGTTCAGTCATTGATCAAGAATCTAGAATCCAGGATGATTGATCAATTTTTCCAAATCGAACACGTGCAGGTTGTTGTCTCCATCATTGTGTTAGGCCACTTCAACTCCACGTTGCCTCTGACTCTGATTGGTGGAAAGTGGGGAGAGAGCAGGCCCCGACACACACTAGAATACATTTGTATACACACACACCAACAGGAAGGAGCGCATGGATCCTGGAATTGTATCTCACTCACAAAATGAACTCTGCAAAGAAGGTTTCGTTCAGCAACAAAAAAAAAAGAGCACAACGGTGGAAGCTGACACCAAGCCTTCTTCTCCTTTAAGCAATGGCATTGATAATGTTCCTCAAGATTTTTACTTTAACACATTTCTCACACACACAAAACACAAACAATTCACTCCGTAAATCCAACAAAGAAATGAACCTGTTGAACAATTCTAGCTTTAATCCCTTGATACCAGGCATTGTACCCTGTTCCCCAAGCAGAGATTACCATAGTAAAAAGGCCCTTTAATATGAAGGGTCGGTCCCTAAGCTCAGCTACACCTCTGTCTCTCTCTGTCCCTCTCTCAATCCCTTTGAGGGCTTTTGCTCCTCGTGAAAGAATAGAAAAGTCTGTCAGCTGGCTCCCAGTTTACACATGACTCCAGACAACATGTCACAACATGTCACAATGATAACAAGTCACTCAGATAAAATTTGCTCATTGCATTGCAATATTCAGACAAAGGTAAAACATTAGAGCTCATTGCTTCTCAATGAAAGGGCACAGTGTACATCTCGTTCTAAAAGGGTGATTAAACTGTCGAGCAAGAAAGTTCTTCTTAACTTAGCTTTTGTGGCTCTCCACTGAGTCAACAGGGTTGCGCATAGTTCAGTCTGTTTTAGTTAAACCTTTTATATTCCACCATCTGACAATTCCACTCTTCCTTATCCCTTCATGGATGCAATATTTAACATTTTCTACCTACAAAAATATTTTTATTGTGTTTCCTATTTCTATGTGTGATATAAATGCTAACCAACAGTCCTAACCAAACAAATCAAAGTTCTCACCAGTCTTTGTAAAAGTCAAAATCATGGTGTGTTTCATGGCTTTCAGTTGTAAGACGGGAAGAATTGGTTGATGCCTTGAGCTGGTCGTCTTGGCTCCCTGCTCTGGCTCGGTGGTCACTACAGCTCAAGATCACATCTCCAAGAACGTATTTGGCTTTCATCTTCCTCTTTTTAATTTGTTCCCTTTGAACATTATGGTTGCCAGTGTCGATGTGCCCTGTGCTATAGACTCATGTGAACCTTTGGAGATGGGGGTGGTGTGTAGGAGGATTGGGCAGCAAAGGAATAGTTCAATCCAATGAAGCAGAAGCCTGACCCTGCAGAATCGTATTGCCAGGTTGCATGCAGACGCAACATAAATACATCAGAATACAGGGTTGCACCTATGTCATATCTCCCCACCTACACAGTGAATCAGCCTGCGGATAAAGACCACAGCAAGGTTGACAGTTTTCTTTTTGATGGCTTAAGGAGTCTCACCTCACAATACATATGAACTATGCTCTATATTGCTCAATACTGTAACTAAAAGAACAGATTATTGCCGTAAAAAAAACAAAATATGCTAAAGATAGGGATCATGTATCAAATACAGCAGTACAGTATGTACCAATGTGTAACTTCTGCTGTTTCTCCTATCCTCGTTCCCCTTTAGGGCAGCCCTTCTCTGACAGATATAGAGGTTGGCAGATGTGCCCTGTAGCAGTTTTTGTTGGTGCAGTCTATTTTAAAACACAGATTTGTTTTGGCCTGTGTGTTTGCATGCTGCCTGGGGTCAATGCGCTGACCTGTGCCAGCCCTCCTCTCACCTCACAGTATCAGGAAATGACATGTGAGTGCAATCCCCCCCAGTTACTTTTCAACTTTCCTAACCCCCCCCCAACCACCACCACCACTACCATCAGACATATTCAGATAGCTAGGACCTCCCTGTCAACCCAAGTCATGTTGTATATAGCAAAGACTTAGTGTCACAAACTTAAGAGTTGCTGGCCTTCAGCGCAGAAGGGGACGTGTACTGTACCGTGGAGGCCACCACAGCTACATGTGGCGCAGACAGCAAAGACTGATTGAAGCAGCTACCCTACTGACATAACATTATTGTCTTGGTTTTTGAGGTGCATAGGATGAGAAGAACACGTTGAGCCGTGATGACAGGAAAAAACCAACCTGGCCCAGAATAATTACGTAAGTAACACTACATGTGGTTTAATCGTTCCAGTAAGGTGTGCATGTGTTTCTTCTGTAGCCATCGAGGCGGCCATGGCAGGGCTACAGTGCAAGGGAGAGGGACTAGGGGAGGTGAGAGATGTACAAGGGAGTTCAATGCATAATGAAAATCTCTCCATCTTCAGATCACTCAGAAGTCTTTGAAATGGAGAGAGAATTTCAGGTAAAGGGAAGAAAGACATTTACTTTGACTCTCCGCTGCTCCTTTCCCTTGCTTTTCTCTCAGTTCAATATTTAAATGGTTAGAATTTCCCCCACGTCACTTGCTGTTTGTTGATCATTTTTGTATCTTCACAGTGTGCTTTTGGAGTGGCTGTTCCGGACTGGCCAAAGTCAGAGGGTGATTTGTCAGTAAGGGGAGAAGAGGATTTGCCCGTGGGTGGTACGGATAGGCCCGGGGGCGGGTCTCAGGATGGTGTGGCTAAGAGGTGGGCCTTGTAATAGGTGATGGTGCGGGTGGTGCCCAGGAGCTGCTGCACGGAGAGCCAGATGGTTCGAGGAAGCTGCAGCAGCCATTGCTGCAGCAACAGCCAAGGGGCTGGGCAAGAGCCCTGCACCCAAAGCTTTGGTGAGATCCTTGGAGAAGGTCAAAGAAGACTGCAAACAGAAGGAGGTGCACAGAGAGACACAGACAAGAGAGAGAGGGATAAAATGATTAGTTACAGAAGGTCAACACATGGAGGGGAAACATAAATAGGCTTTCCTCTCCAGACTCTCCAGTTTCAGTCCAAATGAGGTAATATTTTTAGAAAGAGGTCACAGCCAATACCAGGCAGGCTTTTGTTGGGTTCAAATAAACACGCTCTAACCACTCCAAGGCCTTGCCGACCTCCTGTTCTTGATTATCACCGTCGATGTAACCTGTGGATTTGCTGACTATGTCACAGAAGAAGTTATAATTCAACAGAGAAACTTGAAAGGTTACCGTCAGATCAGCTCCCCTGTGCTTCTTGTGTCGGCTAAGGAGGGGATTAGGCTTGCCCGCCATGCCGTCCCGGTGCCTTCGACTTGATATATGCTGAAAAGGAGGGAACACAGGAAGATGAATTATTCGTGCTTTCCCTAAGTGTTTGACCTGAGAATGTCTCCCATTATTAAATAATTATGGTAATGACAAATGTTCTCACAAAATGTTTGTTGCATGAAAAAGTAACCTTTAGACTTCCAAAGGAGACAGTAATATCATATGCAAATTATTTCACAGATAACTATCAAACGTAAATGTTGGATAAAAAGGCATTTCTCCCTCCTACCTGTTTGAGTTGTAGTTCAGAGTTGACCCGCACATTGCAGATCTCACAGTGGAAGGTTCGTTCCTGAGTGTTGGGGTCCACCGGCCCCCCTCCCTGCTCTCCAATGGGCTTGGGGCCCAGGCGAGGATACGCCTTGATGGGGCCCAGCCCGCTTCGTGCCTCTAAGATAGTTTTGTGTTTGGTACCTGCGGGGACACACACACACACACACACACACACACACACACACACACACACACACACACACACACACACACACAAACATACACAGCCATTCACCAAGATTAAATTACATATTAAGAAGCTATTAGAATGAAATAATACAGTGCCAATGCACATCACTATTTTTAACATATGAGTCACTCCACAGTGTTTTTCTTTAACTCATAACATGTGAGTTGGAGAAACAGTGACATTGACAAATATCAGGGTATGAAAGAAAAGAAAGAGAGAAAAGAGAAAAAGGAAATAAATGTAACACTGGCTTGATTCTCCAATAATTGGTCTCATGTGCACAACACACACAGCATGGTGCAGTATAAAGTTGCAGTGGTAAGTTGTTACCACTAGAGGGCTGCAGTCAGACAGCCGTGCACCTGAATGATGAACTCAAAGCCCTCTCCAATGAGAATATTACAATAACTGGTTGATAGTGTTTGATCAGTGGAGTGGGTAAGATACAACCATACCGTGTGCCCTGTAGTAAATTATGTTAGTTGGGTAAAAATCAAGATATCCTATTATTGGATTCTGAATGAGGTTTTGGCTGTATGACACATTCATACAGCTGAGCAATCAACATGGGGGCCCTTGTTTCATTACAGATTGGCATGTTACACTAGAAATAAAACAATTACATCAAAAACACAACAGATGTGTTTCTCGGCCAAACCAACTTAAACGTTAGACATGAACTCATGCCTCGAAATGGTCAAATTCCCCAGAGTCCACCCATCACCCTGCTAATAATACAGTCATGACTCCAGCCAGAATAAAAACTTATTCTTACATATTCAGCAATTCAAAAATTCTATTTTGTCAGGTGTTTTCAATAAAAGATGTCCAACTGCGGAAAAAAAAGAATTCACAAAAGATTCTAAACTGTGGGGATGCATGTTCCGTACATTTACATGAAATATTTCTATAGGCAGTCTTTTCTTAATTTGAACAAATCCCACTCCAGGGGGCTGAATTTGGAGGCAGCATACTGAAAGGTGCTCCTTGCACATTACTTTCCCTTTCAAGTGGTCTGCAAAGCAGCACACCATAGAGTGCACCAGAATACTTTCTCATTAAATAATCACACATTTTGTTCTTGGCTGAAAATGTTTAGTCATGCCCCCCCCCATTGACCCCTATGCCTCTCTGCTCACAAAGTAAAGCATCACACTGTCTTTGGCTCTGCCTTTGAGTCACTCAGCCTGAAATCCCTTTGAACAGAGTTAATGTTACAATAGAGAGGGAAGTTGTCAGGGTAGGGTGGCTGGTGGGGAACATAGAGGCTGTGGGGTCCATTGGGGAGGAAAGGGCTGAAATGCTCGTGGCCAAAAAATGTGTTCTTGGGTTGTCTGTTTTTGCCTTTGCTATATTTTGGTCTGACAATGGATGGCCCGGTGCTAGGGTTGACTCATAGTATAAACCAACACACAAGCAGACAAGTCACATTTGAAAACTAATAAATAGGCAATGAATTAACAGGAAACTGTTGAAATAACATTACATACCCTTCATTATATTATTCTTTACTGCTGTTCATTCCGTGACACGCATGCTGTTCATCTGTCTGCATGACGTATGCTCTTACTTTTTTTAACCCTGCTAACATGCACAGTTTTGATTTTGAGTATGAGTGAGGGTGATTGTTTCCAGATTGTTTCCCCCATAGAGTTTCAACTGTTTCAACTCAGCCATTAAGCGTTTGAATTTTGGAGCTAGGTAGCTGACAGCAGGCTGTGACTCGGGGGCATGTTTAGAAGCTGTAATATTTGTGTGATCTTTTTTTATACTCACATGTGATCACGCTAGTAGGCGAGGTAACACACATTTGTTGTTGTGTAGGTGTTAAACAGATAAACAATTAATCAGCGCCTGATAAAGCATACATTTTAAAAGCCTTCCATAGGTTAATCCAACCATAATGGTGGCGGTGATTGCATTTGTATTGATTAATACTGCATCCAACTGTAGGAGGTGTTTGTGAGCTGGCTCGCCAAACACTACTCAAGGAAAATGGGAAACAGTTATGCTGATGTGGGGTCAGTCCATCAATGTCTATGTCTCTGTAGTATTTACTTCTGTGTAGGACAGTGCAAAAACAATTAAGAGAGAAGGTCGGCAGATACAAACTGTCCTCAAAGAGACAAATGGTCACAGGGAGAGCTAAATCGGTGGGGTATAAAGGATTAAAGAAGACAGCGGGCACCTCAGGGGTATTTGGAGCCCTGAGAAAGTGTTGGCATCTGTGAAAGCTGTCTGGCAGAACGTTGAGGCGGGTATTGTGGTAAGATCAGCCACATAACATATTTTTCTCTTATTCCCTCATGCAGTGGTTACCCGCCTAAACCATCCTCCCCTGCAATCTTTTCAAGTGGAAGGCTTCAGGCTATGGGGAACCAGTTTTATGCTGCGTTTTGCAAATGATAAGACAAATCATGAATCTTTAATCTTGGTCTTGTGTGTTTGAAGAAAGTGGAGTGTGTTGGCAGAGTGCTGCATGAGAGAGTCACACACACGCACGCACGCACGCACGCACGCACGCACACACGCACGCACACACACAGACTTGGTTAAATAGGTGAAGCCTGTTGATGTCAAGCAGATCTCTTAATCTACTGATCAGTTTTCTTCTCAGTACCCTCTGCTGGGGCGCAGGTAAAGGAAATGGTAGCAGTGTGTACAGTAAGGGCAGTCAGGTAACAGACAGCATGTTTGTGCATTGTTGTGTAACTTTAAGGAGCCATTAAGATTAGAAGTAATAATGTCAATTTGTTGTCAACTAATTTAACACGCCTGATTCAACCTCCACACAGTTATTAAAAACTGTTACATTGTTCTAGAGACATGGTGTTGTAACAACTATAATTACTTATTATGGTTAAATAAGAATCATCGTTCATTATTCTGAAATTGTTTTAAAAGCATCAATTGCAGTAATCCCTGGTGCACATGACAACCAGCAATTACTGTATTACTTTGAAGGGATTGTAGAATGTTACAACTTTGATGAAATATAAAATATATAAATATCCATACATAGATATATACACAGTATCAACAAACGGTTGACTTAAAAATTTAATTTAAGTGATCATTTAATAGGAAGTGTTATTTCATAACTATTTTCCTAAATCTTCAGTTACAATATGTAATATTGTATTATATATATAAATATCTTATTTTCAAAAATGTAATATCTCAAATTCTCTGGAAAACTGTTGTTGTGATTGTTTGTTTTGAATGAATGTCGGCTCTTAAACTGACAAATGTCTTCTCATCATCTAGAAGTGCATTACGTTTACAACCATTGCACATTGTTTACACTTTTAGACTATTATTTAAAATAAAATGTCATAGTATTTAGCAGTTGCTACATGGGTCTTTCTTGGCAAAATTCCTCTGACACATGAGCGAGACATTTTGCTTTCAGCAACAACAACAACAGTGTGGTTTGAGTAAACAGAGAAGAATCCAACCACAGCTGAAAGGTTCCATCTCCAGAAAGTCATAGATCATGTTAATGTTGTTAATGTTCAAGTGAATTCCACATGGTTTGCTTAGCAAATTTTTAGAGTGTGCAGAAACTGAGCAACATCAACGCAGTACACACCTTTGTTGTGGGCTTCCAGCTGTGACAAGGAATTGACAGCCACCTTGCACAGTGAGCAGTATAGCAGCTTCTTGGCCTTGTCCTCCTCTGTCTCTGGATTGGCCAGGCTGGAGGCCGTGGTGCCGGCAGCTCCTAAAACCGAGGGTCCGGATCCAGGCTGCTCTGAGCTGGCGCTGCCATTGCCGCAGCCTGGGGAGGATGAGGAAGGGGGTACCAGGGGAGGAGTGTGGGTGGGCAGAAAGGGGCACACCGAGGGGATGGGGGAGTCTATGGGTGGGTTAGGTGGGGTGGTAAGAGGGAGAAGGGGCCCTGGGGCCAGCAGCGGCCCTGGGGCCAGCAGCCTCTGCGACAGAGGCCGAATTTCATCTGCAAAAACAAAGAGAGAAACAAAGAAAGAATTAGAATAAATTCTTTATGGAGAACGATCAAATAACGTTTCTTGTGGTCCATAAAGTACATAACTCAAACAATGAAGTGTTTTACTGTTGACTTCATTGTCTTACTCAGCAGTGAAGCAAAGTACCCCTGACATAAACTTGCTGCTATGTTAAACCACATCGCTCACCCCTCCCAGTCAAATGTGGACAGCACTACGCAAGCAAACCCAAATAAAGCGCTTGAAGACGGAAGTGCTTTTTAATTCCTATACTGTAGCCTATTGGCATAATTGGTTAAAAAGGGTTCCTTTTAATTTTACTGTAGTTACAAGAAAGTGGATCAGAGGGGGGAAACCTATGTCACATATAAAGGCGTGGACATATGTTTTTAGGCTTATTGAAGTTTTTTTAATCTTTCACTGATGTGGTCTCATGTTATTGAAATTTTTCTTGAAGGGAGAAATAGGAAACAGATGTCACAGCCTGTGCATGCTTTGACTCACCTGTTGTTTTGGCTGGGTTTAAAGCAAAATGGCACTTGATTTGTCACCAGGGCAAAATAAATATTAAGTAAGCTCTGCTCTCATTCTCTGCTTACTTTCCTTCTGCTAGCTCTCTGTAGCTTAATTTCTTATTGTTGCATATTTAAATTGCATGACGGTGACTGAGGTGAGATCTTTTTATATCACGGAACACGTTTATACATACATTTCTAGACACATGTTTCTGGTCAATCACTCCCATACGCAAGCCTTCAGTGTTCACTAAGTAATGGATGTTGCCTGAAAAAAGACACTCTAAATTTGGGTGGGGTATTCAGAACTCTCCCCATCAGCAGGGACCAGCAGGCCCTCGTCCAAACTCCACAGGATGTAGCGCCGAGGGCAAGCAATGGAAAAGCCCCCCAAGATTATGGTATTAAAGGGATACCTTGGAGTATTTCTTGGAAGAAAACAAATATTGACTTTAACTGCTCAATATCCTTTTAAGGATTTCCACATGCTTTGTCATTTTGTCACATAGCAGAGTCCATAAGGGTTATGATGTATTAATGTTTTTGTTTCACCCTGTGAGTTTTATGTGACTATAAGATCATTTGTGTAATGTATAGTTGTTGTGGCTACTCGACTGCATCATCTCTGATGAAGATGACCTTGTCAAACAGATGTTTTGATAAAATTAATATTTCTTAATCTGACTCTTATGGCATTGAGAAGTCCATAAACCAGGTCTGGATCAAAGTACATTGTGAGGGGTAGTGCTCAAATGGAGATTTTTGTGACTCATAATATGCTTACTTTGCCGCATTGCTGTCTGAGCTGGTTACTGTAGGTTGATTGCAGTGCTTGTAACTACAAGTGCATGGAGGCAGAATGATAGAGAAGCTAAAGTAGTTCTCTCTAGTATTTTTGTTAAATTTTGCCCTCACACAGGCACATACACACACACACATGGTTTCATTACAAGGCCGACAAACAAACCCCTAATCCACAGTGTCCATAACATGTGATTTTAGTTCAAATCAAGTGGGAAGGAATAGAGGTGGTTGGCCAAGTAGTAATGAGAGATTTCATGATTCATGATGGCCTGGAGGTCCTCTGGTCTTACCAAACCATCACATCCAGTCACTGTTTCACCTCATACCACACTAAATGCCTCCTACCCTTATCCCTCCCCACAAACTCATCTTGAGCCTAACCCCTCGGGGCCTCCATAACCACAGTTATTCACTGTCTGTCTCGGCAACCCAAAATTCTGTATCTCACTGAGCAGCAAAGTGTTTGTTTTTGTTATATTTTCTGACTTAAATGAAAAGCATGAAACATTCATTTTAGATTTGCTATTCTCTCTGACTAGTGAAGACAAATTGCTGTATTTTTCTTGCCCTGAGAATGCCACTGTCAGAGTTATTTGAATCAAGGGATATACTTAAAGCTTAATTCAACTTTGTTAAGGCAGTTAACTGACCTTCTTCCCTGCTAGCTGGCCTCATAGCCAAACAGAAGAAGGCATTATTCACTGGGAAAGGTCAGCAGAGGGAGATAACTCAGTCCAGATGCTTGACACTATAACTTGATGTGTCTGCATTGCCTTAAACCACCTCAGGAAATTAAAGCTATGTATAGTATCCATTCCATAGGGAGAGTTTTTGTTGATAAAGATGTGAGTTTAATACAGACTCTTTAAGATTCAGACCAAAACCACTTCCGTTGTTTGCTGCAAGAGTCAAAGTTCCTCATTATTCCGTGAGTGTGACATTTTGGCTATTCTGCGATAGCTTCTTGGAAATGTAAAAAAATATCTGATTGTGGAATTAGCGTGGAAGACAGTGTGATAGGAGTCCCTATGTAAGCACATGAGAATGTATATTATTCCATAGGGTCTGAAAACAGACAACAAATAAGCGTTTTTTGTTGTTAAATAAAGTGCAAAGCTGAAAGCAGACCAACAGAGTTATTGCCGTTAACAATCCTAGGTGTAGATGGAACATTGTGCAGTTTTGGATATGCTTTGTTTATTTCAAATGTTGAATGAAAGTGGTGCAATTTAAACTAAGGTAAACAGATAACAAAGGACTGCATCATTGTGAGTCTTAAGTATTGTGAGATACTGTTCCCGCAAAAAAACAAGAGGTTTAACAGGAGGACTGGTGTATTGACTGTGAGGGTATTCTTAATGATTAACGAGCTAAGAAACCCAATGCTTGCCCTACGAGAGGCCGAGCCTCATACATAATGCAGCTGGGTGCCTTTTTTCCAGTCTGGCTTGCAGCCTATCTAGTCTCTCGCTCTCTCTCTCTCTCTCTCTCTCTCTCTCTCTCTCTCTCTCTCTCTCTCTCTCTCTCTCTCTCTCTCTCTCTCTCTCTCTCTCTCTCACACACACACACACACACACACACACACACACACACACACATTATTTAATTATTTCTGCTTGATTTAGTCAAATATCTCACTTCAGATAATGTCCCCTGAAAACTTCAAGACTAAAAACAAATATAGAAAGAGCATGAAAAGCCTTTCAGCTCTTTGTAACTCGATACTACAGTCACCTTAGAGCCATGAAACCCTAGCCCTCACATGAAAGCCATCTGTTTAATTGACCTTGAGTGTGTGTGTGTGCCTGTGAGAGTTTTTGCGTGGACTTAAAGAGAGACATAATACTGTATCAGGGTGGATTTAACAGTGTCCTTCATTAGAGTGGGAGTGTCAGACCGCCGGGGGATAAAGAAGCGGGGAAGGAGGGAGGGAAGAGAAGAGTTTCTCTCCAAGTAGACAGCTGTCTCTGAGTCACTCACCCAACCCCTCACTTTACCAGGCCAAATCCTCCAAAGCCATTGGCCTCCACTTTGCGGGTCCTCTCTGTACGCAAACCTTTTGAGGGCTATACAACTTGTGATCTGTTCTAAGAATCGTAAGGTAACAGTGGTGGAGGGTGGGTGTGGCCTTGACCAACTGCCACTTTGCTTGTTTGAAAGCCATGATGTCTCTCTCTTTCTCATGGACGGGCCAAATTCTCTGTTAGAGAAAGCAGAGAAAAGGGACATAATCTTGCCCCTTATGACCTCAAGAGGAGCAAGATTCCAGATCGGCCCATCTCAGTTTTCATTTGCTAAAAGGCAGAGCAGGATACCCTGGGCTTGGTTTACACCTGTCACCATTTCTAGCCACTGGGAGACCATAGGCAGGATGGGGGAACACATGTGACAAATAAGCTCATGAAGTGAAATCTTCAGGCCATGTTTTATCCTTCAGCAAGGTCTTCATGTGTCCTGATCATGGCCACCACTGCTGACTGCATTGTCTATGCTTAGGAGAAGGGATTCCGTGTAAAAGAGAAGGTCATCCTACCAATGCTAGACTGTATCATATCCGAATGTCTCAGGAGACACATTGCGTAATATCCCAGATCAACAAATGAACCATTCACAGGAAAAATGATGATGAAATCAATGTCGACAACAACAAATGCTCTGTATTGTAAGAGATTTGTACTGTGGGAAATCTACTCGTCTTTCCATCTTTGTGCTTGCATGTGCCTGACCACATTGTTTGTGTATCTGTGTGAGTGCATTACAGCCTATGTGTGTTTATCAGAGTATCTGCCTTAGAGTGAACCATGTTAGTGTCCACAGGCCCCACAGTGTCCGTCCCCAGACACTACTTTCCCAGTTGAGGCCACACATAGCTGCGTGAGATCTCTCCATCTACCATGAGGCAAACGGACAGAATCACACTGAGGACATGCACACTACACACACACAGTCATTCACTAACGCAAGCAAGCATACAGGCCGACCAGGAAGAGACAGGGTTCCAGGGTCACGAGAAAAAGGCTTGGATGGAAAAAGGCATTCTTTCACATGTTGCTACTTTCGGATCTCGGTCATGGCAGGCTTGTTTTGGCTCCTCATGCTTTTGGAGTTCGCCCCTTGAATAATGGTGACAGGCCTGGAGCTGAGCTCATATCCCCCATGAGGAGAGTGGAAAGGACCGGCCCTCTTACTACTCTGAGTCAGCTAGAAGCATATCTTAAGGGTTATTTTTATGCAGAGTCAAAGACTGTGCCAATGTCCTTGCTTTGTTTAACAGAGCTGAGCTAAACAAAGCATTGATGCATATGTACACTCAAAACAACATTGTTGTTTGACTGTTACAAGGAAATGCATGGATTCAGAATCTTACTTAAGTGAAATAAATAAAGTATCACCCTCCAAATATACTTGAAGTAAAAGTAATCATTATGCAGAATGGCCCATTTCAGAAAACAGTATTATATTATTAGATCCTAATTATTGAGGCAGTATTGTGTAGATCATTTTAAGTAGGCAGCTGGTAAAGGTGAAGATAATTTCAATTACTGTATATATTGCTAGGTATTTAACTTATATAATTTAAAATATGATAATGCATTCTTTGATTTCTATTTTGTATTTATAATCTAAACCTGCAAATTAAATAAAGCTGTCAAATAAATGTAGTGGGGTAAAAAGTGCAATATTTAGTGGAGTAGGAGCATAAAATAGAAATAAAAAAGTAAAGTACAAGTATCTCAAAACTGTGTGCAGTTCTTGAGTAAATGTATTCAGTTACTTTCCACACTGTTGAATATTATATAGTTGGTTAAATGTGTGGTAGTGTTTTAATTTGGGCTTCTATCTATTGGAAAACGGGGTCAGACTTCTGTTTTAAAATGAATTTTTCCACAAACCTAGGACTCACTGCTATGACGTCATTTCTTAATGTGATTTAATGTGTCCAGGGCTGGGCTACAGGGCTAATTATTGCTTAATATATATCCCACTTTTAAAGTTTCATTATAACTATCAGTTCAATCTCCAAATAAAGTAGATAATCAAACTGTCTAAGTTCAAAGTCTAGTCTAAGGTCCTGGTACTCAACAGTTTTAGAAAGAAAGAATATGAGCCACGAGTGTCAAAGTGTAGTTCATGAAGTTTGTGTGACTGTGTTGTTGACCATAAGCTCTGTTGCAACCACATCGGACCACACAGAGAGCTGAGATGCTCACAAGAAAAACAAAACCCTGCAAAGCCACTGTGATTAAATTCCTTTGTTATTCTTGCATAATTTCCAATTCCTTTTTCAGCTGTATGATAAGCCTCTTAACATCCTGCATGGATTGAAATGATTATCTCAAAATTTGCACATACACTTTTTCTGTTTCTAGTCCTGATATTATTTTCTGCTGTCTCACCCGCTTTGCTGGGCTCGCTGTCTGGGGCAGTGCCAGGGACACCGGGTGGAGACGGGGAGGAGGTGGGGGGCACAGTGTGATGCTTATCCCCCTCTTGAGGGCGACTTTTAGAGGTCTCGATGCCCTTGATTCTCCTGGCGTGCCGGTTTCCTTTGTAATGGGCTTCTGCCTGGCTCTATAGGGAAACACGAAGCAAAAAAAAAGTGTATGTTGAAAGTTAACACCAGGTGAATAAAACATTGCAGTTTGGATTAGACTAACTGTGACACATAAACCATAGCACTGCGCAGACGTCATTATGATCCCAGGTTATTTAATATACTCTGGGGACTGGAGCCACAGACAGCAGGCAGGTTATGGATAACAAGCTTGGGAACAAAAAGATGCCTTGATGCAGTGATGATGACATTCAAGACATAGATATGCCCCCCTTGTTACTAAGTCATTTCATAGGTTTTCAAATTAACAATAGATTATCCTCAGTAAATTGAGTCTAACAAAACATCTGTTTCCAGATCATCCATTTGTATACATTGGGCATAACTGCTCAGCTCAAAGTTTTGACACACATCCTTTGCATTCTAAACCTCTACATAGAATATGACAGTACTTGGATCCAGTTTTTATATCTACAGCCAAGCTGAGAGACATGCCAAGGGGAGTTGAACTCAGGGTCAGTGAGATGCCACACTATCTGCCTGGAGGGCTCGCAAGTCCCGCCCTGACACTCCCCTTTCTTCTATAACACACACACACATTATTACATATTACAGTAAACATTATCAGTGGGAGGCCAGCATACGTTGACTCCTACAACATACTTTCTGTGATTGCCTTCAGCTGCTCATTGAACAGGGTTAGGCTCTTGTGAAATCCTAGACTTGTACACGGTGCAGGCCAGCTAATACCCTGTCTGTCATATCTCTTTGAAAGATAAAATGGGGATGCAAAGTGTTTTCAGGGACTGGAGGTCATCCTGCTTTCCAACAAAGAAAAAAACAGCACAGAGATCTATTACAGAAGCTAGTGTGGCTAATCTCCTGATGAAAGGCTAGCTACTAGCCAATATGTTTGAGCAGAGAGTAAACAACAAAGACAAGTCATTTGTCAGGAGACTACCAGGACATTGGGGGAGTCTCTAGTCTGTGTATGTTTGTTTGTCTGCACAGAGCTATGTAGGTCTGGAACAACATGGCAGATGATAAATAGGGTTACACTGGGCTGTCGCCAGCGGGCTATCTTCACAGTATGGTAATTTGAAACATAAACATACATATACGCAGACATACAAACATAGGTGGGCAGGAGCTATTCATGTTACACTATTTGCCATCTGTTCACCTGTTCATTATCGCCCCTCTATCATGGTTTAAGTGTGCCACAATTAAAAGAACAAAAAGGCTCCTTACCGATAGAGACACACTTGAATCAGATAACTCCCTGCTGTCTCCACAAGTAGGTTGTCTGGGCAGATGTTATGTCAAGTGCTGTACTGGTCAAATACTAGGCCAAACAATATGTGTAGGGGCCAATGATGAAGATGATTATTAAGTGGCTGAATAACAGTTAGTTGCCAGGGAGAGAGATGGTCTTAAAGAGCGTCTGACAGCTGCCGTTGGTGCTCAAAGGCTTGGGACATCACACTGACCACAGGCTCAGAGGTGGGGATAGACTGGCGGGGGGCTTGTTTGTAGCCCAGTTGTGTATGTTTGCTGTATGTGTGTGCCTGATGGCATCCATGATGTGTGCTGGCACAGTAAACCAAAGCACTGGCTGTAGTGATTTAGAAGATCACATGTTTCTTTTAAATCATGATGACAAACCAGGCTCTAGATATAGCAGACCCTCTGTCACTATATTGTGTCAAAGGGGTCTGAAGAAGCTGCTTTAGCAAAGCCTACAGATCAAGGTGAAGAGATCTGTGGGTGAAAAGTGGGATCTGATCACAGATAAAAGAAGGAATGAGAGGAGATAGAAGGATATTGGTTGTGAATGCCAAGCTGCCACAGAACAGGCTCTCTTAACCTCTCCAACCAAGCCAAGGGAATCAATTGCCAAGTCCTGGTCCATGAAGGGAAGGCGAAGATAGTCAAGGGAAGAGGAAGGAGATATGGATGCAGAACTACAAGACATGATATGAAGAGCTGGACTGAGAATGAGAATGATATAAAAGAGACAAAAGAGAGGAAAAGCTTCATGACATCAGCCTGTGATTCATTATGCAGAGGGTTCAAACTGAGCATGTGCTTTCCAGCATGACTTTCCTTCTGAAGGAAAAGCTGGGATGTTGCATTATGGCTATACAGCTGCTGCTCCAAATGAGAGACAAAGAGGAAAAGAGTTAGAGGAAAAAAAGAGAGGAAGTTCAAAGTGAGAGAAAATAACACAATAGATTTGGACAACAAACAAACAAGAAACAGAGTGAGAGGGGTGGGGGAAAGTAAAGAGGAAGAGAATAAGGGATGTATACCAGCCTGTAGTCTTGCTGCAGCAGTGACGCTGGTCAATGCAGCACGACAGAGCCAATGATGTCACTAATGCAGCACACCACCAAGGTTATTGTGCATGAACTACCATTTAACACCTCACACCATCACGCGACCCAGAGACAAACATCCTTTCCTCATCTCATCTCCTTCCCCTCCAAGTCTCCTCTCTCCCACTTTCCCAAGATGCACTGGGGCTGTCAGAGCAAGACATTAATCCATGCCCTTGACGAATGCATCTTATAATAAGTAGTGGCAGGCAATTTCAGGCATTTCCACACTGTAAATAATGCAGCATGGGAGCCGGAGACAGACAGAAAGAGGGGGGAGTTGCTGAGAGAGAGACAGGCAGAGAAAGAAAGAGGCACAGAGAGAAAGATCAAACGGGGATGCATGAATGATGCCAAAATGATGCGCAAAATAAGGAGAGCATGGGGCGCGAGCAAGAAGGCAGAGCTAGATCCTTTGAAGATAAATACATTGATCATGACATTACATGGTAAGCCCCAATCGCTTTTTTGACCTAAACAACCCAATCAACTCCCAGTTGCCAGATGAAAAACAGTGAAATGTCAACATCAAGGGCAAAATAATCTCTCTCTATCAAGACAGAGCCCCTTTTGGAAAAATGAGGCAGGGAATGCGGCACAGGATTCTTCAAAGTGATTCCTGCTGTATTTTTTTACGCATGAAATACCCATCCTGACTTGACAGTATGCAAAAAAGAACAGTGTGGGTGGGGAGTCATTCTGTGGCGATATCAAAGGACAGTTTTTCTCCAGCCGAGTGCAGGACAGCACCAATTACACATAGCCTGCTGCAAGTTTGACATTGCTGGTATACTGCAGTGTGTGCCTTTTTACTAGTGTACACTGGAAGTGAAAGTGACAATGACAGCAGAGAGGTGGTGCAGTCCTGCATATCATAATCCTGAGGATTTACGTTTGTGTATGTGTGTATTTGTATGTCTTTTATCTGTCGGAAGCCAGAAGATAGACCAAGGCTGCAATAGGAGTCACCTACCTCTCACACATGTACAAATAAACATGACATGAGGCCTAATGCTCATCTAACCTAAATCTATGCTTTCACATTCATTCTTCTCATTCTTTAGATCTTTATTTTAGAGATAGAAAATCATGTATGCATCTTACAGTAACTGGTCTGAACTCTTTCATGGCATGTTCACCATATATTTTCTACATGCTTTGGTAGCTTGTGACAGATATATTTGTCTGTTCATTGTTGTAACACTGTTTTGTTCGTCCCTCCTGGCCCGGCCTCTCTTGAAATTGAGATTTAAATCTTAAGAGATTTTTAACGGGTTAAATAAAAGAAAAGATAAGAAACTGAAAACAAAATGTATTCATAGTATAAATGGTACGGTAAGGAGGAGGGATCTGTCAGGACAGGGGCAGACCTGGCCAGATATCACTCTTAGGTTCGCCCAAAAAAATGACCACAATCCACAGTATTTATTACCCTACTTTACACATGCTTTCCAGTTAGAATTGCTATTTGCTTGTTTTGGTTATAATGTTAGGCTGGTTTTGATGGCAAAAATACAGTATGGACAAATTGGGTGCTTCTCTTCTTCTTTCTTTTTTAATGTCATTAAAGCCATAGTTTAACCATTTAGTTAAATATTTAAATTATTCAGATTAATTGTATATCTTATCTTTATCTATCAGGACATGTCTTTACTAAAGAAGCCTCTTTTTGACAGCTAGCTGTGGGGCTCAAAGTATTTCATAATGTAAACATCTTTGTCTAACTGCTTCCTGTGCCTGTGAAGATATACAGTGGAGAACTTTGCGAAGAGCAGGCTCAAGATTACAGCCCTGCAGCTCCCTGACCACGTGGAAACCATGATTGTGGACCCGAGGAGTATATATAGCACCGGTCCACTCCTTAATGTTGTATATTGTAAATGGATGTACGCCCTGGCCCAGAAGTCTGCACCACTGAATACAGAGCATCACAGCCAAATTATACTCTGTGCACATGACATTTGGAACTGATGTTGTCACGTGTCTGTCTGATTGGTCCACAGCAGGAAGATACGAATGAGAAGGGGTTTGCATGTCTCAAAATAAAACACTTTTTTTGTTTATATGACAATATTTGATTTGTGTTTAATTTCTCAACAGTTATATATGCAAGTTGCCCATGGGTATAACTTGCCATTAAACCCCCATTAAGAGTTTAGAAATAAACTACACCATATGGACAATCAGATGCAACTGCTGTTAAAATTAATTGATAGAATTATACAAAAGCATGAAAAAATTTGCTACAGATCATTATAAAGATATTCTTATTTGATTGCGTGCTTGTGTGAAATGAACTTCCCACATGTTGAATATCTTAAATCAAGCAATGTTAACGTTGATTGGCAAAATCTCTTTGAAAATGCAGACAAAAAAATTTCTCCCTTCCGGCTTCTGCAGTAGTCTCTCGGCTTTGTGCTGCAGTGATTGTTGCTTCTACTAGCTCCACATCGTCTTGAAACAAAATAAATTCCAACGCGGTCACAACTGCCAAAACACAGGCCAAACAAATGTACCACATCCACTGTGTCAATACACACTCTTGGGGGAGCAAACACGATAGAAAGCCCTCCAACACATTCCTAAAGAAAAGGTTTTTGAGGTGAAAGGTGTGTGTGAATAAAAAGCAAGAGACAGCACATTAAATGCCACAATGCGAGAGATGGAGGGAGAGAAATACTGTGTAAGTGTTGGGTTTATTTTATGTTTTTTTTTACCTCTGAGTTGAAGCGGATCTGGCAGACGTTACAGGAGATGACTGGCCGCTTTGTCTTGATCAGTGGAACTCCAAATGTGTGGTTGATCACAGCCTTCTGCACTGGATCCATCTGACAGAGAAAATGACAGAGAAAGAGAGGAATCCGTAAGCTATCATTAATGCTCAGTTACCACTTCTACAGTTCTGTGCTCAAGAAGTCGACAGGCTGTTAGTCCAGTGTTTGCTGTGTGTTTGTTTTCATGTTCAGCAAACAGTGGTCAACAGTGTTGATGGTGTGTTGCTAGCTGAGACACCGGTTCCATCCTACCCAAGCTCAGGCTTCTGATCCAGACCAGGTTGTAGTTTCATGTTGTCCCAGTGTTAATTTTTTCAGCTGGGATGTCCATCATCTACATGGTGTTAAGCAGCTCGTATAAATTTAACTCGCTCGCTTTAAGAGCTCTCCAACGTGACAGTGGCTAAGCACTTAAACTCTGCCCCAGACACACAAGGCCCTGCATGTACCCATTTGAAAGGGCCACATTCTGATTATTTGTTTATGTTTGAAGCTGCATTTATCTAGCGATCATTGTTAATTGACCTTAGCATTAGTGTGGAGTCAATGGGTGGTGTGGATTTCCACCACAGGCAAGAGAGGACAAGAATCCTTCAAGTCTGACGCAAGTCTGTTGGTTTGACAAACTAAATTTGCTTCATCCCTATGTTTAATTTGGCCAATCACCAAGTTTCCCTCAAGCTATCTTGCACCCAGAGCCATGTAGTCTCATCTAGCTCAAATGGCTCAAGACTCTGGCCTGAGGAGTGAGGGAGACACAAAGAGTGCTGAAATGAGAATTCTCATAACTCAAAAACAATTAGAATTTCTGCACGGTGCATGTTACTCGGCAACTACAAAGAAACAGGGTAAACAGAGACTGAAAGAAATGGGGAGGAGGCCAGAGACATTTAGCTGGGTGACAGGACTGTACAAAAACACGCCATCTGGAGGAGTGAATGATTGAGAGAGTGTGAGAGGACAACAGATTGGGACAGATATAAAGAGAAAGGAAGGGAGAAATGGGAACAAGCCCAGAAAGAGAGAGAGAGAGAGAGAGAGAGAGAGAGAGAGAGAGAGAGAGAGAGAGAGAGAGAGAGAGAGGGGCCCAGGCCGGACATCCTCACATCACACATTCTTATCTCATTTGGCTCTCTTTCCACTCCACGTTCCATGACTCTCTCTATTTTTCTCCCCAGAAACCGCCTAAAGTATAGTCTGGACTGCTGCTACGAATTCAAATGGATAGAAGGAGAGGGGCGGACATTGAGCAATGACATTGGTCGATGAACACTATCTGTGCAACTGCATGAATACCTCAGCAGTGACCATGCAAGGGCCAGCTGAAGACAACAAATGATCCTCTTGTTTCATCAAATCTTAATGTTACCCCAACCCACACATTCAAAGCAAACATAACTGCATAGTTGTGTGTTAAATACTGGATGTGGGTATCCATGCTGTGACCCCTCATCAAGTTTAACAAGAGCTGAACAGGTCTTGGTGAAGTAACTGTACATGAATCATTGGCCTCCTCCCAGCCAGTCATACAGTACTCTGGGTGTGGGTCAGCTACGATCCATCCAGTCTATTCAGCTGTTAAAAACACTGCCCAGCTGCCAACAAGCCTTTTTGGACAGCAGCTTTTTATGGCCTCTTACCCAAATGTTCTCCAAAACATGTCCTCATGAAATAAAAGCAGAGCATTGTGATGCAACTGAAGAGGAATTTTCCCAAACTCGTTCAAGTCGAAAATTAGCAATTGTCTTTCAGATTGGCTGTGTTTCCTGCATTATTTGTTTATTATTAAATCCCTTTAATCTCTAAAATCTAACAAATAAATAATACACATTTGGATTTCATTTTGATTGATAAAAGTAGACTAAGTGAGTTTTGGAAACATGTCAGCTTGAGTACGCGGTGAGAGCTCTGGTAGATGTAAGTAAACCACACAGACCACTAACTTCAGCCTTCACACCAACAGCTCCACAGGGTCTTAAGACCCAAACTCCTCTTGTTATCACAAAGTTTCTTCTGGGGATCAACAGCTGAAAGAGCAAGCATCACCTGGCGCTGCACAGCAGCATGCACCTCAACTCACTGACATCTTTTTCTTTCATTTTAACCTATCTCCATTCTTTAATGTTCAGTCTTTCATCCTGTCTTTGTTCCACTTTCTTCTTCTACTGTAGTGTGTTTGATCAGTTATTTGCAACAAAAGCAACCAAAGAAGAATACGCTGATCTGTTACTCTCATTGGGACCACTCTGGCAGTCACACTAAAGTCTGCACTGTGCCAGATAAACCCAGCCTTCGAGGCTTTAAATTCTTCAATACTTTTGTGTTGTGCCCAGACTAAGACAACATTGGGTGAAAAACAAAAAAAAAAAAAAAAAAGCACCAAGCATATAAGTACTCACCTTCTTCTCCTCTGTGTCTGTAGAAGCTTGGAGCTGCATTGTTCGTCCTGTGTGTGTGCGGCTGGCCGAGGTGTGTGTTTGAGCCTCAGCATGTACAAAATTGAGATTGTGTGGTGCACCTTCTTCACTCATTCAGTCTCCTGGTTGGTTGTCAATGCTGAACACATAAGTCAATAAGAAAATAGGACTTGTGCCGAGTGATGCATTGCCAGCTACACTTTCTTTGTATCCCCTCTTTGGGCGCACTTTCTGCTTCTCTTTGAAAATCTGTAAGAGGAGAAGTAAGTGTCTGCTGTAAGGATTTTCTGAAATCTCTGCCTTACTTTTTTTTTTCCACTGACACATCACCTAACAAGTGCCTGTTCCTTTTGTTCAACCTCCTTCTCCTCCGCTCTCAACTGCTTTCTCTCTCTCCGCCTCACGCTTCCCTTTAGTGCATTTCCCTCAGTCTGCTTTCCAGTTTTCTCCTCCCCTTCTTTCTCTCTCTCCCCCTTTTCATGCACACTCGATCTGTCCAGATGCAGCCAGGATTGTGTGGACACACACACACACGCGCACACACACGCGCACACACACACACATACACACACACACACACACACACACACACACAGACACAAACACACACACTTCTCTCCTACAATGGTTTGAAGACATATGTGATGCCTTGCAGCCAGACATCAGTGCAACTAAGATCTGATAAAGGCCCAAAACACATTCTATATGATTACTATTCTGATTAATTGATCAGAGGCAACAGGTGTGACGAAATGCCAGTGCATTAATATGGAAGAGTGCTCGAATAAGGCTATGGAATAAGTTTAGAAGGAAAGTGAGAAAAGAGATGAAAAAGAGCATGGACAGCAGGTGAGATTTAACAAGTCTGTACACGACTTTGCATGATTGGACACCCTCATCTGAAATTCCTGACTTTACAGTCTGAGCAAGCCCACATCAGGGCATGCATCTCGGCTCAAAGGTGTGTGAGCGTGCGTCTATATCAGGACCAGCTGCATACAGATAAATAATTCAGCTCTGTCACTGTCTAAAGGCACATTGGGCGGGACAGGCAGGTAGAGGACAAATCACATTAGAGGACCATCAAAGCTGTACATGGCTGTAGGAGAGACCATCCGTCTACTATGAGGCTAATAACCCTAAATGTGAGACTCATTACAGTTAGACTGCACAAAATCTGAATCAGCACAGATCACTTGAGAGAGAATAATAAAATAAACTAGTTGCTAGCTTAATGCAGGGGCTTTTCTTAGTGTTACATCTGCTATAGTGCTGTGTCTTCATTTAAATAGTGTGCATATCACAGAGTATATTTTTCACAGTGTGTTGGTGCAGACAGGCACCAGCAGGCATGGTACTTTTATTGTGAAATCATCCTAGTTTACCTTCCATTTATACAGTTCTATAGAAGAGATGGGACCCGAGCAGAGTTATGCTCTGATTGTTTAAACATTCTTCTGCCTAAAAGCCAACAAGCCATAAAATATTGTCAGTGATGTAAACAGAACTGCAAACACTTTACTGCGCTATGACTCTAGGTCTTCCTGTAAACTAAATTAAGCATAAAACACGGCTGAGAGCCACGATTACTTCAAGGTTGATTCATCAAGGCAGAGCCATCATTAGCAGAAACCAAAGTAGTGTTTTTTAATTTTGCATGTTTACGGATCAAAGATACATTCTGAAGCTATACTATACGTAAAACAACTCAGACTGTCCACTTGTGTTTCAGGCATCACATGCTCTTCCCTGATGCCTTTCAGTCAAATATCAACTGTAATATCAATCAGTCATTTCTCCATAATTTTTAATGCAATTTAGTAAGCATCAAAGTCCATGTGGAAGTGTCTACATGCAGTTGAGCTATAAGGTCAGACTGTCCTTCAAGGCTCTCCTATGGCCCCATCTCCTGGCCACAGGGCTGTAAAACAACACTTAGTACTGGCTCGCAGTCATCAGCAGCATCAACAGCTATTACCATTCACAGCATCCCTGTGGACCTTCAGACGTAGTTAACGTTCTGAAAGGGAGGATGGGGAGGAGAGTGATGTTACATAATGAGGCCTAGAAAGAGAGAAAGAGAGAGAGAGAGAGAGAGAGAGAGCTCCAGAGGGAGACTTCCAGAAGCAGCGTGAGATGGAATGAAGAGGAGCAAGCAAGAGGGATTTCAAGGCTGTGCCAGCAGACACAAGATTGGAAACTGAGTGCCTGCGTAATTTCAGTATCTCTATTAATCCATGTCTGCTGGGTGCACTGCAGTTTTAACATCACTGGGAATGCTTCCACTTATGTCATGGCAAATAGAGGGCTATTAAATTGACTGTATCATTGAAATGTGTTTAACAGTATCTGGACTCATGCTGTAACTACCCCTTTAGTATCATACATGGTCAAGGCATGTGACAGACATTTCCAAATGGTGACAGTGGAATGCTATGTCGCACCTTTGCAAACTGCAGTCAAATATACCATGCAGACACATGTGGCAAATAACTCTGTTGAAGGCATGGTCCAAGAATAGCATTGCCCCACACACAGTACATACAAAGTTCACTGATTTTACATATTGCTGACAAGATATGTGTTGACGTCTCCTAATGGAGTCTGGAGGAACAGGCGGCACACTATGCTGATTTGGTGAAATGCAAAGTGACTCCACGGTCTAATCTAAATGGTAAGATTTTAGTCAGGGCCTGGGGATACAGGAAGATCTTTCTCCGTTGAAATAATACCACATCAAACAAACTTTAGCGTTTGAAGTACATAGCTATAAGGGTGGCCGTAGAACTGCTCTTTCATTCTGTACTTTGGATTAAGGAATAGGATAGAGTGTTGTACATGAAATAGTACATTCTTAGGAATCCGCTGCCCCTTACCCTTGTAGGGAGACCTGTCTAACACGCATTCTTGATGTGGATACAGGAGCACCTTGGCATTTTCAAAACAATAGCATATCGTGTGTGTGCAAAGCACATAAATATGTGTTACACAGGGACAGTAATAACATTTGGAGGTAAATACACAAACATTACCATGTCCTGCATGGCTACAAGTTTCCCAGATTTCTTTGATTGACAGGTCCCCCTTGGGTGTTTTCCTTTTTGCATTGGTTTAGTTAAAAGACAAAAAAAATACATTATATATGTGTGTGTGTGTGTTTGTGTTTGTTTGTTTGTGTCTGTGGGTCTGTGTCAACTCTCACCGTGTTGAAGTTGTGGAAGAGATTCATGCTGTGCGGAGGAGGGGTGGTGTCCATGGGGAACTGCAGGAAGGGCTTCATGTCCAGGTGGGGCTGGATCATTGTAGGGGTCCGCAAGAACGTCGGTATCGCCGCTCCAGCCCGGTTTATGCCTCCTGCACACAGACAAAGACAGAGGTAGATAAACATGCATGGCATATTCTTACAACTCGTTTGTGTAAAATAGAACTAAAACCGTTTAAATGTTTGTTTAGACAATTTCTCTGGCAGTAACTGTCTTTGTGGTAAAACACTTAAATAAAGTAAAATATAGAAATAGGGAGACAGAGTGAATTTAGTGGTTTGCATGATGTTCCCTGAAATCTGCAACTGAATTCCAAAAAGCACAATGAGCTATAATTGCATTTCAAAGCAATAATTTGTCTTAATACAGAGCAAAACCATGTAGCACTCCAGTGGAACACGTAATCTCTAAACTGAGAGAAAAAGCAGCATTTGGGCCATTAAAGACGCCGGAATGATTGATGTGGACACACATCCTTGTTTTTCCTGAGAAGTTGGCAGGACTGAAGAGCCAAAGTGCAGCAGCATAGCTGTGAACCAATGCTGTGATACTGCGGGATTTCTCCCTTTGTAGAGTTCACATTACCAAAGAATTTCATTATACTAAGACATTCACATCAAATAAAGCAGGAATGCCACAGAGAAGAAAGGAATGCCACAGAAGCTGTGGGGATTTCTTTTATCCACCTGCCAGCCAGTCTACACTCTTCTCCTCTCTTCTCTCTCCTCTCTCCTCTCTCCTCTCGTCTCTCCTGGGAGACATCTGTAGCTTGATGATAATGAGTTTCATCTCAGCGTGAGCTGCTTTATTTCATCCTGACTCGTGCATTAGAGTTGAATCACTTTGTTGGGTCCAATTATGGAATTAACAAATCATGGATACAAATTCATCTACTCAGGTCTGACACCTGAGTAGATGAGTTAGTGGCTTTGACTGCACCTAACTGTCACGTCTCGTCCAGTGTCAAGTTTCTGTGTTGAGTTGGCTTGATGTTTTCTGTTGGTTTTCCATTACCTGTTTTATTTTGTAGTATATGTTCTCTTATGTGTTGTCTTGTTTTTCTTCCTGTCTTTTGGTTTTCCACCTTTGTAATTGTCTGATGTCTTTCACATGTTCCCCAGCCTTGTGTCACCTGTCCCTTCTTACCGCGTTATCCTGTGTATTTAGTCTCTATGTTGCCTTTGTCTGTTGTCAGGTCATGGCGGTCTGTTTAAGGTGCTTGTGGTGCGTTGTGTTTCCCTTTTGCTGTGTTCTTTGTGGTTTTGATGTCCTTTGTGTTCCCTGTTGTTTTTTTTTAATCCTTTTGCCTGGCTGCTTGTCCAAGGACTTCCTTTGTTGTTTGCACTGTTTATTTTATTAAATCCTCAATACTATCCAATGCCTACCCATCTATGCATTTGGGTCCTCAATTCTGTGAACCCTCCTACCAGAACATGGCATTAACAAAGGTATCCTACATACACACAAACACATACACACACACACACACACACATACACCTGTGTCACAATGTCAACATTTAATTCTCCTATAAAAGCATGCAAGGCTGTCATAATGATACATGTTCCTTATTCTCAACATTGCCCCCATCTATCTTCTCTTCCTCTTCTTCTTATCCCCCCACCTCTCCTCTTTAACCTCTGTCAAGGATGATAGTGATGAGGCCCACGCAGCAAAACTCAGCCTCAGCAAGCTCTTAGATTAAGCTTCTTAATATCCGCAACTGGATTTCTGTGGCTTTCAAATTCCCCCAAGATTTAAAGCTTTGCTGCTCTCCTTTTTGGGATTGCTCTAAGCTACTCTCGCTCCCTTACTTGATGTCCCTCGCTCTGCTGCTTTTCTGGCTGCAACTGGCTTCTACCTGCTTCCACGCTGTCACATGGTTATTTGTGCATTTGACACCTCTGCATTTTCCTCAAGCTTTATGTCAACTGAATGTGATCAGAGGAAATGTTATGGCTGCTGCATTAAGGAATGTGGTATTAGCAGATGCAGTCTCCAGAAAGTTTGGATTAGAGAGAGAAAGAGAGAGAGAGACAGAGAGAGATTGACTTTGTCAGACTGAGTGAAAGTGCTGTCTCAGCTGAAGCCCGGCTGCCTTCCACAGTGCATCTGTGGGCCTTGAGGTGGAGAGGACTGCTACTTCTAGTTGGTCACGTCTGTTTCTTCCACTGAACAAACCACAAATGTACACATGTATAAATGCATAAACTGATGCTCACACACGCAACTATTATATAGCACGACACCATGAGAAACAAGTGCCTGTTGGTTTTCCAGCTGGTGGATTGTTTTCTTCTCATCCATCGCTGCCTGACTCAGCACTCTTAAAAGCTTCACTATTATACACATAATGTGGGTTTCTGTGTTGTTCTCAATATTAAGTCTCACTAAGTCACTTTCTTTTTAAATGTGCAGATTTACAAACTTCTCAGTCAGTCTTTTAAGCTGAGCTCCACCTAGATGCTGTTTGTTGTGATGAGGGAGGATGGGAGGTCCAATCGGGTGCTCTCCGTTCCACCTCTTCCTCCATGACTGATGAAGGCGGCTCCTCCTCCAGGGTTGCACCACTAACAGCGTGACTAATACACTGCCTCTTGGCGGCATTTATCATGACACCATACCGCATGTTGATACATGGCCTGAATTTGTGTCTGGAGTTCTTTGTGCAGGAATGTGTGCGTGCGTGTGTTTTGCTTGTGAGGAGTGACTCTGTTAGCTGAAGTTACACAGTGGTAATGTTTGCAGCTCCCTAGTGAGTCTGCACTTAAACATGAAGACTGTTACTGGCAGTGGGTCAGCCAGCCTCTGGCAGGCAGACAAACAGATAGATCAGCTGACCAGGGAGCAGAACATGTCTCTGCAGCAGCAGGAGAAGCTGAGGAAGTTCATGGAGCTGAGGACCAGAGAGAAGAGAGAGGAGCAGACGTCCTTAGAGCAAAGACACAATCTGTCTCATCAGGGACACAGTGTGCATGAGTGTGTTTGTCAGTGTGCATAAATCAGAGTGTGGCTGCTTTGTTCTCTCTTGTAATTACCCCATCAATTTAAATCTATCTGTGGGGACCTTCCTACAGTGTAAATCAAACAAATCGCTGTATGGAGCTGGAGTGTGCCTGTGTGACCTGCACAAGTCTTTGTGCCTGTGTGTGTTTGTGTAGTGTGTGTGAATAAGTGCATGTTTGTATGTGGTCCCACCAGACTCTACTGTGCACAATGACACAATGTTGCATTAGAGCCAGAGCTACTGCAATTATAAGTCATGTTTCTTTTCTTTCTTTTTTTAAACTGTTTTGTATCAACAGAACAAGATAACCACATGACACAATAAAACCACAGCCAAAGTTTACACTGCATTGCTACCATGCATATCTGTAGCAAATATGAGGATTTCTCTCTTTTATATCTGTGTAAATTGAGAACCTTCAGTCAAACAAAACAAGCAATTTAAAGACATAAGCTTCACCTCAAGGCTACTGTAATAAATACTTTTATTTTCTAATTAACTGACTGATTCAAAAATGACAATCAGATCCAGCAGCTGGATAACTTAGTGGGTAACACCATTGACTTAAAGAGCAATTCAAATCCCTGCAGGGCCATGGGCTTTACTCTATTCCCCCTCTCTCTTCTCTCTACTGGCCTGATCTGTGCAAATGGCTGCGTGAGACAGAGTAAGAGACCAGCCCGTACCGGAGGAGCTGACAGCACTCAGACAGCGATTTGGATTTTGTTGTGAGGAATCCTACCAGGCTCACAGGAGCCATAATAAGAGCTCCTAAAGGGCCTGCAGGGCAATGCCAGAGGGGGCTAGGTGTCGCAGCCAGTGGGTTGCTAAAAGTATGCGTGTGTGCAAGCTTTTATGGTTCAGAGTTTTGAAACTTTTTGGTTTGAATTGAATTTTGGTTTAGATTATGGTTCCATTAAGGGTCTAGGTTAGGCAGGTAGGTGTAATGGTCAGTGTCGAGGGCAAGGGAATGCATGTTATAGCATTAATGGTCTCAGTGTGTGTGTGTGTGTGTGTGTGTGTGTGTGTGTGTGTGTGTGTGTGTGTGTGTGTGTAAGCAACTACACTTTCACAAAATATTCAAAAACCCATGCTGGTTCATATGGTGTTAATGTATTTAAAATTATTATATTAGGTTCTGTGGTTTTTGTTTATTGTCTCCATAAAAAGGCAATAGGAGAGAATACAAAAGAGAAATATACATACATACAAACAAATCAATGCTCCGCAATCCTATATCTTCCCTTGGCACAATTTAATCCCCTAACCTCCCTAAAAAGTGGAGGAAATTAACACAGGTGAAGTGCAAATAACAGCTGGAGGATCATAGCATTTTCATATGGTTGCTGCCTTTGTCGCGTGTTTCCTGTGCCTGTGTTTCCCACCGCATGCACTACTTATGATTTGGTGCAGTATAATGATGATAGTGAAAACAAAAGCAATTTCAAACTAAGAGACAAGATCAATCAAAATCAATCAAGAAAGCAAAAGTTGATGTTTCAAAGGGTTCCTCGTGAAACACGAAACATAAAAAGCAATATACTGTTAGAAATTTTATAAAATGTTATTCTTTCAATACAAAGTAAATTTTTATGCTTGTGCAGGATTGTATTAACTGTAGTTAGTGTCTAAACTGAAGCTGGAAAAATATTATCAAAATCACCATCGGGTGTTTTCCTTGTCTACAATGCAAGACAAAAAGGGGTTTCTCAAATCTAGGGTAAGAGAATCTTTTCATGACTTGAGATTATCTAAGAGGCTGTGTAGGTTGTGGCACACTGTGTTCAGTCTCCTTTCCCATGGGCGTTGGGTGCATTCAGGAGAGAACAATGGGACCAGGGTAGTTGGCACCGGCCACGCTGGACAGGTCCAGATGTGCCAGGGTTGTTGCCAGGGAGAAAGATGTGATAACAGTCAGGCTGCCAACTTGCCTTTCCACCGGGCAAGGTGAGGACGACATCAGCACTAGGCTAAATAGTCAGTTTGTAGATAATGCTGCTGATGTGTTTGATGTAGACACAAACACTGATGAGATTCAATGCATTTTATATTAAAGGACATGATATGAACATATTGAAATGACAACTAAGACATATTTTTGGGCATCTCAAAGTTTTGCGCCAGGCAGCAGTTTTATTGATAGTCTGTGCAACGTTCATAATTTACTTCATCGACCCAGTGTTTGCAGTGCATTGAGATTTCAGACTAACCACTGGCTCTAAATCCTAAGAAAAGTTGCCCTCTGCTTATGTATACATTATTAAGAGAACTCTGAGTCAGTGAGATGATTTAAAGAGACCGGGTGCTGCACTGAGAGCTTCCTCAACATTTCCCCCAACATAGTCTCCCTCATTGAACCTCATTTCTCTCTCACTCTCTCTCTGTCTCCCATGCACAAACAACAAAGTACATCAGATTCCTCAGACCAAATTTGACAGTTCAGAGGATGGTGGCTGTCTGCACCTTGACTAACTAATTGAAGAGATCCCAATTGGGGTTGTCACACTATTTCATAACCACTAAGGAGTAGACTTCTTGTGACCTTAATAAATGGCTTATTATTATTACAATGTTAATTGTCTGGTGTAGCTGTCTGATCTGTGTGTTATGTCCCTGGTGGTCTGCTGTTTCATGTTGGTTGTAGTGTCTTACGAATGGCTGGCCATCTGTCCGACTGCCTCTATTTCTCGTACCATCTCTCTCTCATCTCTCGCTCTCATTTGCTCCTTGCCTCCCTCATCATGAGCTCGGTGTGTGTTCCAGGCTGAAAACAGCTGTGCCCAGGCCTACAGGAATTGCCAATTCATTTCAGCAGTGGAGGCAGCGAGCAAACTTAGGGTATGAGAAGGAGACAGAGAATGACCATTGGGCCATGTTACATTCAGTTCTCGATTTCGGTCTCGGGCCCAGCAGGACTGTGTGCCTTCTGTTTACCTGCCCACAAGCGCAATCACCAGGATTACAGGCCTGGCCAAAAGCCTCGCACAAATGCACAAAGAAAAAAAAACTCAGACACTTCGGTTGGCAGAAACACACACACACGTATACACATACACACACACACACACACTCACCAACACACACACATACACACACAGTGTTCCAAAACACTTTCACCTCAGTGCCCACACTTTTACACATAATTGAGGATAATCCAGCCAGGCACATGAAAGGCAACATTCCTCTGACTCACATGGCTCTTTGCCTTTATGACTGTGTCATTCATCATTAAGCAGCTGACCATTTTAAGTTTGCCTCCACATATCAACGTATGCTGTAAATATTCACTTTAATTTAGAATAACCTGATTCCTCATCCGTCACCTCAAGATCTTGCAGCACAGAACGCTATGCAGGTCAATAGTGTGTAGAGTGTTTATCTGGAGGCTGTATCCTGAGCTGCTTACCTTCCTGGATGCTCCCTTCACACACAGCTGTGGCAGCAGCAGCCTTCCACCAAATAGCTGCCTCAGCCTCTGCTTAGAATGAACTTACAGCCTATGACTCACACATAGTAATGCACTTCATCAAGAGAGTGCTAGAAGGCTTACATAGTGAAGCTTTCCACCTTCATGCCAGCAAAGCGTGCAAGAAAAAAAAAAAAACCTTGAGGTATGATTTGAAAGTGCCCACAAGAGGATGCTGCTGAGCCCCTCTGGAAACTTCAAAGCAGCCACTTCCAAGTTCTTATTTTAGGGCCTGAAAATGATTATGAAAATCAAAAACCGCATGTTCCTATCAAACTTTATCATCCCCATCTTTTCTAATCATGGTATGCTAATTCCCAGGTTACTGTAATACATGCACACAACGCAGGTGGATGCAGATAAAGATCTGTTTGATTTGCTGCCTGGAACTGCTGCTGTTACGCTACACTCCAATGAGAAGATTATGCACGGGGAAGCTAGGAAAGCTGAAACTTGTTTCCTTGCCTCAAATGCCATTTGGCTTCTCTGTTTGCATTCTTGTGGCAAATTAGGTGTGTGTGTGTGTGTGTGTGTAAGTCTGTATGATGCAGCAGATGCTCAATACTTCAGCACAGTGCTGAGTATTAGTCAGAACATGTCTCATCCTTAATCAAATCCAAATATCCGCACTGCAGTGAGAGTTATGTACACACACACACAATCACGAAACTGCAAATAGCCCTATACTGTATAGTGAAGCACAGTGCCAGGAGTGAAATATAATGCATTTAAATGGCTTTTAAGAGAATTCTGGCTTTGTTTCTGAGATTTTTTGTGAGCGTCAGTGAAGCCAACTGCACAGACAACATGTTTCTGTCTGTGTACATATTTTGACATCATTTTACTCAACCTACCAATTTGGAGAACAACATTTTACTAACTCATTGTACTGTAAGGAGTACAGCAGAGTGTGTGATATTGCAGTATGATCTGTGGCTGGGATGTTAAAGCTGCAACAACAACAAGGTCGAACATGGTTAGAACAGCTGCCAATGACTGATCAAAGCCTAAAAAAATCTAAAAGTCTCACACACATAGCAGCCTTCCACAACACACACCGGAAACTCAATCTGTTACCCTTTGCATTCTGATCAGAGAGTTTTTTAGACGGGTTCATTTAAAGAGCAGCTTCTGAAAAATTATCACTTTTAACAAAAAACACCAGACACGCACCAGCTCTCTACAAGTTCATATACACACTGCACACAAATAAGGCAGGGTAAACATTCAGTCTCTCCCAAAGACAAGTATTGTGCATAATTATAGAGTGGAAGGGGTGGTAATGACACCCTAGTGAGATAATGTGACAGTGGTAGGCCCAAAAAAGCCCCACCATAACATCCTACCTTGATCTCTCTTAAGTAGCTGAATTAAGGCTGGGAGGATTTAATTGCCAGTCTGTCTCTTTGGTAGACACAGAGGAGCTGACTGGGGATTCCAAGGGGGACGGAGAGAAGAAATATGGAAGCTAAGGGAGGAGGCATGATGTAAAAATAATGGGATGAAATGAGGGTCAAAACAGCCTGCCTTTGATACCTACCGTGTCTGTCAACTCCACATTGCAGTGTCCCGAGTACACACCAGAACCAATCCACATGTTTGAGCCACAGAAGCAGATGCACATCCCTTTAATCCTCCAGATAAACCTCCTGCTGGCTCCTTGTCTGGCAGCAACTTAAGTTTTGGAGGCTGTTGGCTTTTGTTACTTGTCGTGTAAGGGATTGTGTACTAGTACAACACACTAGTAAATGGTAATGCACATGGGTCTAGTGGGCTCAACTCTCTTGAGTAGGTTATGACCTTTATGTGTCTTAATGTTTATATTTTTAATTCACGTGTTTTATCTGTTTTTATTTTTTAACCGATTTTGTGGAAAGCACTTTGAAGTGCCCTGTTGCTGAAATGTGCTATACAAATAAAGCTGCCTTGTTTTGCCTTGCCTTCCTGATTCATACTGTAGATAAATGTTGGAGCACTGCGATCAGCTTTGCAAAAACACATGCTTTTACTCACTATTTCTCCTTTCTTTTTACACTGGCTCCGTGTTATCTATCCAGTTGAGGGCAGTAAAGGTGGGCTGGTAAAATTGTACAGTTCTAATCCTTTCCACATGACTGATATCCTGTTTGACTCTGGTTCCACCTTAAATCAATGGCAGTTCTGATAATGGTGGTACTTAAGGAGAGTAGCCCTATGTTGGGCTTCTTGTTACAACTTGAACCAGCCCATTCAGGACAGGATTAATAGACTTAATGAAAATATGTCTGAATGCCTGACCTTATTACATTCCAATGTGATATTTATCTCTAAAGCACCTAGCATGATAAAACCGTATCATGTAATTAAGTTCAACTATAGCGCAGGCACAAAATGGTTTTGCAGTGCAAGACTCAGCTAGCTTGCAGGCTGTATATAAATGTGTGTGTTTGTGTGTGGTGAAGGAGAGAGTTGCTGTGCTTTTTTGAGGTCAGTAATGACAGACAAATAGCTGTCAGGGCTAATGGAAGGGGACAGCCAGGGATGACGGGAACACAGAGAGTGCAGCGCAGCTCAACACAGTCCGACTGTGGAGACACTCTCACACAGAGAGGGTCACAATGGGAGCACAAAACAAACACACAAATATGCACAAACACACACCACGGTTTGTTAGGGCACAGGCTTACATGTATTCCCTAACTTCAACACCCTGACACACATGGTTACAGAGCTAACTTCAGATTATGTAACCTTAACTCTAATGTAAACTTGGACCTTTAAAGGCATACTTTGCTCAAAATCTATGACTTTCTTTCAAATATTCACTGTCTGTTGGCTTGAAAGGTATTTCTATTGTTCACATTCTTTGCAGACTGCAGCTATAGGACAAATAGTGAAGGGGATTTTGCTGTGGTGCTGAGTGGTATGAAAAGATTCTACTGTATGGACATTTGATCATTTTTGCTATTGGAATACATTGTAGCTGCTGTGGCGAGTATTCCTTTAGGTCTCTAGACTAGCATATTTCCACACGTATGGCAACCCAAGGAGCATTGATGTAAAGGTTGTTAATGTTAAGGTACACAAATAACAAGGAAAAACAAACAAGACTGTAAACAGTTAAACATTAATTTTATTGAAAGAAGTCTTGCAAAATCTCATTGTACCTGGGTATAATGACAATAAATATCATTCTGAGGGAATTATTAGGGAATAAAATGAATGACTCATCAAAGTGCTATGTAAAAAGAACAAAACGTGTCACCTTCCTCTACCCTGTCCTCCTTTAAATTTCCTGATGTTTGCGCTCCTTCTTTCTCAGGTTTCTATCTTTTTATGTGTTTTCCTTTTGGAATGTATGCTCCTCCCTTGGCCGAGGGCCAGTCAGGTGTGTAAGATGATCACAGAGTTGTCCAGTGGAGATGTGTCTGAATGTCTCTCTGGCTACAGGCAATGTCTGAGCAAGTGATGGATGGATTGTTGGAATGAGGAGGAACCAAAGCATTGCTTTGTTGTGTTTGTTGTATGACAGTGATCTACTGCAGCAGATGGAGATTGGATATATTGCAATGGTAGAAAGAGGAGGGAAAATGCTGTGTGAATATGGGAGTACTAGAATAGGGAAACATTGAGTTAGAGATGAAGGGAGAAAAACAGAAAAAAAGAAGATAGGGAAAGATAGAGGACAAGGTGACATTCTTCACCTTTCTGCCACTCTCCAGCCTGTTTAAATCTGCTCCTACTTGTACCCTGCCACCCAGCCCCCACCCAAACCCACATTTCTCTCCCATCTCCTCCCCTTCTTCCCGAGGTGTTGGTCACACACCCAGGTGGAACAATAGCCAGCCACTTTATTCCTTTGCACCTCCCAGAAATCTGGGCCCTCCCAGAAATCTGTGCCCTCGGGTATGGAATTCTATCACTCAGCCACAAACAGGTGGATCAACCCAAATACATATTAAGGGATGGTAACAAAGGCAGCAGATTCTCTCTGAGATAAGACCCCTCTGCTTGAAGGGAAGACAAAAGGACAAGGCATGATGGGTTGGTGAGAGGGGGATGTGGGAGATTTAAAAAAAATACGCACCTGTGCTATTTGAAGACCAGCAACAATAATGTTCCCCTGTGCAGTGTTTATCCATTTCATTGACTTCCATTCCCCATGGAGGGTAGAGGACAATATGCTATCAGCCTAATAAAGAGGGGGAGGAGACCTTATGTGGTTGACGGCCACTGCTTTCATTTTGCCCTGCGGTATACTGTCTATGAATATGGAGTAGCCCAACAAACAAGCATGTCCTCTAACGCGGCGCTCTCTGTTCTTCCCTGAGCAATCCAACCACTGCCCAATCCCTTAAGTGCTGGGGGGTCTCTTCTGTAATGTCACTTGTCATTGGTGTGACCACAAATGACACTTTTGTTTAACTCAGCATCCATCACTTCCCACTGCAAAGAATTGCTGGCAGCTGGGGAGGTGTGCACACTCAGTAAATCAGGGTATGCCACAGAGAATTTCTAAAGGTTAAAGCAACGTCTGAAATTTAAAACGCCAGGGTTGAAATTGTGAGCTTACACATTGTAATTGAGATTGTGTAAGTCTAACACACACAAAGTTCCCTCATGGATGCTAATTCCCCTGGCATAGCTAAAAAATTGAAAGAAAAAAACCTCCTTGAACAAGGACCTGAGCTCATTTGTGAAAGTAGAAAACAGTGTTTTTCCCCTGTGTCATACATTGAAGCTAAGTCAAGAGCAGGCTTTGTGCTTTTTCATACCTCCTCCCACACCTTCAAGTTCAGCTGCGGCGTATTCAGCATATTTTTCCATGATAGTAGGTGATGCATTATTCAGTGAGCTCTGGTTGATCTTGGCTGTAATAAATCCGTGGTCTATAGACACGTGGATATAAACCTGCACACACTTACACACACAAACTTGCATTGTCCAATGTTGATGCATGATGAATAAAAAGGAACTGAGCATTTATGTATCACACCTCGTGGAAAGATTTTTTTAAAAGCATACCATGGATGAAAGGAGCGCCGTGCTTTTGAAAAGCTATCTAAAGCAGCATAATGAGAGTAATGAGGATATCAGACGAACATGGTGCAATTTGCTTCAGATCAATCAGAGGTTCACCTTTGTGAAGCAAACCAAACTGATATGAACCTTTCCTCATATCATATTAATATTAAAGGATCTTACTGTAAGCATGGTCATAGAAGTGTCACACTCTTGACATGAACCTAAATAAAGGGTTGCAGGAATGGGCAACACTGGTCCACAGCTGGAGGGTCATTGGATCACACAGCCCAAAAGAGAGTTAAAGGGCAACTCCACTGAATTCTTGCATCACAATGAGTTGACTGGTCACACAAACAACTCAGCTAACTGTGAATCTAAGGTATTCTGTGGTTCTTGAGGGAGTCTGAGAACTAATTAAGGGATTGGAGACAATACTGAATCATGGAGTTAGAGATACATTGTTGTATACCGGGCCGCAAGGGTCTAATTAAAGGATAACCAATACAAAAAAAGAATTGTCCAGATATCTCTACTCACGATGGATAACCATGGCTAGCACACTACAAACGCCCCAAATTGTTTTATCTGAAACATGCTTGAAATACAGACGTGATTTGACGACTTATTAGGTCACATGCATGAACGTAATGCTCTATGCTGTAATCCATCTACGTTTTGCAGCGAGGTCTTTGCTGCTCCTGCATATTATACACAACTATAATATGTTGTTGACCTCACATCACCCTATAATTGTCAATGAATGACTGTTTGTCTGCCCCTCAATCCTTTCTGGCCACAGTTAGATTCATGATTTTTCTTTTCTCTTTAATCCTTGATAAATGAAATCTCTATGCAATGTCATCGGCCATGTCATATTGTAAATACAGATGGTCAGGAGAACGTGGTGCTGACTGGAAGCCTCTTTCTGTTGCATGTCTGTCGCTGTTTGTGTGTTATTTACTTTGAATACTTTTTGTATTTGCAGCATGTTTCTATTCTTTTTTAATCTGTTTCTTTCAAGTCCTCCAATTTACAGTAATGAAAGTAAAATATTTAATCACTGGAGTGCTATTTTAAACAAGACATGGAAATTAAAGCATTAGTTTGTCATTAGTTTGTTAGTGTATTAAACTACACTTATTCACTTTCTAGAGGCTGCTTAAATAAGCAAGTCATTTCCACTAACATATCTGTATGTTGAATATGAGCTCCAGTCAGAAGCGGGTTAGCTAAATTTAGCTTAGCTTAGCACAAAAACTGGAAACAGAGTCCATGGCACAACAGCTAGCATTGGAACTGTGATATGGTCACAATATTAGCTTACTAATTAAGACGGCTAGGTTAGGCTATAATCCTGTTTCTTTAAACCATACAAAAATGACAACTTGCCATTTTACAAAATTTTGGATTATTTCATGTTTCCGAGCTGTTGTAAGGCAACCAGCAGAGACTCTAGGAAGTCATGGGTTGCAGATATATGTACTGAAAACAACAACAAAGTATATATTATGTGTTAATTAGTGAGCTTTAGAGACGCTGGTTGAATTTTTACAATAATGGACAGAGCCAGGCTAGCTGTTTCCCCTGTTTGTAGTCTTTGTGCTAAGCTAAGAAAACAAGCTGTTGGCTGTTCCTTTTTATTACTGTATGTTAACAGACTCAAAAACTTTTCATCTTTTCAACTCTCTGCTGGAAAGAAAAGTAATGTATTTTCAAAAATGTCAAACTGTTAACTACTGTTTTCAACCTTGAACAACTCAGTTCTGAGCCCTCTGATTAAGAGTGTACAGACACACAGTAAATACAGTATTTAAGTGTCTCCGTGGTTGAACAAATAACACTTCCTGCTAGTAGAACTCAATCCTAAAATTTGTATGCAAGAGTGCATCAGGGTTTTGACGTTATGTAAGACCTGGAGATGGCCTTGTGCTCTAATTGGTGAACTGAAAGAATACAAATTAGCTATGTATAATTTGTGTGTGTGTGTGTAAGAAATATTGAGAAAGGTAGGTAGAACAGAGTGCTGATTTAATTTAGGGAGTCCTCCTCCTCCTCCTCCTCCTCCTCCTCATTGTCCTTGTCCTGGTCACTAGGTGGTGTGTTTAAAAAAACGGACCAGGAGTGTTTTTTTAGGGAGATCAGAGAGTAAGGAAGAATTCAACACCCCCGCAAAGATGCTGCTTGCCTTTGCAGCCTGCGCCTCATTGTTATTATGATTTATTTTTTAATGAGCAGTGCTGCCCTCCCCTCTGCCATACAAAGGCCTGATTGAATCTGGCGTTCCATTAGCATGTTAAAGAGGCCCAGCTTCATCTGTGAGCTGCTGACTGACAGTGGATATCATCTCTGTAATTGCTCAGTATACTGGAGCCAGGGCCAGCCATAGAGAGAGAGAGAGAGAGAGAGAGAGAGAGAGAGAGAGAGAAAGAGAGAGAGAGAGAGAGAGAGAAGACGGTGAGACTGTAGAAGAAGAACGCAGCTGAAGAAAGATTGGGAGGGAGGGATTAGGCTTTAAAAGGGGGGGTGCAGGAATGAAGCTAAATCTCTGTGTATCTCAATTTGGTATGGTTGGGACCCCATGCAGAGAGCTGGGAATAGTCTGTGTGATAAAAAAAATGTAAAGCCACACTCACAGCTCATGACACTTATCAAAGCAGAAACAGTGGCAATATTTTGTAATAAAGCCCTGCATGTGCGCAAGCTGGTACACAAGCCAATTATGTCCCACAGATTTTTATGTTTTTTAGTATTTCAACCTATAACCACAGCATGAGATCATGTTGTATACACTGCTGTACTGTCAGGACGAGACACTGTACCCGTCCCCTTTATGTGATCACATGTACCACATCTCACCCTACGTCCTCTGCTCCCTCCCCACTTCTGTGTGCAGAATGTTTTTGCCTTTTCTCTCACCCGCTCTGTTTTCGTACTCACTCTGTTATCTTCAACTCTTTCACATCAACTTCCTCATACCCTGCATCCCTGAGCATCTCCCCTCCACCTCTTCCTCTCCCTCTGTTGTCCTTGCTCTTCTATTCCTCTGTTCCCTTTCTCTCTCTCCCTTCCTCCCTTTCTTTGTGTCCCTCTAACTCTCTCTCTCTCTCTCTCTCTCTCTCTCTGCAGTAAATGGTAATTGAACAAAACGTGTGGTGAAGGAGAGCTGCAGATAAGATGGTTATCCTAACTCCACATGCCATGCATTCAAAATAACCCCCCGCATCCCTCTTCCTCTCCTCCTCACACTGTTCTCCTCTGATCTGCTTTGACAGTGACATGCTTGCAGTCCCAAGCATTGAAAGCCTTGTGTACTAATATTGGAGGACAGCCCTACTTATGTCCCAAATCTGCACAACATTGCAAAAGGACGTTCATGTAAGGTGCTGCAATAACTTTCCAGGTATAGCTGCTGTTTGTATAGTCATTTGAACAAAGTGTAGTATTGTAAAGTAGACTAAAATATCTGGGAATAATGAGCAACACATCATAAACAAGGATGCACATAGCACATTATGTCATAAAGTCTGTTTCAAATAGACTGGATAGATTTAGTAATGACATAATTATTGTGCTATGTTAATGCTTTCAGGTCTTACTGTTACACAAAGCGGCTTAATCCATCAACCACAGACTGCTATCAGGGCTTTATTTTAATCAGAATGTGGTTTGTGAAAGAAAAAAACAGCTTATGTATCCTAACATCGCTATTTGCAGATATTTTCTGCTATAATTCAGATTGTTTTTTGCCAAGTCCTGTTACATGAGTATGTTGCTATAAATTATGTAATTTGTGATCCTCTGACACACACACAGCTCTAAGAGACTAAAAATGAAACTTTGTTGTCATTTCTCCCTTGGAGTTTTCAGTGTCAAAATGCCAACGGACATGCCTCAAAATAGCAATTATGGTTCAATTTAGTTTGAAGACGTGCAGAGGCCTCGTGCTTCACATGTAGTAAACCCAGGAAACCTTAACCCCAAATTCCACAGGATGCAGAACAGCTGGGGAACGGCTCCTCTGTGTGTTGGCTCCGTGCTCCGCCATCCTTCAAGACCCACAATGTCCGGATTTGTTGCGGAATGTCTGCGGTCATGACTGACAGCTGAAGTCTCGAGGACCCACGAGATCTCGCAAATTCCACAAAACAACAACAGTTTGTTTCCATCGAGAGGAATAGAGAAGAAACAACTCTGTGCTGTGTTTTTAAGGTGTAGTGCAGGGAAATATGATGTGAGCATGTCTATTTTTAATTGAAAATTAACTGGATGTTTTGTCTGTTTCTGTGTTCGTCTTCCTGATCCGCACTAACTGCCGTGTGCGGAATTGCTGCGTCCGGCAAAAATAGAAGCTCTGCACATCTGCTCCGGAGGGCTGCGGATCGCCGGAGCTGGGACGCAGCCGTTCCACAGTCGTTCCACAGTCTGTGGAAGTGCACACATTGACTTTAAAGGAAAGCCAATTACTCCGACGCTGTTCCGAAGCAGATCCACAGCCGTTCCGCATCCTGCGGAATTTGGTTGTTACAGTACTTCAAATGAAAAATGAAAAATAGGAGAAACAATGAAAGAAAAGTAGTCAAAGCAAGGAGAAAAGTATGTTGAACGCCAATAGACTGACCACAACAACAAACATGGCCTTTAAAAAGAGCAGAAACAACTGAGATATAAAACACAGGTGAAACAAAAAGCCTAACCCTATCGTGTCTGATCCTGTGTGTCCCATTTTTAAATGAATTCAAAAAAATTGCCTTCTGGAGGCTGCTGCAGCAACCAAGAATATTTACAAAAGGTCTTTCGTACCAAATGCAATAATTTTGCTAAATTTGTAAACACTATTCACACTGTAACCATGTTATTATCATCTCTCACAGTTCACCATGAAGCCTACAAACTCCACCTCACTGCCTACAAAGAGGCTCTCATTTCTGCCAAATC
>NC_048413.1:15097916-15393827 GCF_013103735.1 Etheostoma cragini
GGACCGAGCCTTTTCCAGGGCAGCTCCAAGGCTGTGGAACTCCCTCCCCCATGAGATCCGCATCTCTGAGTCCCTCACTATTTTTCAGTCCCGTCTGAAGACCCATCTTTTCTGTTCTGTTATGTTGTCTGTACTGTGTATGTTGTGCTATTTGTTGTATGTACTGTGATTTTCTATGACATGCTTTAAACAACCAAAGGCAAATTTCCATATTTGTCAGGACCACCATTTTTAGTTTTTGTGAGATGCTAAGTTTTTTGGGAATATGTGATCATGGGGCTTCAAGATAACCCGACCTCACCATCATACAGCTCTCCTTTTTTCACATTCATAAGCAGCCATCATGACCATCATCTGTTAGCGAACGAAAACTAAATGTAAAAGTGCTATTGAAAGTGATCTTTACTCGGTGCCAAAAGAGCAGAACACCTGAACACTGTGTCCCCGGCGCACGATCAAACACACATTCATGCACAAATTGCGCACACACCATAGTCTCTTCTCTACCCCGCAGGCACCCCCCTCCCCCTCTAACACAGCATGAAATCTCTAACACTCACAACACATTTACATGACATTAACACTCAAGTGCTATAAACAATCGGTGCCTGAACAGCTATGGTTTGTGTGTGTGTGTGTGTGTGTGTGTGTGTGTGTGTGTGTGTGTGTGTGTGTGTGTGGGTGTGGGTGTGGGTGTAATAGCAAAAGCACACTAAGGGTTTCGGCATCCATTTACATTGTGCTGATTGTCAAAAACATAATTTTGTGTGTGTGTCTGTGTGTATGATGAATGAAATCTAGTATTTGCGTAGTTGAGTCCCCTCGTCTGATTGTAATGATCTCCTGGGGTCTCCTGTGTGTTTCTCTGGGATTAGCATTGTCATCATGAAGCATGTGGACACACACCACTCACATTGATGTGTTTGTTTGAGGGGTGTTGAACTACATTACACACTGACTGACTGCATCAACCACTTGCCACTAATCTGAGACTTAATGGCTTTCCTCAACGATGTTGTTCCCATGCACAATGTTTTATTCAAATGCACGTTGGGTCGCTTTGTGAAGTGTTAAGATCCATCACTGTTACTTTCCGTTACACAAACACTCTGTCCAAATCAATGTACCCGCGCCTGAAGAGGTAGTTTATCAACAACAATTATTCTCCAAGTAATACCCTCTCTTGTCTGTCTTGGTCCAAGCAAGTGGGTCAGAATTTAGGATTCAATGAATATTGATGCATGCTAATGATGACGCATGTGTGTGTGTTTGTGTGTGTGTGTGTGTGTGTGTGTGTGTGTGTGTGTGTGTGTGTGTGTGTGTGGGTGTGGGTGTGTGTGTGTGTGTCTGTTTGTTGTGCCAAAGAGGATCAGCTGGTAGATTGTTTGTTATCTGCAATAACACAATGAGGAAGGGAAAACAAGCAGAGGTTTATTTCTATTTCATTCCCCATTTTCTGGCCAGTTGCTACAATTTTGAAACTGTGTACTGTGCTTTAAAAGAACACGCTGACTTATTCACCGTATCCCGCAGAGTTAGACAAGTTGATACACAACCTTCTCATCTCCATGCGTGCTGTAACTCTGCATTTGTCTGTCATCAGCATTAGCTTAGCCTGGCAAAGGTCCTGCAGGTAACTGGTTACTAGCTACTGCTCCCAGTAAGTGACAAAATAACACCAGCATGATCCTTTTTACATGTTGTGATTTGTATGGTCACAGTGTGTACAAATAACAAGGTCACATGAGACACAGCCATCTTCTAACCTCATTCTACGTAACTGGGAACCATATTCTCACAAAGGTGAAGCACTGCTAATTTGCTTGCTGCACCTGAGAAGCCCGGTCACTGAGCAGAGAGTTCGCCTGGAGTTTGCTCAGAGTTGGGGTCATAGAGTCAACAATTACTAGATACTAAAAACATAGTTCACATTCATAGGTGTTTGCTGTATTGTAAAGAGATGTGACAATAAACAGGGGAGAATAGGTAATACCATGACCAGGTAATACCATGATGTTTCATAAAATTCCAACCAAAAACGCTGACCAGCTGAATCTGTGGCTACTTGCTTTGGATATGGATCCAAATACACCTGTAGCCAGCTTCAAGAACCATCGTGTTTGCTCAAACATTTCACTGACGATGATTATTATGAAAAAATGGAATTAGCCACACAGACCATGAAACGTGTGCTGATGGATACGGCCATGGATACGGTTAGCTAATCCCTCCGCCCAAGTAGCAGAAGTAGCAGTGATTTGCCTTTGTGAGAATATAGTTCCCAGTTACATAAAATGCGGTTAGTAGATGGCTGTGTCTCATGTGACCTTGTTTGCACACACTATAACCATACAAATCACAACAGATAAATAGTAACAAGTTGGTGTTATTTTGTCACTTATTGGGAGCAGTAGCTAGTTTGAACCAGTTACCTGCATGATCTTTGCTAGGCTAAGCTAATGCTGGGGGCATCAGACAGAGTTAAAGCACGCACGGAGAGGAGAAGGGTATGTATCGACTTGCCTAAATCTGGGGGATACAGTGAATATGCTAAAGTCCCAATAAGTTGGTATGTTCCTTTAATGTCATGCGCATAAATCAAAGGCTGCAGGTGTAGTTCTTGGAGGGATTCTAGATTGGACCACATATGTATACAGCCATGGCATTAAAGTTAAGTTGCCTTGGATAAAATATACATCTTTGCCTTTACTCTTGATGTGTTTTATTCCAGGTATGCATAGCCAAATAACCAAAGGCACTGTGGCAGCAACTCTAAGCAATGATGTAGTAGGCGTCTGCAGTCTGCATGTTTGTACATGTAAATGTGCATGCAGGCCGTTGACACTGTGGTGGAAAGCCATGGTGATGCGCTAGCTCCTACTAAAAGGACAGGCAGATGTGACGCTACAGTGACGACGACAACAAACCATTTTGTAGCCTTTCCTGTTTCTGCCCTGAGTGCTGCACACGTTCCAAGCCCACCCCCTACTCTCATTTCTCTCTTTCTCCCTCCATTCTGCGATCAGTCTCAGACTGCGGCAGTGCAAGGCAGTGAGACGGAAAATACAGTGATTGTTTCTGCCGAATATTGAAGGGCTCGTTGAGAAGCAGACGCTAAAAGATAGCAGGAGAAAGAGAGAGGGAATCGAAGTATGAAGGAGAGAATGGAAGAAAGGTGGAGTGAGCAACAGAGCCTTAAAAAAGACCATTTCTAAGATCACAGTGTGGCTTTACAGGCTCAGGGGAGACTTGTAGAGAGTAACAGCTCCACTGAGAACTCCGGATTTTGTGTACATTTGTGAGCAAGTGTATAAGAGAATGAAAAGGAGTGAAAGAGAAAAGGAAAGAGAGAAAGAGCTGCGCTGTAGCATAAAGAGTCTCACCTTGTTCTGCACCATGCACACACAGCACCCCAGCTGTCATCCAGCTTTGCTCTCTTTCTCAATCAGGGCTGGTGGGGACATGCATCATTCATGAGCAGGGACTTATTTGGCTGCGTCATCTCCTCACATAACTGTCAATAACTTTTTCTGGCACTCGCTTCACCTTGTACTGAGGCAGCAGGGTGCCCAGAAAACATAGCAAATGTTTAATGATAAATAGCTTCTTCTTTTTTATCTCCCAAGCAAACAATGACACTGCTTTGTGTTTAGTGACAAATTTCTATCCAACAGGGCTATAGCTCAAGATTGAGCTATACACTGTCAGAAGTTGCAGTACTAACAAAATAACTGACATAGATAACTTCTCAATGTATTAAACAGTACACACTATGCTTGATATTTAAAAACTAAATCAATTATAGTTTTTTTCCTTTTGGAACCCTAACCCTAACATTAACACTTTAACATTCATCAAACTGTAGCTGTTGCATTAAAGAGAGAGCAATCACATGTAGAGAGTGTAATATAAAAGAGTAATTATCTGAGAACATCCACGCCCTACCCCCAGCACCCTTTTTTCCCAGCCTGTCCTCTTCCCTGAATGCCTGTGTTGCAGCCTGCTGTGACGCTGCCTGCTGTGAAGGTCACCCTCCCCGCAGCTATGGATTACACAGGTGCGCACAGTCAGGCAGAATACGATATTGCCCTTTAGGGGAGGTCTGAGGCCCGGGCTGGCAGACGAGCCCGCTGGATCTTCTGGACCCCACCGGGACCAGCCAGTCTGATTATGTAGCTACCTCTAGTCAAGTGCTGAAAGGTAAGGGTAGAGAGGATCACCATTTCAAGAACATGTGAAGATGTAAAGTTATTGGATTGCAGATGATGATTCTTAACTCTCCTTTTTTTATTTCTCTATTATCCAGTTATCATGGGTTTGACTGCTGCATACTGTTTGCTCACCATCAAAGTGTGTGAAAAGAAAGAAACTCTCCGGGATCAGAACAGCATTGATGGGCCAACAACAGCCTTAGATGAGTCACAACACTCTCAGCCGGCACAAGAGGGAATCTAATCCCGTAGTCTTAATCAGGTGATATCAAAGAGCCTTCAAAAGAGCATTCTTCCCTTTTCTAGCCTGAATTCAAAGGGAGGAGATGACACCTATTTTCCTGCAAATTGTTGCCATAAGGGTCAGTTTTCCTTTGAGTGGACAGTAGCCAATTGACAATGGCTCTCTCTGGAGCCATGCCACTGTTTGGAGGTCAGAAGAGACAAAACCATATAGGTGAACATATACACACAGACACACTTGGCAGATCCTGTTGTCCTTTGCTGGCTGGGCTGTGCTGTGACCTTAATTTGTTCTGCCTTGAGTATGAGTGCCCGCCAGGCAGTTTAAGGGAACCAACTGACAGGATGTGTGAGCATTATGTAGGCCTACGTGTGGGATTGAGCGTGTGTTGGAGAAAGACAACGGTAGAAGAAGGAGGGTAAAGACTGAAACAAGGAAAAAGTGTTTGGATGGGTGTGCATGTGGTGTGAGTGTGTGATTCTCAGGTATGTTCACAGGTTTAAGCGGATAGGTAAGGGGAGAAGCCGAGGCTGAAAGCACTGAACGGCAGGGCCGCCAATAAAAGCAAAAGAACACAAGCTGTCTCCCTGTCGGCTAATCCTCTAATGAAGATTTGTGGTGGTGACTGGCTGGTGATTATTGGACCAGCACAGGGACATAAAAATCTTCTGTGCTTCTGTAAATACAATCTCTCACATTTACGCAAGCCATCACAGGTACAAATGGGAAAATTTAGAATGGGGGCAAAAACATTGCTTTTACAATGTATATGGGCTGGCTACTGCTGTGCTCCAAACACACTGTCATACCCATGATGACACTTTAATGATCCCATTACAAGCCCAAACGTTAACCAACATTATTCAGATGTGAAGAATGCAGTGTGAAGTCGCTCATGTCTATGCTGTTATTCCCATCTCATCGGGCCAACTGTACCGTTCTCAACTAATTTTAGGGAAGATGCTTGTTTCCATTCGTCTTCTTTGCTTCCTATTTGTTACATTTCATCAATGCTCTTTTGAACCACATTACCAGCCACTGTCTGAGTTTCAGTGTTAGCTGAGAGCTATGCCGAAGCAGGAGTTCATCCATCCGTGTATCCCACTATCCAGACTGCTACTGCAATAGGAGACACTGACAGTGGGGGATTGAAAATTCAGTCGAGGCTGCAATCTCCACACTTGGATTTTCATATAACACATTCACAAAAACAGCTCCGCTAAATATACATAAGAACTGACCTTGTAGTAAACCAAGAGCCTAAAATTTGTGTGCCAAACAATGAGACACAAACATAGTAACATACTGTTAATAGATGAACTCAAATACCAAATTACCCCTGTGTCCCTTACATCCTTCTAAGCCACACCTCTGGCACCTCACCCTCCTGATCCTCTCTTTCTCCTCCCCCCACTCCCCCCAGGCAGGTGCAGGGAGTTGTGGTGCAGGTCCTGGCAGAGCCCCTTATCCCCTCTCTCTCGCTCTCTCTGTCTATCTCCCTCTCTCTCTCTCTCTCTCTCTCTCTCTCTCTCTCTCTCTCTCTCTCTCTCTCTGAGGGGTAGGGCTGCTTATTGAGGGAGTAACTTGTGCGCAGACAGGTGTACATACCAGACGCCTGCAGTAAGCCCTGCACCACACAGATCCCATAACAACCTGCTAGTGAGGCTTCCCCAATTCTCACCCGACGTTGAACTCTAGCTTTTCTGCTAGCTATAGCTACAGTATCTGCCAAAGTATGTGGCAAAACTACAGCCACATTTTATCACAATTCTTTTCTGCATACCATCAGCACACACCATTAAAACACATTGGAACAGATTTTGTCTGCATGGGAAGGTGTTAAGAGTGGAGAGTTAGGCTATTTTGAGCTGTTCATGTAACATTAAGGATTAGAAGCTAGCTCAAGACTTCCTGGTAGCTAAAGCAAGTAGCCTACTATTCTATCAGTCTGTGCGCCTGGCTAACCCTGTGGTAGTAAGGTGAGAGCGTGTTTGTATGGATAGAGTCACAAAGTTAGGAGTTGTTCTTGTGGCAATAACTAAAGTTCATGCAAGGCTTTAGGGCAACATTCCCTATAGTGTGTCAGATGTACTGCTGACATTTCCCCTTTGTATGAGTCAGAGGATACAGAGAGACTACAGCTCAATGCATTACTGTTTGAAGGAAGCGTGTATTCCTCCCCGTAGGCCAGCTAACCAAAGGATCGTCACCCAACTCCATACCCAGTCTCTAATCTCGCTGTTAGCTCATTTCCTCGCTGCCTTTATCCCTTCAATGCTCCCTCAAGTCTCTCTCCTCATACAAGGCTTAGGCTACTCAATCCTGCTCTACCATTATTTGGCTGCTTCCTCAACCTCCTCTTCCTCCTCTTTCCATTTAGCTTCCCCCTCTCTAGCCATGCCCCTATGAATTGACCTTGCTGGATCTCAAGGAGAATTGATTTCTCTTTTGGTCTTTGTTTGAAACTCTATCTCAACAGCACTTGGAGGAATTCCTTCTTCCCTCCAGAGCTGGATGAAGCTAATTCTCTTTCATGAAGACACTTTTCACTCCATTTTTTTCTTTCTTTCTTTCTTTCTTTCTTTCTTTCTTTCTTTCTTTCTTTCTTTCTTTCTTTCTCATTCTTTCTCTCTCTTTCTCTCTCTCTCTCTCTCTCTCTCTCTCTTTCTCTCTCTCGCTGTCACACACTCTGTCTCTCTTTCTCTCTCCCTCTCTCTTTCTCATTCTCTCACACACTCTGTCTCTCCCTCTCTCTCTCTTTCTCTCTCTCTCTCTCTTTCTTTCCCTTCTTCTTCTACCCCTCGTCTGTTCGTAGCACATGGAGCAGGCATGATTAATGCAACATATATAGACGTCAAACTTTAGCTTTGTTCAACCTTTTTATGATATGCCAAAGTTTAAGAAATTGTTATTCATGCACCCTTCAATATTTGAACTGAACTGTCACATAGTTATTCAATAAAACCGTCTGACAACTGACTTTTTACATTTGATTAAAAAAAAAACACAAGGGCTGAATTTGACAATGACTGAAAATGCACCTCTCATATTTTTATAAATCTGATATGTAGCATTCTATAGCATTCTGCTATTTCAAGCCCTGCAGCAACATATTGTCGTGTTTAAAAAAAGACACATAAAATGCAATTACAATTTTTACAATGTACCATTAAAATATAAGTGGTCAAGCATGGGTGCTTTGAAGCTGATATGTTCTTTTCATATCTCTACACTGCACCTGCACTTGTACAACATGTGCAAGCCTGATTATATCTGTATACATTGTTGGTCTCTGGTCTTTATTTGAGTCTGTATTTGAGTACTATGTTAGCACTAATGCTTGTATAAAATACGAGAGTACAAAATCAGCCTTTTAACACATCATGTCACTGCACTGTCTAACGCTCTTAAATGCCTTACTATTATAGTTAGATGAAGGAAAGACATTTTTTGCACTTAAGTACAATGCAAATGTTTTACACAAGGTAATCCAACACTTGTGGCAAAACGGGGCACCTGCTATGTCAGGGAAGTACACATGGGAAATACAGTTTAACTTATTTGCAGTTCACGAGATGTAAATGCAGATGAAGTCCTATGGAACAATGTCACAATACATGAACATTAAAGATGTCAATAAAATTCATCAGAATTAGAATGTAAGGAAAGTAGATGAAAGTAGATGACAAATATGTTTGTGATAAAGGCAACCTTTCCTCTTTACAAACACTGGAGAGCTATAGCGTAAAGAATCATCTGTGCCTCTTTCCACATTGTGATCAGAGTGACTGCTGAAGCATACAGAACATTTTCCAGGCTTCAACTCCCAGGTGTCTTGTAGCCCCAGGATTCCCAGTAAGCAGTGAGCGGGCTGCCTTGGTGAATGCACTAATGTGACACCATAATCACGCACAGGTGCATTTTTGGTGCTTCACAGAGCAACAGCAGCAGGCTGTTTGTGGAGGCAGGTGCCAACACTGGTGTGTGTTGTGTAAACTGTACATTTTATTAGAGTGTATGCAAGCATGGCATCATGTTTACATTCTGTGTGTATTTTGATTAAGGAAAGACCTCATCACTCTAATTCACAAAATGAAATAATGCATGTTTTTTTGCCGTTCTGGCCTTTACTTATAGTGAATGGTTTCTGACAGAGGGCACTGCAGTGAGGTAAATGAAGCAGTGGGAGTCAGAGCAGAACAGACACCTCCACCTCCTTCTGCTCTGCAGTGTTACACAAACTGATGGGCCACACACACACACACACACACAGATGCTCTACCAGACACAATGGGTTGCCTTCCCACCAGTCCAATAACAGGCCTATTCATTAAAGTCTCTTACAGACGGTATTGACAACCCGCTGACACACAGTCGCTCCAGCATAAACAAATGGAGTCATAAAGCAAGGAAAAGGAGGGAGGGCAAGAAGGGAAAAGATCTGTTATAGTGGCTTTTTGACCGAGAAGTCCTCTTCGTGAAGAGGAGTGAGCAAGACTTAGAAAAGAAGAGAGGAGAGAGAGTGCTGCCACTTCCACCCACCCACATACATAGACCCACATCATCTCCCACAGATACAGATACACACACACACACACACACAGACACACACACACACACACACACACACAGTACAGTCTACCTTCTGATGAGTGTCACATTAATCTTGCATCCGAGGTCACTCTTGAGATATGTGGCCTATTCTAATTACTATTATGGGAATACGTTTTCCTCAATGAGTGCCATACCACATAGAGGAGCTATTGAAAGGTGAACTGTGCAGCAAACTATGTTATCGCACAGCACTATGTAATAGCCATTTCACCACTTGCCGGAAGAAAAATATTTCCCTTAAGTGGAAATATTTCAGTGGAATGGAAAGGGGATATTCCACTGGAAAGTGGATATTCTGTAAAACAACATGGTGAAATTTGAAGCCAGTGGGCCCCATTGCTAGAAAACATGTTATGATTGCACTTACGTTTTAACTTAAATAAGATTAATTTAGCAATATTTAGTATTTACAGGTTGTGGAAGTTAACATCTCACAGTTTCCAAAGCATTAAGAAATAGCCATGCATAGTTTGTTGAGCATGTTTCAATGGAGAATTCTTTAGTTTCCGCTGCACAAAAGCGTTCCAGGTATATTTTTGGATTTGCAAAGAAGCCTAACGGAACAAACTGTGCCATGCATACCAAATATCTGGCTCATTAGGAGTTATAATTACTGTGTCACTTTGACATAAACAAGGAGAACAAGAGCAGTCATGGAGAAAATGGGGGGAAAACTGCTGATGTGCTCAAAGACGCATTCTTCGGTGTCTCTTTGAGCTGACCTGTGGAACCAGGTGAGTGTGTGCAGGCTGTTGCAGGGGGGGTGGAGAATTCGATGAATGGAATGAGCAATAGCTATGCAGACAGGTCAACACAGAGACAGATTTTATGAAGACAGATGAGGCCGGAGTGGGCACACAAACACATAGGGCTGACAAAAGGGAGACACATAGACAAAGAGACAGATAGACTGCATGGCCCCGAGCTCAGGTGGTCAGCTCTGACTAAAACAGACAGATGAGACAAAAAAACAACATAAAAACATGAAAAGATCATGACTGAGACTCCCCCAAAAATCTTTTCGATGAGGCTTACAAAGTGGAATGTCTCAGGAATGCTTGTCAGACCGTCATCATGCAGCATTTTAGGTGCCAGTGAGAGGATATGATAAACACTTCTTCTAAAAGGGGTTTTCATACTAGGAGCTCCCTCCAGGCATCAGCGAGCTGAAAGCATAGAAGGATTTTTTAGACAACATGGCGGCTGATCACAATGACACCACAGTCAGTTGAGAAGCTCAACGGGAGCCCGGTGATCATGTTCTCTATTAGCTTGCCATTGTTCTCCCACTGCTTGGCTTTGTTCTCTGCCCAGATAACACACACATGTTTTAATACACAAACACACACATTATCAGTAGCCAGCAGCCCCATGCTGTATACCCCTAACTTGGTGCAGAGCCCATGTCAGGCAGGCAGCTAAGCTGGCTGCCCTTGGCTTTGTGTAAAGCTCACTGTACGGCGCAACCACACATCCATTGTCATTATCAGCATCAGGACTGTCATCGCTATCACAGCAGCCAAAGACCTCTGCCAGGGGTCTGGTTTGCCCACGAAGCTAGTTATCATGGACTTGTGAACACAACGTCAAGGACAGAGCCACACTGAAAAAGGTTGTTTGCTCAAGGTCATAGAAAAAAAAAGCTAGGAATAGACAAATAGCCAAACAGACGCAGCTGCTAATGTGGTGATGGGGTTTACACAGGCATACTCACACTGTACACATATTGCATTTCATTATCACTTTGTTTTTCAACATATATTGTCATTTTTCAGAGATAGGTTATCACAAATGTGCAGATTAATATCAGTGAGCTGAATCCGAAAATTTGCTGATTGGGGGTCCACATCAGCCAATCTCAAAATTGTAAAGGTCATTACAATGACATTACCCTTTACAGAGGATGAAAGCCAGAAATGTCAAATCGCTCAGCAGCCACATCATCACACAAATGGAGCAGAATGCACTGGAAAATCATGGAAGACGTTTCTAAGTGACAATTTAATGAGGAGAAGTCTAGGTCAGCTTTTATGGACCATTACATATAGTGAAAATCACAGATATTCAGTATGTCCAAGCGACAGTGCATTATCACTGTTTAAACGCCATTCAGCATGCTGTAAAAAATCCGACGTACCCAGATCACTGACAGCATTCAATTTCCTGCAAAGGCAGAATGAATGGTACTGCATAACAGAAGTTACATACCATGTCTTATTACTTGTACCAATCCTAAACAGTTCAAATAGACACACTGTAATAACTACCCTCACCTCAAACCATTTCTTTCAAAAGCAAGTCTACCTACGGTTTGTTATCATGAGACAGCAGTAGCTGGGGGCACGTCATGGCCAAATATCATTTACAGTAGCTGCTACCACCTGCACCCTGTTCAAGCCAGTGCTTGTCTAATTGCTAGGTAAGGCTCAAGTCAGGTAACTTTTCCTTTTTGACCAGGGGCAGAAACTGGAAATGTAGCCAAAAACAGACCCTGACCATGTAGAACAAACAAAAGAAAAATGTGAGTCGTTCTGAGATTTAATTTACTTCCTCGCTTGGAGCTGTTAGCTCACGGGAATACCCACTTTTAACTTGCACACCTCAGTCTCCTTGACTCCCTATAATCATTAGAGATGTCTCTTTGAAACACATGCCTGCCGGGAGAGCAGAGGAGCAGAGCTGCGCCTAAATCAGCCCAGGCATGCGTTAAAACAAAGTGGCCTCTCCGGCAGAGAACATAGCAACACACACACATCAGACAAACACACACACGCACGCACACACACACCCACACACACACACACACACACACACACACACACACACACACACACACACACTAGAACACTTTCACAAGCTGAAAGGCACTGCATAGCTTATTAAACACGCACACACATGTTCTGCCTATCCTAACCACACAGCAGCAAACCAAGCATCGGTCATACCGCTGGACTTACATGGGCAAGCTCCCATCCTCTGTATGAATACAAGCTGACTATGTAGGGCACAGAGACCACAGCGACTACCCTCTCTCAGAAATGGCCACTATGAGACCAGAATACTAAAGAAAGTGCAGGCAGACTCAGAACAGAACAACCCTGTATAACAACTAAACGCTATACTGTGCTGCAAACCGAGGGCTGAATCTTTTGTGGTTTTCTTCAAACAAAATTCCATTTGTGTGATGACCTGTCTGCTAATCATTGGTTAGCAAGGTTATAAGGAAAGGTTAGGTAGAAACTGAAATAAATCCCCCCCAAAAATATATATAATTAATGAATTGTTTTTTATAAATTAGCATTTCCTTTCTTATCAGTAGATAGGAAAGCATCTTTGTCACTTCACCTTTTCTGGCAGGACATGGTGGAGACTGGTCACATGACCAAAAAGTCCATAATGACACACTCCAGCGCCAAACACTTTGACCTTCCCTGTCATCACTCACACCTGCCATATTAATGGCACACTATTATTGTAATTACAAGCAGTAACCATGATTTAAAGGTTCATCCCAGAGCTCATTATTGACAGACACAGTCTGTGTGGAATGGAAACCAAGCAGAGCACACTCTTAATAAAGAGCCGCTGGTGGCCACATTTAAGTAGGGATTAGTGATCTAACAACAAGACTAACCTCTCCAAAATCCCATACACCAAAAAGCAACAACTCACCCAAAATCATGATGTGCGTTGTCTTTGGTGTCCCTGGGTTTACAAGTGCTCCCTCACTGCCCTTGTCTCGCCTCCTTCCACCAAGGGACAATGGCTCCAAAATCTCTTTTTCAGAGTTCCTCTCCACTCTTTAGAAAGAAGCAACTCAGAGAGGCAGCGCTAGATGTGAGGAGAGACTGCTGCTGCTGCACATGCCTTCCCTTGCGCCTGCCCTCTCCAGGTGAAAAGCTGTGTGTGTGTACATGAGAAAGAGAAAGAGAGAGCGTGCGAGTGTGTGTTTGTGTGTGTGTGTGTGTGTGTTTGTGTGTGTGTAGGTGCGTGCGTGTGTGTGCGTGTGTGTGTGTGTGTGTGTGTGTGTGTGTGTGTGTGTGTGTGTGTGTGCGTGTGTGTGGAGAAGGAGGTCCAGCGTTTCTGCAGTTGTGGCTCAGGTGAGCCTGAGGACAGTATGGAGAGGATTAGTAGCAGAGGAGAGAGAGAGAGAGATAGAAAGAGAGAGAGAGAGAGAGAGCAGAAGAATGGAGTCAGAGAGAGGAGGGGGAGCCTAAAGTGTGACAGCCAATCACAGGGGGAGGCTACAGAGCCAAGATCTTCTTCTCCACAACAGTCAAGAGGAATTGCAGTGGTCTCCAACTAACAGCTGACAAGCATTTTCTTCTTTACTGTTTCATTTCACAGGGAGCTTCAGAAGGGAAGGTCTTCAATAAACTGTGAAGTCGCTGCCTGCTTTGGTTTGTCTCAGTAGAACACACAGTCCTTTTCCCACTATGGCTTTCTTTTCCTGTCTCTGCATCTTCATTTTAAGGTTGGGTATAACCGAAAGGCACCTTACGTGCCTCTGCACTGATTGGTGGCAGCCTCGACCAATGGAAGCAGCAGCAGACACTTGTCATCATGCAGAGTGAAAGTCATGAAAAAGAGACAGAGCTTGACAGAAAATGTTGTCTCCGTCAAGAACTGTTTCTCCCTTTTATTACCCCTACTCTTGTCACCCATCTCCCCCTCATGGAGAGCTTGACTGTCAAATCTGTTTATTGTGTTGTTGTTCAACCCCCCCGACACCCTTTTCAGCACTTTGACTCCATGTGTATAATGACTTGTTAAAGGTTTGACCTTTTATCTGTGTGGCTCTGTCCCTTTTCCTTTTTCTCCCTCCATCTCTCATTAACCTACCCTGTAAAGGTTACGCATTTTATCAGCCACTGTGTTTTTGTCAAAGGGATGGAATTTAGACTGGGATCGGAGTGGGATGGGGTGGCAAGCAAAAAGGAGAGATGAAATAGAAAGCGACAGAGCGGAGGAAGCGGAAGAAGGAGGGCAGAGATTAAAATAAATACAAACTGACAGAGGGATGAGGAGACGTGGAGTGACAAGATAAGGCGACCGGGATGATGGAACGCAGAAACAAAGACAGACCCGGACACAGGAGAAGGGTTGCACTGTGGACCAAAAAATGCAGCAACTAATTGAAGAGGAGCTTCACAGCCAGCTCCTTACGGTCCACTTCCTCCACACTAAGAAACTACTCAAACAATGCCCGCTGTCATGTCCAAGCCCAACTCTCTCTCTCTCTCTTCAGTTTCCCTTGTGAAGAGGCAAGATAGCCAGAGAGAGACTTTTGAGAATCCCACAGCCTCAATGTTATTGAGAAGCTCAGGGCTTAAGAGAAGGCTTAACAAAGCTGTCAAAAATTAATCCCCTTGGGCGGGCTTGCTTGCAAACACACAGATATAAACACAGGAGCCTGGGGCGACAGAAAATGCTGCCGGATGTTCACATTGCTTCCTCTTGTCCTGCTCTGTCCTCTTTTTCTTCTCTATCTCTATTCTCCCACCGTTCTTACGCTCTCAGGCGGAGGCTGTGAGTCACGGGGTGTTGGAATGAATACTAAGGAGGCTGGCTGACACCTCCAATACCTCTCTGCACAGCAGCACACATTTTAGCCACTGTGTGTAAAGCTTGGTAAACGTAAGAGTCACAAACAACCACACAAATTCTTATAGTATGTCAATTTGGATAAATTTCAATGACTAAAAGCTGTTGTTGTAATTGAACATGTGGTGGCTCTTAACAAAGGTGCACAAAAATCCTACCACTTTCACAACATCCACCGAGATCCAACACCTGCAGCAGTATTAAAAATAAGCAGTTGTACACAGAGAATAATGAACTCACAGATGTGGAACAAAAATTGTTTAATGCAAAAGGACAAAAGCACAGATTAAAAAAGGAATTAAAGCCTGTGGCTCCTTAGATCAAACACATAAACACACATAGTATTGCAGGAAATTAACTGAGCGCTGTGAACATTACTTTTTGAAAATGAGACACTAGCAGCTATAACAATAGTTATCATCATTACAGCCATGCGTGCAACATTTGTGTGCGCGGGTGTGTGCGTGTGTGTGTGTGTGTGTGTGTGTCAGTAAAAGAGCTAAGATAGGGTTTCCTCATTAGTTGTGTTGGTATCAATAATTCAGAGCCGGTCCTTGTTGGCGTTCAATGGGCCGAGTACTAATGTGCTGTCGGGCCAACGGGGGCCCAGGGCCCAGCGCGACTTTAATGGATGTCATGATGAGAAGGTGAAATTGGAGCATGAAGATCCTTTGTCACCCATAGGTAAAAAGAGGGAGGGAGGATAGGGCAGAGGAGAGAAGTGAGAAGACAGTGGTGGGTCAACGGCCACTGGGGAGGGGGCAGATGGCATTGTTGGACAGGTACGTGAGCAGAGGGGTAATGGAGAGATACAATAAAAGAAGGATGGGAAGAAGAGAGGAGACTGGGTTAGGGCCCACCATTTGCCATTGCCTACAGATCAATCATTCTGAAGATGATTTGCTGATCTCTATCACCTTTGGATGGGCCAGCATCATGGGACACATGTTAAGTAGCCACTAGCGAGTATCTTAAATGAATAATGAACTAACATTATTTCAATTGCAGTCCACTTGACTTGCTCGAGGTACTTCACTCACAAATGCCTCTTCATTAGTGAGGGGAGAAATAGAGAATATGGTAACACTTTATTTTACAGCTCTGTAATTTCCAAATAACTTCTGAGGAAAATTTCTGAGAACTATGTAACTTGGTAATTACAGGAAAAATATGATTTTCCTTTAAAGGAATACGCCACCGTTTGTTGAAATAGGATTGTTTACTGTCTCCTCTATATTTACATAGGTGGGCAAAGGTATATTTGTCTCAGTGTATGCATTGCCTTAGTCCGGCAGCACGGCTGCTAGCTTAGCTCAGCGTAGTGAATGGAATCCAAGTTGCCGGTTAGCACGTTGTGAGTGAAAGTGACTCAACAACATCAAAAACAAAACCTAGGTACTTTTTATGGTCTGCGTATTCACAATGAGTACAAATAACAATGCAGATTGAGATTAGACAATTTCCTAGGCAGATATTGACTTGTGACTTTATTGGGTGGAAATAGGATACAGCTGAAGCTATATATATATTGGACTGCTTGAATTTGTTGATGAAAACTGTGTGTAGCAATATATAATAATAATAAGGAGGTGACGCATGGTGATGTTGAATCGATTGGAATCGTTGACAGGATAATCATAATCAAATTGAATCGTAACACCAGTGAAGATTTCACGCCTAGTGCTCTGACCAAAAATTGATGTTGTTGCATCAGCAGTTAATTGGAATTCATTAACTGGAAGGGTAGCAATCGAGAAGTGTTTATATTTTTCATTTGAAGTACAAATTTACATTACTTTCTTCAGGAAGCGTTTTAGGAAATTCTTATGATGTCCTTAAGACATTGAAAGTGCTTTATGTATATCATGTTTTGTGTTAGGAGTTCTTTTTTCAGTCCTGTCAAATGGGTCCAATAGTTTTTTGTATGCCTATCTGCATGTTAATATAATATATATGGTGGCCCTGAGGTGAAAAACACAACAACACTACAAAGGACTGACAATTCAACCAGGATAATTTTGATTGAAGGCAAGTTCCCAAAAACGTTTTCCCACAATGGTACACACACACACAAACACAAACCCACACACACACACACACACACACACACACACACACACACGCACACACACAGACAGTTAGACACACACACACACACACACACACGCATGCCGCACGCATGCACACACACACACACACACACACACATACACACACACAAACACACGCTCATGGTGAAGCCAACAGAGTGAGGACTCAATATTGTGGACACCACTGCTGTGCCAGGATGGTGATTAGTAGTTGACTTATGCTGCCCTCTACTTGTGTAAACCTGTCAACACAGGATTGATTAATCAGAGCCTGGGAATGTGTCTAAATATTCCAGTTTTAGGGACCTTGGTACTAGACAGCAGCCTAGAAAACGATCCCAAAACTGTAAACTGATATTGCTATTGCTAATTGCTAATATACTCCCAGAGTCATGTTAACATACACAGGGGTAAATAAGGAAACCAAACAGATATGAGGCACAGCTGGTATACTATTGTTGGCCTGTCACACTGAATCAGAAATACCTTACTCATGCAGAAAACTATCTGTACAACAGACTTGACATAGCTGCTGAGGCCAGCACCATCCTTGCTGGTCTTAATGGGAAGAATGGGGAATGCTGAGTGCAGCAGGTCAAATGTGAAAGGAACAACTGCTGAGAATAAAGGACTAATAAGGACTTAGTCTGCTGATGAGCAGCAACAGCCTGTGAGAGATTTATCACACCTGAGAGAGAGAGAGAAAGAGAGGGAGAGAGAGACATCAAACTTCCTCATATTAAGCTATGATCAGTCCTCATTCTTCCCCGCAGATGGTAAATCTACAATAACTGAAATCTCCCAGACAGACAGACTGTAACTCACATCCTCACAACAGCTCAAATGCATTGTCAAACTGCAACTTCTGTTGATCATAAATTCTAGTCATATTTCATGTGCCCAGGTCCGCAGGCATTAAGAGACTTTCCAGAAACATTAGTTCATCCTTTTTTTCTTTTTCTAGGGTTTGCTTGCATGGTGTCATGAAAATTCTTTCTGTTGATACAGAGTCCGCACCTAGGTCATAAATCCTGCTTTGGGTGTCTTCTGGCACTGAGGTGGTGAATTTAGAGGCTGGCAATGAAGGTCAAAGGGGAGGGGCCCAGTTAGGCACCAGGCATCAGCGTACTTGCACTTCCAGTCCTAGGGCACTATTTAAGTGCATGGTGTGAACGCATGGTGCAGGTGCGTTTAGGGTATGTCCAAATCCACTTTTGCTAGTTTGACAAAAAAAAGGGTACATGCACCAGGCATATGGCTCAAAAGGGTTTTACTAGTGTTTTTATTTATTCATAGGTGTGTTTCGGGCATGACATGCGTTAAACCAATAAGAGGGTTATCTCTTATTCCCTTTAAATACAGCCAGGCGCGTGTGTACCTTGGCCCATTGTTATTATGATAGCATATTTGCACCGTCATGTTTGTATTTATACTCTTTTGCATGTTTTTGTGCTGCTGTGCTTCCCTGTTTGTGTAACAAGCATAGTGTGCGCACGCAGTGCATGAGCCTAGGCACATTTTACTATTGCGCGTTAAAATAAAAACAAAATGCTGCGCTATTGACTTTGAACCAGGTTTTTTTTAGTTGATGGAGTAATCACTTCCCACTGCCTCAAGATAGCAATAAGCCAACAATTTACCCGAACACACCTCCCTGTAAGACCAGCACGCCCACAGGCACAAAGATGGGCGTGGGTGCATTTGCTATTAAACGACGTTGGCACTGGACGGGAAATTGACAACTGTGTCGGTCTTCAACTGGCAAAGACACTTGCGTCGTGCTTAGCGCTGCACTGCACCAGGTGCAAGATTCACAAAGCAGCAGTACTTTGTGAATTATCATCCCATTTTCATTGTAAAGCACTTTGAGATGATATACTGTGATGCGAGGCTCCACTTAGCAACATAAACTTGAACTTGAATTAGTCAGAGACATAAGCTAGGGTTAGCAGAAGACTAAACTTCCGGCTTGTCTGCCGACCTGTCACACTGCGTGTCTTTGTTGGGATGGCAACAGTAGGCGGTGCCACAGCTTTGACCTCTGGTCCTCGTAGCAGGCTTCTGCCGCCATCCGTACAAGGAGACGCTGCAGGTTTATATAAACAGGACAGACAAGCGGGTGTTTATGGCAGACAAAAAGTTAACCACAGCAGAACTTTGCAAGGTTAACTACAACAACACTTTCTCCCAAGGGACGAGCATGTGTTTCTGCATTTGCACAACAGCCAGTCTCTCTCTCTCTGAAATGACCTGTGATTAGCCATACTCTCCTCTGATGGCTAGATTTACTAAAGCATGAAAACAGAGCCAAGGAGGAGATGCAGAAGTCTCATTTTCTTTCAGACCAGTGGAATTAAAATATGCTGAAAGGTTACTATGAATTTATTGCCCATAGATGCCAAAAAATAAATTACCCACTGCAACTTTAAGAGCATGCATAGCACACAACAAGCCAGCTCAGTGTAAAGGAAAGGACCTCTGCATTCCCCTTGAAGTGGCCTGAGCCTGCAAGTCTGACAGTTGAGCATATCAGATTGCAACTGTGAGGGATAATCATTTCACTAAATTTAGAGTATTGATCAGGTGTGGACATGTGCAGGAAATGTGGCAACTGTACAGCATGTTTCTTGTGCATTAATTGTTTCCCCAGGAAAGATTTTAATAAATTAAGATTTACCTTTTTCATTTTTACAAATGAAGTGGGATTTTTGTTGCATAATAAAGAAACTTATGGAATTTGTGCATGAAAAAAAAAAGTCCCCATATGTCCTGGGGAACATGTAACTGCTTGGTATAAATACATTTTGTTTACTTTATGTTTATTATGTGTTGCTTGCTTTATCTAAATGCTATCAGATACTATTTTTTACGGTACACAATGATTGAATGAGTGAGGACCAAAAGAATATGTATCTTCTTTTTTTTACAATTAATTTCATGTTTAAGACGTTTTTTAAAATATATTTTTTTAAAGGTTTTCAGGCTCTCTTGGTCTTACATTATAGTACATATATTTGGGTTTTCAAATGTCAGCTTGACAAAAGACATTCCAAGACGCCACCTTGTGCTCTAGGACCTCGTGATCGCCATTTTTTAAGCAAAAAAAGAAAAAGAAAATTGCATATGAATAAAGTTTCACGAGAGAAAAGGAATTGGAGAGACTGTTTGAGGTTTTTAAGGGTTGGTGGATGTGTGAACACAGGTGGGTGTGCCTGTCCTGTGAATCCACGCTTGACTACAGAGATGGAGAATGTTGAAGTTGACTGTCACACTCTCACATGTCCCTGATAGTTTTACACCAGCACCACAGGACAGTACGTCTTTCTTTCCAAACACATTCAGATCACATATTTGCGCCATAACTTCTTGCAGTTCATAATGGTTGAAACTTCTCCTGCTTGATTAAATAATTTAGGCTGACACATTCCCTGTGTTAATTACACAATTATGTGTGTATTTTAGAAGACAGTAATTTGCAATGTGCAATGGTCAGTCTGGGTTTGAGGGCAGCAGAATACAGCTGGAGCTGTCAGGACACTATGAAGATTTGTTCAATAATTAATGTGAAAACATTTTTGCGCTTTATCAAAGCATGTTATTACCACCAGAAACTCACACGACAAGGAACTGACTGTACAGCAAAAAATATGTATTTCTTGCTCCCGACAGAGATAGTATAGCATGATTTTAACTAGAAGCAGACAGATAAGAGTAGCAGTAGATGGTAATCTTACCTGTGCTCCACATTGCACCTCCAGTCCTCCTGCTGCTCTTGCTGAGTGAGTTCAATCTCCAACCTTTTACATGCACACTGAGAAATGACTTTTTCCTCTGTAAAGTCCTTCCCAGCACAGAACTAGTCAGGGCTATTCAGGTAGAAGAAAAATGACAGGAAAGATCCTTAACTGATCTCATTAATTAGAAAAGATTCCAAAAGCTGCGTATACAAACAACACAGCCGTATGCCCATGACAGAAGGTCATGTGGAAATAGAGACCACAAACATTGCCTCTATTACCTACCCTCCACCTCTCTACATCCTATCTCCTCCCTCCCTCTCTCTCTCACTCTCAGCCCTGTGTGAAAACTTTAACAGATGAGGGCAGTTGTATCAGGAGAAAGAGAGCAGACATCGAAGGCAGTGGCAGAAATGCTATGAGGGAAGGAAGAATCAAATGTCAATGAAGGCATGAGGAGTAAAAGTATGACAGACAAGACAGTTTCAAGACTGTCTCTCATAAAGGACCACCCATCAGAAGAAGGAGAGTCACAAAGACAAATGGAAAACCTCTGTAACTGACCTCAGCCTTTATTGTTGAAGCTCTCATCTACACAAACATTTCACTTGTGAAACTAGACGAAATGAAGGAGGGCAAACTGATACATCTTACACCTATGTTGCAGCAAAGTTGAAAGAAACAGTGAATATTTTAAACATACGGAAATATGCTGAGTGAGAACAGTAACACACACATGTGTAAATTCAGAGCTAGATGTTATTCTGCAGTAAGCAGCCACCCACCATACAGGCTACTTGAATCTACAGTAACATGACATAAAATGTACTGTCCATTTCACTCCAGGCCTACTGCTTAATAGGCCCTCACACTGCAGCCCCTCAGACGGGTGCCGATTATTAGAAGCACACTGCGTCTCAGCGCTGCTCCAGGCACTGTGCTGGATGATAAGGTTAGAAGGGGAAAAGGACAACAGTTTACAGTTGTAAGCACATTTCAGCACCCAAGGGCCTGGTGGGTAGTGTTACCGTGACACACTGTGCACCAGGACTGTTCCTGTCTTTCACAGTCATAAACAGGCTAATAAAGTTTACACCACAAACTATTAACTTGGACAGATTACTTCCTGACTATTATGTCTATGTTTACTTTTACATTAGGCCTACTTAAAATTATCAGCTGACAACTATAATTTAAGCCTGAAAAGAAGAAGAATATCTTCAACCCAGATTTAAAGCACGTCTTTTATGGATAGTTCATTCATACAAGACAGGAGTAGAGAAATAATAAAGTAATCAACACAGCTAACAAGGTCCTTGCATTTCTCTCAATTGCCAACAGGGGGAGTTACGTTCCTCAAACGCAACAAACAACCAATCCCTCTGTTTTGTGGTTATCTCAGATGTGGAATATACCAAACAGAACAGTGTTGGGATTTAAAATTGTATATGTGTTTAAACTTTATGTGTGATTTGCATTATACATTCAAACCAAAAGGTAAAAGCATTATTTCAGCATAAATGAAGACATGTTGGTCACGCATTAAGTTTGTTATTATAAGTATATGGTTTGTTGTTTGTTGTTTGTTACATTGAGTTGTTTTGCAATACTTCTGTTTTATAATATAAGATTTTCTGCTACATTTTGTTATAATCCAGCTCTCCCAAATGTGTTAGAAGCAGAATGGATTGTTAGGGATGCTCCCTGAGTCTGGTTTCAGCCTTTTTGGGGTGGCAGTAGCTCAGTCCATAGGGAGTCGGGTTAGGGACCAGCGGGTCACTGGTTCAAATACCCGTATGGCCCATAAAGTAGGGAGTGGGGATTGGTGGCTGGAGAGGTGCCACTTCACCTCCTGGGCACTGCCAGGTGCTGTTGAGCAAGGCACCGCACCCCCCACCTGCTCAGGGTGCTAGTTCAGCTGGTAGCTCACTCACTCTGACATCTTTCCATTAGTGTGTGTGTGTGGTTACTAGCAAAGTGTGGACACAGAGTGTAAATTGTAATTTCCCCATTGGGGACCAATAAACAGATTAAATTTAAATTTAATTTACCCCCACAGATTTTTTCCTGAACTGAGAGTCATAAACCTTAAGTCACATTCCAACTGAAAAGATAACGAATAGGCACACACACACATCACTGTGGTCTAGACCCCCCCCCCCCCCCCCCCCCCCCCCCCCCCCCCCCCCCCCCCCTTTGTGAGATAATACTGGGGGTCTGAGAGCCAAAGAGTCAGACAAAGGAAGGGGAGAGCTGCGACAGCTTGATCCAGGTAACTTTGTTTCAGGATATCCTATGTAATAAATGGATTCACATTTCAACTTCTGAGATTTTGACTACTAATTGAATGAACCCTGAGAATGGAGCAGGATTTAGCTCCAACAACAGACACATTTGAAATGTGAAGTACTGAAATAAGACCAAGAGAACGTTAAAAAACTGTTTAATAGTAGCAATATCTCTAGACACGGAGCTCGGCGTTGCTTTACTCGCTGCTTGTACCTGTACCTCTTGTAGATGACGTCAGGTGACTTCACGTACCCATCAGAGCCCCGCCCACCTTGAACACGCGCAGAGTTTAATCAGCTAAAAGTGAAAACACCTGTGGAAGCACATGTTCACATCGACAACCACACCGTGTATAATATTGATTTTTGTGTTTTTGCTTATGATACGGCCAGCATGGATGTATTGACAACCAGATTTTACTCATATGGCAAAATGTACAGTCATGATTTACGCGAACAAAGCTTTTCAGACTGGCCATTTAGAGAGGAATGTCACTGCACACCTGAAAAGGTAAGAAGCTATCTTGAAGCTTAAAGAAGAGTTGTTATTATTATTAATGATGTTAAATATTTAACTGTTTATGATTGGTAACACATTTTTTTCAAGTGCACTTGCAAAATCCAGTTAATTTAGAGGGTCTGCAATGAAAGCATCAATGTTTGAGGATCTTTTACTTAAGTCAAAGCAATACCACAGTGCAAAAATACTAAAAGTAGGTCTAAGTAAAGTAAAATAAGTAAACGTAGCCTACTGCATTCAAAATGCTAAGTAAAAGTATTGGCTTCAAAGTATGTACCAAATGTACTCATGCTTCATTTACTGCAGAGTATCTTAATAATATAATACATTTATTAGTTAATGTATAATAATTTCATTCTGCATTTTATTCTTATGTAACTAAAGCTGGCGTTGCAGAGGAAAAATGGAAGCTTCCAAATATATAGTGGAGTAAAAGTAGCCTATAAAGTAGCATAAAATGGAAATAGTAAAGTTCAAAGACATCAAAATTGTACTAAGTTGCAGTGCGTGAGTAAATGTTTTAGTTATAGTCCACTACTGGAAGGCACTAACAAAAAGAGCGCCAGCATTAGGTCACACTGGGTTAATTTGTGGTGTTTACACAGGATGTCAGACAGCTCTTGAGGTCCTAGAAACCCTCCAGTTTATATTAACCTACAAAGTACATGGCTATGAATAGATATGGATATATTCCAACCACGTTTATACTCCACACTCACACAGTATTATACCACAGTCTGTTATTCTAGGCTGTGGCAATGATGTACAGCTAAGCAGGTGTCAGATACAGTTTCATTGCATCAGGTGTCCAGTGCACACACCCTTCCCTTGGCCCACCCTAGTTTTGTCGTGATGGATGGGCTGCTGACACCTCACTTGATGAGCAACTCTGTATGCCATTTAACAAGCTCTTAACTCTCAACTGCTTGCTCTTGGGGAAATTACTAGAATTGTTGGGGCTTTGTGAATTATAGTGTGGTCTAGACCTACTCTGTAAAGTGTCCCAGTAACATTTGTTACTGTAAAATTGAATTAATCCATTCTTTTGCTGGTTTCATTCTGACTGACACTTCTTAACCTTCAGCTATGATCTTTTTTTTGTTGTTTGTTCATCCACTTGTCATATTTGTCATTAAGTTAATCAGCTCATAAAATTCCTTCATTTAGAGCTTGGATTTTCTTTTACAGTATTCTTCTGACATAAAGGAATCTGTTGCTGATTTGTCTTTGCAGATGGCCACAGCTGGGTTTGTCCACTGCCCCAGTGAGAATGAGCCTGATGTTGCTAGCTGTTTCTTCTGTTTGATCGAGCTTGAGGGCTGGGAGCCAGATGATGATCCCTGGTAAATAAACCATGTGAACTTCCTCAGGCCCTTACCTTTTAATATAAACTTAAAGAATAGTATGCCAGCAGTGATATAAGGTGGTGCATTATTGCTTCAGATCTGAGATTTCTTGTCTATAGCATTACATTTCACTATTGAGTAAATTACTATAGATACTGAAAATGGAAAGATGGACACATAAAGTTCATTACTTTTTATCAAAAGAACCTGGATACAAATAGTGTAGTTGTTTCTCTCAAGCAGTATAAAGTCAAATATAGAATTATAAGTTTTATAGTGTTTTGATTTTACAATTGGGTTAGATTTACTTCCACTTTTACATTCCTCTTTGTGTGCCACATCCAGAGGTTGTGCCTTTTACCTAATTTCCTCCTTAACATTTTCTCTGCCCAGGTCTGAACACATAAAACGCTCTCCTAACTGTGGATTCTTAACCATGCAGAAAGACTTCACTGAGCTGACTGTGGCTGAATACTGTCATAAGGAAAAGGAGAGGCTAAAGGTCTTCATTGTAAGTGTTCCAAATATCTGTGTGGATTGTATGCAATTAAGTGACATTTTGCTTAACTACTTATGCAGTGCTTTTTATTTTTAATCCCCAGAGGAAGGTTTGTCATAAGAAGATGGCATGTTTGCGGGATCTCATAGACCATTCACTTGACAGCTTTAAAGCTCAGGCTCATTATGTTTGAAATCAAACTTAATGTCTATGTATTGTGATTCTTTTGCCACACTAAAGTGTAGCATGAGCCTATACTCTTGACTCTATTTAGATTGAATGGCAGTTTAATATATCAATAAAGTTGTGATGAATATAACGCATTGTATGTAGTACTTATTTTCAACCACAAGATGGTGCTTTTTCACTAAAGCTGCAGGTTTCCCATGTTAAACACGTTGTGGAGTTCCCAAACTCACTCAAAACCTTCACAAAGGCAATTTGAAATGAAAGCACACATTGCGCAGGATTACAATGTGTGCTATATTCCCTCTTTTCAAGCAAAACTTGCCATTTTCCTGAACGTGCCACCCTCTCTACCACCCCTTTTCAAACCTTGACCCTGGACAGATGGCCTGAAGCCCCTCCCTTTCAATACCAACTGTTGCCCCACTAACATCTGTTACATATAAGGGGACAGTGTGCACTGAAAGAACCCTTGCCTTACCCTGTGAGCAGGGCTGAGATTTAGGAAACACTTAAGGATGTTGATGCTGACAATGGAAATTGTGGAAAACGGGCTCATGTAATGCTTACTGTGTACCTCTTATTTAGCATTTTAAAAACAAAGGTTGAACACTAATCTTTGCCAAAGTTGGTGTCTGTCTTGTGTCGCAGAAAGAGGATGTTGGCCTCAGTTTGAGTCTCTCCCTGTGTCTGATAGGTTTGGGTGGATGGCGTGCAGGATTAAAAGATGCTATCCATTCTCCAGCCTTTCACTATTCTGGATTAATGTCTAATGTAACACTCTGGCCACTGATCCTAGATCAGCTGCTTAATTCTCCCTTTATCCGCTCACTGCAGAGCAAATTGAGACAAAGTAAAATACCCAAAGGTGAGGTAACCTTTCTAATGAAACTGGTATGCTTCAGTTTTTAGGGTGTTTTTATGTTCTTCAATTGATGCTGTTGCTCGATATTTACTACAGTCATTGTTTTGCGGTTCTAACCAAGTGTTCATTTTAGATGCATGTTGCTGTCCTATGTGAACATCCACTAAATGTGCCAGGCATGAATTCCAGTTTAATAATGTTGGTTTTGACATTTAGTTATTTGGTGTTGAAGTACTCAGATTATACAGTTTGTTTGCAGTAATTGCTAATGTATCTCTAATCAGGGTTTACAGCAGCATCCCATGTCAATCCACTTATTTGTGTGTGCTGCAGAAAATGAACAAAGAGTGGCATGGTGTCACTTCTATCCCTGAGAAGAACAGATGTGATAGATGGGCTTATCCGTGGGAATGGTACAAACCCGTTGATTTGATTGGATCATAACTGAGGTGGCAGCTTAGTTTTATACCAGATAAGTCTAAACGCAAAAAATGTATTTAGAATTAGTAATTACGTTAAGATGCATTGCACTATTGCACGTAGATTTGGTTGTCTTCTGATCTAAATAACAATGTGACAAAGGGTGCACCAGTAGCCTCTACTGAAATTTTCTAATTAATGAGTTTCTGCTAAACAAACTGTAAACAGTGAATGTAGCAGATGGATAAACGGACAGATGTTACCAACTGCGTTTACAACCTGAGCTTTCCATCAGGCCCCATCTGTTGCTCCTGCGACTTGTACCTCCTCTTACCCTCCTCCAATACTTCTGCTCATCAGTATCCATCACCAAACCCTCTCCCCTAATGCTCCATATACACTGCACAGCTCTAAATGAATGACATCAGCATTTGCCCTCTCCCGTGACCTGGTTTAACCCTTTTTAATAACAGTGCTTAGAGGAATGGCTAATCACATCAGAGTAAGAAATTAAACTTTTTTTAGTTTTGCTGGCTTGTTCCACTCTAAAAAATGATTGAATACACAAATCAGGATAAATGATTATAAAGGCTGACATGTTTACAGGCCAAACGATAGAGAAGTCTAGACTGCACAGTGATCCTGAATCAATGCCATGTGAATTGGTCTAGTTCGTGCTGAATTTAAGGACTGAACTTACCAGAGCTAAAGGGACTCTCAAAGTTGCACTGTTTCTTGCATTATAATTAGGAATCGCCTTTTCAGTTTTTCCTCTCCCTCCTCCACACGTTTTCCCACGTCTATGGCATTAGGGCATGCTAGCTGCTTGCTCTTGCAGACACCATGGCCCTCCTACCTTGGCTGTGTTTTGTGCCCTGTTCAAAAAGGACCTCCATCTGTCCCTACACTCAGCCCATTGTGGTGTCCCAAAGCCCAGCAACTTCCACAATGCAGGGGGCGTGCAAGAGGGGGGGTTACAGGGTAAACACGACAGCATCCAGATCCCATTAGAAGCTCTTTAACTCCTACACCCTACTATTCTCAGAACTCTGGGAGGAGAAAGGCCCACCCCGTATTCTCATGCACAATGTCACCTTTACAACCACTCCCATAGGTAATGAGTCCACAAGCTGCCTTCTTTCCTCCCCTCCCATGTACATCTCCTTTTTTGTTTTTCTCTTGCGTTGCCATAATAACCTGTCACATATCATTTTGTAAAACATCCTTTATTTGACCATATTAACAATGTTTTTTTCCTAATTTATTTTTATTGGGTAACAGTCGTGTTTTTATTAAAAGACCTATGATTTAGAGACCCGTCATTGGCTATAAAGTTGGAATTAATTTTATTCTTGTCTCACTGGAATTCAGTTTAGCGTAATTCGGCCCTGTAATAGATTAAACCAAGTTCATGATACTTTTTTAAAGTTGTACTAATTTATATTTAATTGCTTCCACCATGGTGACCCAATCCTTACATCTTATTATGCCAGCCTTGCCATGTTTGTTGTTTTTGTCAGTATTTTCCGCGCGTCTTTCTCCATCCATCTCCTGAGTCTTTCGTCTACCAGCTGCTCCTCGTAGTCTAGGACGTCTCTGTTTCGGGGTGCGCCACCTCTCAACCTGGGCACTCGTATCCCTATGCTCCCAGCAGAGAGAGGTGTGTGTGTGAGTGTGTGTTGCACTGTGGCCCAAGAGGAGGGGGGATCACTGTGTCTGCCACAGCTTAAAGGCAGAGGGATTACCGGCACACAGACACTGATTAAAGCCTTCCAGCCTCCTATGGCCCCATTAATACAATCTTAATCACAATGCTTTATCCCTCCTATCTAGCTCCTATGGATCAGGACCTTTTCATTTTAGTGGGAGGCACTCTTGTTTGGCCAGTGGATTAAGTGTGCTGCACACAGAAACTAAAATAAGCACGAGAGGGAACATGACCAAGCTTCAATCTGCACTACAAAAATGTGTCTCTGATTTAGTTTTTCTTTCTCTTTATTTTTTGTCAGTAATGCCAACCTCCTGCCAAAATGAATTAACGTCATAATTCTATGTTGCCATTAGGGTTCATGCTGTTTGCATTGTCTGTACAATGTGCATATAAAGATAAAAACTACAAAGGTTTAGGACGTGAATTGGGGGACTTCACCATTAATTCTCTGTGGGCGGATATCTGACATGACCTCACTCTCCCAGGGGACTGAACCACAGGTTGTGCAATGCTGCCTGCCTTCTCAGCCAAGATGGCATGACAGAGCATGTGTTGCCTTCCCATTAAAATGCCCTTATCATAGATGGGAGCCACTTAAAATACGTAATCTTTGTTTGAGACCTGAACTAAAAGTCAGGATTTTTGTGTCGCACTTTTTCACAAGTCTTTTACACAATTCATTCCTTTTTATCTTTTTAACATGATAAATCTTCTTCTTTGAACAGGAGAATTACACCTTCATTACAAAATATTAATCCTGAAGTATTTTAAGCTTGTAAAATGACTATAGTCCTATGTTCCTAAAATATTCCATGTCAAACACTCTTTCCTCCACCATGCCCCAATCTCCAGAGACTGTCCTGCATCTCTGTTTTGTAATCTTGTATCTAGAGTTAATTTATGTGGATTATTTCTAAATCCACCCACTCATGTATTTGGACTCAGAGAATAATCCATGCGCTTCCCCCCACCGTTTTTGCCGTAGCAAAACAGCAAAGGCACAAAGAGGGTGTACGCCAGCTAACTCTGCCAGTACTTTCTCACAGGCCAAGCGTCTGCCTGTGTGTAAAGCTATGTGTCATGTGCCAAGGCTGACACACAGGAGCAGAGAGGACAAAATTGTGAATAGGGGGCAAGGACCTAGGTCACCTCTTCTTCCCTTTTCTTCTCTTTCCTCTTCTCTTTTTTCCCTCAATACACAGATTCCCAATTCTCTCTCTCTCATGCTCTCACTCTCTTCTCTCTCTCCCTCCAAATTGGCCCAGCTGTCCATCAGCCCCCCCGCAGTTCCCTCAGCTGTCTGCCCGCCCCAAACGAGAAGCCCCACAACAATACAGGTCACAGGTCAAGAGAAAGAACAGGCTGCGTTCACAATGGACCAGTGGCGCCCAGTAAAACAATTGTTCCCTTTTTCTCTTCCAGCCTTTCTCCACTGTTGCCACGACTGGAAAAGACAACCCTTTGGAGAGGTAGCTGAAGAGGGGAAGAAGTGCTCTTGGAAAACAGCCTCTGAGGCACCTTCCCCTTCTGACAATTGCTTGAAGAACCACAATAATAAACACACTCGAACACACCTCTTGCTCTCATCTCTTCATCTCACACTCTGCCACCTCATTCTTTATTTATTTCAAGTGCAGTCATTAAAGTCAAAACTGGCTTTTGTCTTTAGTTGAGCAATGCAAATGTGCTGTGCGTTTTGCCATTTTAAGATGATCTGAAAAACATCATCAGAATACTGTTTAGTTTTTTTTTGCAGGTTTATTTCCTCCAACTTAAAGGTTATATATGTTCTATCAGTTAAGGTTGCATTATTTTAGAAATAATATTGAAAGAAAAAGTCTGGCCATTATATTTATAACATCCGTATTCATACGCTGTCTCTCTGAACTGAAATCTGGTGCTTTTCTGTCTGAATTAATGTGGATTCATTCTTTGAAAATGAACTCTTGCCCTACAGTGTTTTGGCTTGAGCTAGATGGGAAAATGGGACATGTGGGAAAGAGAAAAAACGAAAAGCCTCTGACACATTCACCTGTTCCCCAGAGCTGTTTTCCCATGGCCCACAAAAGCTTCCTGCCTGACCTGATAGAAACCCCGTAGAAAGCTTCATGACATCACACACACACACATCCTGTAACATGATCTCTATTGCCACAAAAATGTCCTTTTATTATAGCACCATCGGCTTTATTTTGGATTTGTTTGTCCATGTTTGTTATTGAAAAATGAAACTTAGCCACTTTCATTTGAAGTTTTGTGTGAACACACCTGAAACTGACTGTGTACAAAGGGAACTTTTCATAAGGTATGTGCTGGCATTAATGTTTACAATAATTTGAACAAAAACTGAGATGTAATTACTTGATATGGATTTTGTTGTGAGATTACCAATTAAATCAAAATTACTCTTCTGACTTGTGGTGCCTTAAGTAGGGTTTAGAGACTGGCAAGTATTTCCCAATGCAAATGCAATGGAAAATGCATTAAGAATTCTATTATGATAGAAACCCTACTACATTATAAATATTCAACTAGTATCTACTGGAATTGATGTATTGGAGCTGCAGGTAAGGACCCTCAGCTTTATTGGGAGAGATTGTATGATCTTTCAATTGATCTAATACTCAACCACAGGATGACAGCATAACCAAAGAAAACACATGGCAAATATTGTTACTATTGAAATAGCATATAATATAAGAATATTTATTCAATTAAGTGCGAAACAACATATTTACAACAGTACAGTATGAAAAATTGTGACATCTAATAAACCAATACCTGAAAGACTTCAAATAAATAAATTAAATAAAGTACAGTTGCTAGTTTCTGACAAGAAAACCTAAAAGACAGTGAAACAGAAATTGTGCTGAGAGAAATATAAAAAGATAAGATGTTTAAAAATAAATATTAAATACAGATTTAAATAAATGTATTGCTTTTCTTACTGCCAGGGAGACATTGGCTTTAGGCCTCAGTGCACAATTTAGGTTAAGACTGGATGACTTTTTGTTCTATTTCTTTTTGTTTCATCTGCAGACATGTAGAGCTAAAAATGGTGTTATGTTCTTATGTCCACTTGAAAAACCTGTGTAATGCTTTAGTGTGAATATCTGATATGGTAAAATAATCTTTAGTCACTCCGTAACAACTGAAATAAGAAGAATCCAAATAACATTATCATAACAAAAAATAATAAATAAAATATTAAAAGTTATGGGTGTGTGTTTGTATCAGGTAGATTGAGTGAGTCTCTCTTTGCATTCAGTGCTCTCCCAGAGTACAAGTACAACAACATTGTTTCTACAGCAGTTCATTCCAGAGCAGTGCTTCTGGCCTGGCCAACAGTCAGTTATTGGTCCTCTCAACAGTTCATGGTCACATGCTACCCATCTGAGAGGCAAGCAGGTGAGAGGGAGTGAAGGAGTCAAAGGCCACATCCAGAGGCAGCTCATAGCGTGAAGCTTGAAAAAGTGGGTGGCCCTGAGGGCCCCCTGGTAGGCCGCCAGTCGTGGGAGTGGGGTAGTGTTGAGACGAAAGGTAGTGGGCATGGTGGGCGGGGTGGGGTGTGTAGTTCTCTGTCTCACGAGGAGAGGTCTCCCGCTTCAGGGCATAGCTGCCACTGATGCTGAGGGGGGGAGTGAGGGGCCCTTCGTATGGAGGGGTGCCACTGCTACACTCGTTAGGGGAGGGGTTGTCATACACAGGCCCCTTGAATCCCTTCATATGGAGGAGGTGGGAAGCCTCCAGGGAGCCATAGGGGGGGCTGGGAAGGCCTGGAGACGGATAGCTGAGGGGATGGCCAGCCTGACCCCCCACACCACCCACCCTCGGGCCTCCGCACTTGTCGTCCGGCTTGTTGAGCATTATGGGACTGGGTCCCAGCTGCAAGCAGCCGGCTACAAGGTTACTGGTGGGCTGAGACAGACCTTTACACATCATCTCCACAAAGCCATGGCTCTCAGGGGACTGGCCACTCTCGAGCGACTCCGACAGAGCCCAGATGTAGTTGCGTGCCAGCCGTAGAGTCTCAATCTTTGACAGCTTCTGTGTCTTGGAGTAGCAGGGCATCACTCTGCGCAGATTTTCCAGGGCATCGTTAAGCCCGTGCATACGTGAACGTTCTCTGGCGTTGGCTTTGACTCGCCTGGCACGAAACCTCTCCTGTCTTGCTTTGGTCATCTTCTTCTTCTTAGGGCCTCTTCTTTTAGGAGCCTGTTCTCCATTTGGTCCAATCTCATCATTCTCGTCATCATCCTCCTCTTCTTCCTCCATATCCTCACTGCCCAGTTCTGTGCAAGAGTGGATTCGGCTGCCTACTGTCATGCCATGGCTTTCCTCTCCATCCTGAGAGCTGCCGTCCTCCTCCTCCTCTAGCCAGCCAAGGGAGCTCACCAGCTCACTCACATCCCCGCTCTTTCCAAATGGTTTGGTCATCATTTTGATCTGAGGAAACAGCACACAAATCAGTTACCCAACAGATGCATTATTAAGTGTTAATCTGTAAATGTATGATGCTTCTCCCTAAAATGTATATGTAAATATACAACTTTCTTTTGATTGATTATGCACAGGAAAAGGTAGCCTGGCAACTCCTGACCCTTACATACAGAAATACTGAATTAGTTCTCTCATTTCAGCACTGCAGAGTGGACAGCTCACTCCTCTAACTCAAGAGGACAACACCAAAGAAGAAGAACCCCTACGAGAATTTACAATGCATTAAAGTGTGGTATTTTGATAATAGATGGGTGTTTTTAGAATTATTGGTCCCCTGCTGTTATGATGTTGCTAAACAGAGACGCTGTTAATCTAGGACACGGCTGGATTTACTCAGCATATAAAACTCAAAGATTAAATAGGCAACATACGACTCCGCACCCATGGAGACAAACCGCCCACATCTCTACATTTTAGACATCTTACAAATTAAAGCCCTGACGCCATGAGGAATTAATGCAATAAATTACTTTTTGTGACCTCGGACAAATAATGTGCTATTGTTTTAATAGAAAAAAACGTTTTAGTTAGTTATTGTGCACTAGTGCGTAAAAGTGAGATGCATTACTGTTACTTTTGAATTTAGAGCTTGACACGGAATTGTGTCTGGACTAAAAGGTACTGAACCTAATTATGCCTAAATGAACACTCCAACGTATATTTTAGCTGATTGAAATCAACATTTTGTAAATTCCTTTAGTGGATCGTTTGCCCCCTGTAAGCAACAAACGTGCATGTGCTGAATTTAGTAGCCCAAATTTGTTTGCCAGATAACATCTATTTTAGATCTTTTTCTTTTTACTTTAACTCACCTGTTTGGCTTTACTGCTCGCTCGTTGTGAAGTAACAGAAATAACCGGGTTAATATATATATTTTTTTAAAGTGCAACTGAGTGCTTTTTATTCCAGAGTCGCTGCGTTTCTCTCTTCGCGCATCCGCCAGTGTCCAAAACTCTTCCGCTTCTTCAAATAACCATGAGTGCGCGTGGAACTTTCATCTCTAAATGGCAAGACCGGGCGGATTTCTTTGCCTTTAGCCTGGTAAGCCCCTCCCTCAGGCACCCCACCCACCTTCAATTTATCCAAACGCGCGTGGCGGTCTCGTGGCCAGAAGTTCCACCCAGTCAATGAATGAGTGAGGGACAGACAGAGAGAGAGAGCGCGCACGCGCCCGGGTGCACGTGTAGGCGGTGCTTTATTTGTAAATCAGGAGGTCCCGATTGTTTGGAATAGTGCAGAAAATGCGCACACAGTGGAAAATAACTTTGATAATAATATGCCCATCATGAATGATGTTGGGAACACAGTAGCTTATCTGATGGTATATTGGAGCTTACAGATGCATACATCCAGGAGCTATACGCATCCATAGAACGTAGGCAATTTTTCATCATTGTTTTCCCCGCACCGCACATACGCCAATTTGTTTAATAATCTGCCAAAATATTCAGGCTAGCCACCTGCAAATTCTTCACCATCGTTCTGACCTCCTCACCCTACAGTATTTCCCTCTTCTTTATAATTTTGTAACAGTGTGTAACCTGGTCAGTTATTATAGTTTGTTATCTAACAGCAGAAATGGTGGCCAGTGTAGGCTATTTCTGACTACTTTCATCACTTAGTCATTTTTCGTAAACCCATCATCATCTGTCATCATCCAGATCCGGCAGAAATGAAGCATAATGATACGTTCCCAATAAAAGCAAGATTATACATCTCTACACTTTGAAATGTGGGACTCGCTGAAAATAACAGGTATTCTGTTTAAATTCCACATGCTAACCATCTTAATTCCATCGATTGTGTACCTCTTCATTAGTCGTTTGGATTAGGAATGTTCCACTTCATTAAACACAGTTTAGGACCTGGTATTCGCAGAGTGAAGAGACGCTCCTCCATGTGTGCGTATTTAAGTGATGTTGACAGCTAAGTGTGCGGAGAGCAGGTGTGTGCGTTGTTCACCCAGTCATTCAGTTGTTTTCTTCCATTTTTAGCGTCATATTCTGCCCCCAAGGGCTATCTGATTATTGAATCGATTGGTGCAATGATTAAAAGACAGGTACTTGCAGTAGGCTCATAACCTGACCCAGGCAGGGTAATTGTAAACGTACAATAGGAACCTTACCATCAACACTAGACATTGGCCATACAAAAATCATGTTGAAGTTTGTTTATTCATTAAGCTTATTTTTTGTTGTTTTTTGTATGATGAAATCAAACACATTGGCAATTAATACACCTATTTTTACAACTTTTATATTTGACTTTTCGGTGCAATCTGTGCAGGCCTTCAGACGACTACAAGGCCTTTATTGTTTACAGGCTAATCGTAGGCCTACCTCAATATTAAGCATTTCCCCCAGTAACTACAAATACCGCGGCATAATAAACGCCCGCCTGTCCTCGTGCGTGGCGAGCTGCAGCGCAGTGGGGGTCTTTTGTCAGCACTGGCCATTGACAGCCGGGGTCTCGCGAGCCGCACGTGCCCCCGCATTGATCCCATTGAGCACGCGATTGCGCACAGCTGTGTTGGAGACTAAGAGAAACTGAACTTTGCCAACTGCACTGAGGGTTCTCCGTGTTTCTGAGTGTGCGATGAATTCCAAGAAATAAAATATGCTCACGTGGATAATCTGCAACATCGCGTCAAAAACAGGCACTTATCCAACGATTTATTGAACAGCCCCTAACAGATGGCTGGATATAGGAAGCGTTGGGGGTGGGGGCATCTGTTGCTTGGATGCTCACGCGTCACCGCTTGCCCAAGATGATGTCTCGTGCTGAAACAGCATTTATCCACCTTACTAACGGCCGTAATCCTGGTCAGTGCACTGGCCATGAAGTCATATGGGCAGGACAAAGATAGAGACGAGAGGAGTGTGTGTGTGTGTGTGTGTGTGTGTGTGTGTGTGTGTGTGTGTGTGTGTGTGTGTGTGTGTGTGTGTGTGTGTTTGTTGCCCCATGCGATGTGTACAGCAACAACTGTAGGCTAATGTGATGTGCTTAAAGGTCCCAGGTACATGCACCCTACCCCCCACATGCACCTCTGTCCCAGGAGTGTGAGCGTGGCCTACACCACACCTGCAGCCTGCATGGGGAATTGGAGCCTCGCAGCCTCCCACAATCCACATCAGTTTCCCAAATGACTGACTGACTAACAGAGAGGGAATTTAAGCAGTAACATAGATAGTCAGCCTTCTGGAAGAGATCACGGTGGACACATCTGATCTCAACCAACTTTTGATGAGTATAGTATGATTTTAACCTGGGTACTCCAAATATGTGTGCCAAATTCACTTTTTATCAAAGTTCTGCATTCATCACTGTCAAACATGTCCCTAAATTATAAAGGAAAAGATTAACAAGTACAATTTAAAATACGTTTTTGTTTTTAAGAACTGACCAAAAAAGTGCCGGTCTTACTTATTTATTTATTTGTTATTTATTTAAGTTCTGTTGTTGCTACTAATGGGGGTAACCCCTGTCCTCACAAAAAACACTGCCACAAGTGAGTTGTCTCTCACTCTGGTCCCCTGGGACTCAGAGTGGAATGGGAGGGATTTGTGTGCAGTGCTGACAGATGGGTCCTTGTTCCTGTCTTTTTCTTAATCTCTATCTCCCTCTCCCTTCTTTTGCTAAAACACAGACACACTCACACACACCAAGACTGCACAGATACAATAGGAATTAAAGCTCTACGCACATGCTCCCTGGTCCGCTTCTGAAAGCTGAGCCCCTTATAGTGATCATAGAAGATGGAGGGAGAGTGTGGATTGGCAAGAGGGGGTGGTTTGGAAAGGGGTCGGTGTGAGGCTGCACAGGATGGTAACACTAGAGAGAAGACTAGAATTGTATTGTTGTCAAACTCCAATTAAAGTTTGGTTGTGTCAACAATTTGTTTGTGGGCATTTGTGTGGCACTTTGGAGAAAAGCGTCTTGAGCAAGTTCATGCACATATGGACTTTAACCGTTTGCAAGTTATTTCCATTCTATTGCTTGTGTGTGTGTGTGTGTGTGTGTGTGTGTGTGTGTGTGTGTTTAAGAAGTCCCAGGGCTCAGTTGCCTCCATTTACTGCTCACTGAGGCTGAATATAGTTACATGGCAGACTTTCCTAAGGGAGAGACTGACAGGCCTACTGACTCTGCTGCACGCATGGGAACGTCAGTGGGCTAACACACACATACACACACACTCACACACACAGACACACACACACACATACACACACACACACACACACACACATTTGTGAATCATGGACTTTTGACCTCAGTTAAATATCCTGATGATTCTTACACCAATCACCATTCATTTTCATTGTAAAACATTATTTAAAAGAGGATATTTTAGATAACTCTAAATGTTGAATAACTAAAAAGTTAAACCTCAAAACCAAACATTTTACTTTTTATTTATACATTAAAACACAAATTGAAATAATTATGCAGCCATTGTACATTATTTCTTTAAACATGATGCACAACAGCAGTAGACTAAAAAGTGTGTGTTAATTGATGCCAACCAGAGAAGTATACAATTATCTTTACCTCCTTGGTGTAGGAATATAATTCACAGTTTTTACTTCACACCAGCATTTACATTTGTTGGCAAATGTCTTGCCATGTCCATGAAACAAAGATGTCAACAACTTTAGAGTCTTCTGGTTTTCAAAGTGAGTTTTGATAAGATCTAGCATCTCATCCAGGCGATATGAGCAGATTGTGTGCAGCTTATTCCTCTTTCTTTGGGCTAATGGATTTGGAAAACATTCCAATCGGGCAGAAATGTAGCTACAGAATGGGAATCAGGCCTGAGGGCAATTCTCACTAAGTGGGGAGAGCCATTAAACAAAGGTGCCTCTGGTTTCATATTCAGGATACTTTACAACCTTCGTCCCAGGACATCAACAGTGTTTTTGGGTGTGCTGTTAGAGGGGGCGAAGGAGGGGGAGGAGGATCCATCTGCCATGCTGCCGGTCCTCAGGGAGACGGGCATATCCCAGGGGTGTTTTGGAGAGAGAGGGGCTGAAAGGATTACACCCAACCACTAATCAACAACGGTAATCTGTGGGCCCCTGTGCAAAATCTCCTCAGATCCAAACAACAATTTGGGACAGAAGAAAAAACACCAGTGTACGGGGACATCTAACTGATGTTAAACAACCCGACAAATCCAAGGACAAATACAGGTGATTTTTAATTGGGAGAATCGACTGTGAAGGTGTGATTGGCAGAGAGCCATGGTGTCTCTGTGATCAGGTGCAAGTGTCCCACAAGTGGCCTAGACTGATTCCCAGTGTGACTATTATGCAAATACAGCAACTAGACAAGCCTGCAACATAAATTAGTCTAACGGATAAAAGCACTTTTCTAATCACATCAGATTGCAAAAGGTTTTTCTTGCGCTTCAGTGTGAATGACCCAAAATAACAAAATTTTGCTCAACAATTGTTCAAAATAAAAAACATGTATTTCACACAAGCTGTTTTAATTATTGTTTGTTTTTTATGTCTTTAGGCATGATTAAGATATTGTCTTAATTTGTGTGTAGTCTTTAAGATAAACTTTCAGCAGCTGATTTCATGCTGACACAAGGTGAGGCCTACTGAGCAGTTTTCTCTGAGTTTTCGAACGACTTTGTCACAGCAGGAACCGACACAAGGTACAGCTACTGAGCTGTTGTCCTGGTAGGTTTCTATAGCAGGGAATAGAGATACCACTAGTTTCATGGTCCACTTTCAGTATGGTTTTATTGTCTGGGGTCTGTGGTGGTGGATTTAAAGTGCCACAGGACTATAGAAGATGCTGTCTAATGATGGTGCTCGTCCTCCAGGGCATAGGGAACTGGAGCCTCCTGGCCTGCACCTCCTCTGCCTCCCGCAGTATGCCCATTGGCTAGCGGCCTCTAAGCTCCCTATCCCCACAGCCTCATTGTTTAGTGGGCCCGGCACTGTCAATATTAAGCCTGGCTAATGTGATATAGAGGCAGCTGGAGCAGCCCAGATTATTACCATGACACAGCCGACTGAGGGGTGTAATATCATTAAAAAAAAATCAGGTGGTTTGGAGATTTGCTGTAGCAGGAGGGACTTTGAATGGCATTAGGTAGGAGAACTGCTGTAATTTCATTAGTCAGTTGGGGCACCTCAAAGGATCTGTTGAAACATTTCCTTTAAGTTGGAATAATTGAATTTGCTTTCACAACACTGCACACAAAATGAAAGAAAGGCAATACGATGTATGTATTCTTTCCAATCAAGTGTCTAATAATTATTGAAAAGTGATTTCAGACATGTATAGAACTGAAGCAGACACCTGAGTATCATAATAGAATTATATTTCAATTAGATACAGTATATACGGCATGTGTAGTAGGTAATCTATTTGAAAGCAGACATATAGGATAGTCCTGTTATTATTAGCTTTCTGTGGTGGATTACGGTTGCAAATAATGAGGAAAACGTGAGGCACTGCTAATCTTCTTAAACTGCTTGACACTGAGCTGTCGGCTCGGCAGACTCATCAGCAATCAGCTGACAAGTGAATAGGCTGCAGGCTGATATAATCTGTTAACATTTAAAAAAATAGCCTACAGAATAAAAAGCTGTTCTATATTGTACATTTTATTTCATTTCGTTTTAGGTTGATAATGGGTTTATTCGGGATGACTTTGTTGGGGGGTCTTTTTCACCCATTTTGCCTGTTCGGACCAATTAAAGCGCCAGTTCGTGCCGTTGGTCTCGCAGCAAGGGTCTTATGTCGCTATTGTTTTACATAAACGGTAATTTCAAGGCCCATTGAGCGCGCGATGGATTTTGCCCAAAATCCACTGCAGAGTGGATAGCATTGATTATTGGAAGAGCGGGTAGAGTGACGCCAGAAGTTGTAAATCTTTTCCGAGTGACGTTAAATGCAATAATTTAACACTGATATAGTAGCTCATGTCCCAGCCATAGACAGATAATTTTACTTAGACCTAAGTAGTACAAAGGTATGAGCATCAAAATACAAACATACCCAAAGTAGCCTACCAGACGTAAAAGTAGGCTACTCTTTGCGCATATAAATAGATACATAAGGTTGAGCCTACTATATGATTATTTTACAATCAATACATCATAATGTACTTTTTATAAGTTTATATTTTGTGTTATTACCTGAATCTGCAAAGTAACTATGACGTTGTCAGACAAATATAAAGGAGTAAAAAGTAAAACATCCTCAAAATAATAACATTAAAATGAAAGAACAGTACTTGAGTAAATGTACTTTTACTCATACTTACTGTACTATTACTTTCTACAACTGGATTGATGGATAGACAGACAGACAAAAGATTTTGCCTGATCGTTGTTGTTGTTGTTGTTGTTGTTGTTAATATCATTAACAATAGCCTGTACTGTTCTCTTTAAGTCCCATTGTTTTTGTGTTATAAAAACATGCATGTGACCTGCATGCAGAGCTGCGAGTCAGTTTCTGAAAAGTGATGGTTTCACTGAGTTCAAGCCTAACGCATTGTGGCGTCTTGTGTTCCTGTTGTATAACAGTGACATCTAGTGGCATTGTTTTAAACTACTGTCTCCTTTTGGTCGTGGCATACCAATGTGAACAGGTGGTGGAAGAAATATTCATATCCTTTACTTAGATAAAAATAGCAATACCACCGTGTAAAAATACTCCATTACAACGGCTTATCCTCCCCTCAAAACCCTTACTTAATTAAAAGTATGTACAGTACATGTGATCAACATTTACTTAAAATATCAAAAGTAAAAGTACTCATTCTGGAGTGAAATGGCCCCTGTCAGTGTTTTACTATTATATATGATGTGTTTGGATTAAAATTACTGCTGCTTTACTGTGGATGTTGCATTTGCTTCTGCAGATGTTTAAGGTTGTGTTCATTTTAACAAGGCTACAACTATGCATCATATTTTATAAGATCATCATGTTTATCGTCGTGGTCTCTAAAGCTTCAACTTTTCTTGAGCTCAGAAAAATTGCCCTGTTGTCAGCTTTGTGACGATACATTTTCCAGTGGATCCAAGAGTTTTTTCTTTAGGGTAAGAAGTAGAGAAATTTAATAATTCTAATTAAAAGGTTTACTTTAAAAATATGGAAGTATCAAGAGCAAAGTCTAGTAATCAATGGTTAAAGTTTTTATTGTGCAGCAAAATGGCTCAACAGTGTTATATCAGTCTAATTATATCAATTAATTGTTGTTTTAGATGCATTACTGTATGAACAGCATTGTGATGTTGTATCTGGTTGTGGTGGAGCTTTTTTACTGTTGGACTTTAATCTACTTATAATAATGGCTCATACTTTATGAAATGATCATATTTTTCATATTTTATAATTTACCTCTGAAATGTAGAAAAGTAGATATATAACATAAAAGTATAAAAGTTCCATAAAAATAGGTAAACGTACTTGCTTGTGATTACATTACATTTGTGTATACAAACCACAAAACAAATGTGTGTATATTTGATTCTGTCATAAACATAAAGCACATAACACATTTGGGGCCCCTGTTGCTCAGGTGGCATAGTGCAGTTGCCACCGATTGGAAGGTCAGAGGTTCAATCCCTGGTCAAGGTGTTCTTAGGAAAGATATTGAACTCCAGATTGATCCCTATGCTGTTCCATTGGTGTGTGAATATTGATGCAGTCCATTTACTTGTTTAAATATTCATAAAAGAAGAAAAACAAATAAATAAATAAAATTAAGTCATTTGGGTCAAACACCATCCCCTCAGTATTCTGCGAGCAAGAGGAGATGGTGTTTGACCCAAATGTCATAGGTGACACCAGGCCTGTAGTGAACAACAACTTACCCATTACTCAGGTTAGCTCTCAGTATCTTGGTGTACATATCGATAATGCATTCAGCTGGAAGGACCACGTGAACACTCTCTGTTCCAGACTTCAACAGAGGATGCATATCTACAATGACTTAGAGTGTATGGAGTCGAACAATAATTGATGTTGTAGTTCTATCATGCAGTACTAGAAGGTATTCTAAAATACATTATTACAGCCTGGTATGGTAACTTGGCAGTAACTTCCAAACAACTTATAAGCAGTTGGTTATAAGATAGGCACAAGAAATAGTTTCCGATCCGACCCGCATACTTCACCCAGAATTTCAGCTTTTACCTTCTGGCAGAAGATTCAGGGTTCCTAAATGCAGGCTAAACCAATGTAAACACTAATTTGTGCCTATGTCAATTAAGCTTATCAACACTAACATGTAGGCTGGCTGGGTGGTACACCATGTCACCGTGCAATAAGTAGGTTATTGGGGCTGTGCAATACGTTAGTTGTGCAATACACGGGCTATGGGGACTGTGCAATATGTTAGTTATGCAATACATGAGCTATTGGATTGTTGAATACGTCATTTGTGCAATAAGTAGGCCATCAGGGTTGTGCAGCATCTCATTGTGCAAGGGCTGTGTTACACTTATAGCGGAGAATGTGTTAATGTGCTTACTATATACAGTAGGTAGTTAAATTCCCATGGAAGGAGGCACATTTTTATTTTTAAATACCACTTATTTTATGGATCCAGGATACTGATAAAGTAGTACTGATAAAGTTCCCTTGGCCTTTGGTATTAAAATAGCCCCCCATCATCACATATGCTTCACCATACCTAGAGATTGGCATGGAGAACTTTCCATAAGATTACCTCTCAGTGAAAAACAAACTAACTATTAAGCTAACTAAAATAACACCATACCAATCTCCAGGTTTGGTGAAGGGTATGTGAAGATACGGGGATTAAAGCATTAAGATGAATTTCCAAAAGATAGTTTTTCATCATCTTTTTAGTCAACTTTAGCATGGTTGTGTAAACCTTCTCAAGCCACTGTATCTTATCTAATGTGGCAAATTATGGCAAAATACACTGCACACAATATTCATGTGTGGACAATTAATATGACAAGCCACCTGTAGTTCCTTTTGCACTGTTCTGGTAACATGTTCTGTACGAATCCTTGCCATTCAGTCTACAAGCTTCACAGAGCTAAATACATGCTGAAGTCTGAATTTGGCCCTAGTCATGGTGAACTGTTTCATACCTAATGTCCCTCTTTTTCTGAGCATGTAGCATCAGTGTCAACATTTCTGCAGGTAACAGGAGGAAGAGAGTATCTGTGGAGAATAAACAAAGAACATGTATGTATTACAATCTATTATTACCGCTGCCGGGGTTTGAAATGGGACACAGAATATGTGACACTCCTCATAGCATTTATATTGAATCTGAAGTCAGTTAGGCTAAAATCTGTGTATTGGGCTTGACATAGAAATCCTTCACATTGCTGCTTCACTCCCACACACACATTTCTGACCCAAATAAAAGCACACAGCTGAGCCTGCTTCTTTCTATATCTATCCTCCTCTTCATTCTACACTTGAGCTTTCATGTACATTCCTACGCTTTACCTCACAAATTCACTCACATGCTATTCCATATGTCCATCTCTGCCTCATCCACCTGCCAGTCCCTGAGCATCATCAGCATCATCACCCTGCTTTCCTCCTCCCCTCCCCTCCCCTCCACAGGATACCCACAACTGACACACTTTACTTCATAGCTTGAAATCTCCTCTCAGCAGCCATAGCTGGTGCAGAGACCTGACACTAAGTTTTTGTCTGTACAGGACGTTAGGAATGGCTCCTAAGAGAGAACCCTCCATTAAGAAGTCTCCTTCACCAGTGAACCAGCCCAGACTGGGTCCTCCTTACCCTTGCCTCGCTGCGGCACCTGCAGCTCCAAAACCAACTCCAGAGCAGAAACCTAGGATGCTGCGTCTTTCCGATTCACCGTTTGACCCGAGTACTTTGGAGGTGAGTGGAGTAACTACAGTAACGCTAATGTTGGTCATTCATGAACAAGGGCTATATTTTCAAATGTCATAGCCTATTAATCTTAGCCAAGATAGTGAATCTCAGATAGAGATACATAATAGTAATTATTTTGTCAATTTACAAAAAACATCACAAGCTGATTATTTGCAAAGTAGCTTTCTATGATTTTGACCTTAATAGGCTGTCAGCATCCATCTAAAATGAGACTGAATCTAAGTAAGGCAAAGAAATGGGACACTGAACGTAATGAGTCAGTGACCTCCTAAGGGAGAGAAAAGACTGTTTCCTCTCACAGTATGTGCTATTTATTTCATCAGGAAGGAGATTCCAACAAATGAGTGTACACACTGTGATTATTACAAGAAGCAAAATAACCAAAACAAATACCTAATTCAAAACTAAAGGTGAGGAAAATGTTCTTTTTTCACTATATTAATAATTTAGAGAGTTGTGCTTGACCCATTTTCAAAGCTAAAAAATGGCTGCAAAGATGACAGACCTCCCCCCTTACAGCAGTCTACATCTTGGTAGTGACAAATGTTGGCTGCTTTTGTCAAACAAATACAACATGCAGTGTAACACAGAACTGAGCAAAGAAAATGAGGTTATTTAGAAACTCTTCAACTCAGTTTGTCCAGCAGCAAAGACTATACTCTGGAAACTAAATAAATATAAATCAGTTAATACATTTAATTATGAGTACATATGAAAATGTAATAAACTAAACAGGTACCTACAGTACATCTAAGTAGGTACCTACTTAGTGTATTTGACCAATAAAAACATGTTAACATTACAAAAGTCCAAACCATTATATATTATGTGTTCTGGTCAAAGACAGGCATAACTCAGTCAGACAAAACAATAATGTAAAGATGTGTTGAAGAAACTCAAACTATGTGGATGCCCACATTACACTTTGTACTAATGTGCTTTAGCTTTGCTTCCATCCTCATGCGCTTTAAGTGATTCACTGTGTTTCTGTTACTCCATGATTTTATGAAGTAAGACTGACTCATTTAGCTAATAAAGGATACTTGGGCCATGTTTAGACACCGGCTTCTTCTCTCTGTGGGACCACGGACATGCCCGCAAGCCAGAGCTCCTCCTGGGCAATGACAGTGCTTTCCAGGCAGTTGCGAGATGTGGAATCAGTCCATGATTACAGGCCTAAAGTAATCCAACATTCCTGCAAGGCCAGACACACTTGATGCAAAGCCTAGCAAAGTCACTGCAATGATGCATTCATTTCCCCAAGTGGGGTCAAAATCATCAAAGTCAAACACACTCTACAAAGGGACATATAGCCTACCATCAACTCTCTGAGTACTTTGACAGTTCATGGGTAGGCTGCTCAAATGCAATTCATATTACATTTAATCCCTCCAAACATGTTTTAAGACAGAAAATACTGTCCTTGGAATAATGATTTGTGTCTATGTTTTTTTTCAACAAAAAACAGAGAAACTCACAAGAAGCTTATAACTCAGAAACCTGAACATACACTATTATAATGAATAAAATGTAACTACTTGAAACGAGATGTCTCCTACTTCACTTGGTCCATTCTGAATGTGCATTATAGGCTTCAACTGTCCCATTCACACTAGGTGGGATGTCAAGAAATCCTGCTTTTATGCAGACTCAGATTTAAGGTGAGCACAAGAAGCAAAGAAAGACACATTTTTTGAGTGGAGATGGACTTAAGTATTTACATACCTTCATTTTGTAAATCAGAAAAAAAATGGCATTTAGGACTTATTACCTTTGGTCTGTTATAGATCACTATACACTCTTCAATTCAGCTTTTACCCCTAAAGTTACTTATTGCATGATGTATGCTATCTGTCACCTCAATCATAAAGTGAGTAGATCAAGGAGTTTATAATTCATTCAGGCTACTGTACATCACAAGACATACCTAGAACTCTATTCCTATATATGGAATGTAGCTATTCTCGCTCATGCAAGCACGTCGTGCGTGCTGTACGTCATGACGCACGGCTGCTAGGGTTTTCTTCTCACCACCCTGCCCTTCTCTGAGAGCCATCACACATTCTTTGGTTTCCCGACTCCTCGGACACACCTCATCCAACACACAGCCATGGTGGGTTTTTCGTTTCACTCGACCTGACTAGCGTTACAATCTTTCTTGTGTAATTAGCTTCTTGTTTCAATAAAATGGTTACGTTTTGCGAAGATGTTTAGTAGAGTTTGTATGCCTGAATTGGCTCGCGGGTTGCTAGCGGAAGTGCAACTTTTAGAAGCTAACATTAGCTTGCACGGTAACGTAGATAAAGTTAACAATCATACGAATAACGTTAGCTAATGATTAATGTCACCAAAGTATCCGCGTAGATTTTAATCATTGCTAAATGTGCTATTATTAGGGCATATTATGTTTGAGTAAATCTAACTATCTGGAATAATATGGTCAAAAGCCTTTGAAGTTAACCCAAGCTAGCTCTGCACTACGGAGCAAAAGGAACCTCTTTCATGTAACGTTAGCTTAATTTCTCTTTGAACAGTCTGACTTCTCGGAAGATCAAATCCTTGGTAAGTTTTGAATTTGTTTTGTGGCATTTTCCAGATCTTGCTTGTTTTGCATGCTTTCATTCTTTCTTTGTTTCAGATGACATTTGCTCTGTATTCCCACTGTCACCCTGCTCTATGCCCGCCTGTCATGGTAATCGTGGTTTTATGCTAGGTTTTTCCTTCTTTGTTTCCGTACTATTTCATCACTTTCCACTTGCAACTGCTTGTCCTTTCCAGATTGAATTTAACCTGGATCAGATTTATGGTAAGTCTGTGAAAGGGGGACCGCCTTAGCACAAAACTGATGGCTATTTCGGCCGTGTTTTAGGGTGTGAGCTGCATGTTGGTTTTTGGGTAAATCAAATCTGTTTTAAGTGTCAACGAGAGTCGCTTTGCACTGTTGTTTGGCACGTCAAAATCAGTCATATTTTACATATAACATTAGAATATTTACCAGCTTTGACCGTGTGTTGCAGTGTTTTGTATGTGGTCAATCATGCATTAGCAGTAACGTTACGTAAAAAGCCAAACGTAGCCTAAGCTCATATGTGTTCTCATTAGTCCATTTCTGTTTGACTGCAGTCTTTCCTGGTTGGGTCAGTTCGCCATAAACTTTGCCTGTTATCTTCCAAGTGGCTCATCTCCTACAGCGTGCCCTTTTTTGGAGCTGGATACAGTGGTGCATGTTTTTTGTCCTAGGGCTGATTTGTTTAAAAGTTAGTTGACATAATAGGCTATAGCTACTCTTACTCTCCTCCTACTTTCCTCCACTCCTCTTAATACCAAATATGGTGTTGGGAACAGCACTCAAACACCAGAAGGGAAGAGGCACATTCCTCAGAACAGGAAGAACTCCACAACAGTGAGCTTTTTGGGAAATGGCTTGTCCCATAACATTAGGTTTAGACTGCTGCCCAGATATTGTGTAATCCAACTCCATGTCTCCCTGATGACTAGATCTTAGCTAAGCTTTTTGTTTGACTGAGTCTCAACTAGAATGAATGATTGATGTTAGATCAAAGCTACATGAATCAACCGTATGATCAATGACATGATTGAGTCATTGTTGAATAATGATTAGGCCCAGGCAATTCCACCTAACAAAAAACTCAATACTACAATTTAAATGCTTCAGCACACTTGGGTATCTCACAACCTGAATTACTCAACAGCACTGTAAAATAGAATGGCAAAGTGGAGTTGGCAAACCGTAGGGGTGTCAGATAATAGTTTTTAAAGTTTTGGAAAGAAAATTTCCTTAACTGAAACAGATAATTTGTATAACTTTCACATTGTTCAATCAAATAAGTTTAATCCTTTTGCAGGTGTCCAGAATGTCCTAAATTATTCAGATGTTGTGCTATTTCTTGGTTTAAAGCCTCACAACAATTAACAGAACTAAAACAATTAGTCAATTCATTCATTATTTTGTGTTTTATCAAGTGAAATTGCCAAACATTTTGTTGTTAACAGCTTTTTTGAATACTATTTACTTGCTTTTCTACATTGGATATAAATATATTTTGCTGTTTTGACCATTGGTCACACAAATAAGCATTATTCTTAAAATACTTTAGTCGTGAGTTTACACCACTTATTGTAATCTAAGAATTAAAAATACAAGTTTGAAGCGTTTATCTGATGTTATGTAGGAAATGTGTTTACTTCTGGTCAGACCTAGATGTACCGTATTTTGCTGAATTGAGGAAGTTAGAGGTGTGTGCAATGTCAACCAGCAGAGTACAGAGAGAACACTGTTTTTCAGCGCTTGTGTCGCACTCTACAACGGAAATAGTAATGGCATAGTAATTTAAAGAAATCCGATTTGTTGAATGCTTGAACAAAGCTAGTCCACTGAACATAAGTTTGAGATTGCCCATAGATTAGTACAAGAGGTGTATCCTGGATAGACCGGTTAGTTATCTTGCCTAGAATGGTACTATATATGGAACATGCAGGTTTGTCAGTGTGGTGCTGTGTGTCCTGCCGCTCACTTTAAATGTAGGCCTACCAGCTGAAAACCAAGTCATGTCATCATCTGTTCTTTCTCTTGTCTGCTTGTTCTCATTTTCTGGCTAGTCCTTTTTTTTATTTTTAATATAAAATCTATTTTCAGTTCACATACTATCTGCATATCATTTCTCCATGTGTCATTATCTCTTTGTTTCTATAATAAGTCATGTCCCCACCCTAATTCGTCTTGTGTCTGTGTATCCGGCAGAGTTTAAGGAGGCATTCCTGCTGTTCGACAGGACAGGAGATGGCAAGATCAGCTTCAGCCAGTGTGGGGACGTCATGCGGGCCCTGGGACAGAACCCTGTCAATGCGGAGGTGCTCAAGGTCCTGGGCAACCCCAAGGCTGAGGGTGAGAGGGGGGAAAACCCACTGGGAGTTATGCTTCTTTAGTGTGCATAAATCATTGGATGGTCACTTTGCTTTGAAAAATAACACAAAAAAGCAATCTTCTAGTTCTAATCTAACGGTCCTGTGTTACAGCTGGAGGCTCAAAGACTTTCCTTATTTATTCTGTTTCTTTTTGCAGAGATGAACAGCAAGATGCTAGACTTTGAGCAGTTCCTGCCCATGTTCCAGGCCATCGCTAAGAATAAAGATCAAGGCTCCATGGAGGATTTTGTGGAGGGACTGCGTGTCTTTGACAAGGAGGGCAATGGCACAGTAATGGGTGCAGAGCTTCGTCACGTCCTCACCACGTTAGGCAAGTTCCATTTACCACCCACGACTAGTTAGCTGGATGGGAGGACTTCATTATATACGCTATTTACATTTTTTCACTTATGGAAAAATACAGTAATCCCCACAATGCATAGTGTCTGTGCAAAATGAAGTGACAAAGACTGAACAATGAATTAAATGATTTGCATGTAATAAATTTGGCACCATTGTGTGTTTTTAGTGTTAGTAATGTAATCATTTTTTTTACTTATCTTTCCTGTATTGTTTTGTGAAACCCCTTATATTTATAAAAAAACATTGTAATGTCTCTCACATAATATGAATGAACATTTTTGTTTCTTTATCAGGTGAGAAAATGACAGAGGAGGAAGTAGAGACGCTCTTGGCGGGACACGAAGACGCAAATGGCTGCATCAATTATGAAGGTGAGAGGAAAAGAAAAGAAATAAACAAACAATATTGGTATAATAACACTGGTGTGTGACGACGCTGTTTCCACAAACCTGCAAACTGAAACGTCAAACCCAGACCCGGCAACATGATAAGGAAACCTCAGTCGTGCATTATGCTTTGTGTGTGTGTGCACGCTTTGTAGTTTTTTTTTGTTTTTTCTCCAGTTACTCATAGTTATCTGAAGGCAATCATTGGAAAGCTTTTATCTACTAAACAATCACAACAGTAATTCCATGTTACTGTTCACAGCCTATGTGTCTTTACACTTGTGGTTAATTGAGCGCTGATAGAGGCCCTTCACAAATGTCAGCTGCTGATAGTGTGTTAACTGTTCTTCTTCCACAGCATTTGTCCGCCACATCATGTCAGGCTGAGGGCCGGTACGGGCATTTGGGTATACTATGAGATGCACCGCCAGGCTTTCCTGCACTTTAGTTGTTAAATAATCCACTCCCATTAGGTTACCCTAACACTAATCAGCTGTAGTTATGCTCCTTATATGTGCAGGAACATATACCCGGAATGATGTGCTGTTGCAAAGTAGATTTGAGCCGTAGGTTCCTGTGGGGAAGCCTGGTGGTCCCTCTCATTTTAGTCCTGAGGCTTCAAGCCATGTGTATCTCCCTGCTGTTCTGTCTCTCTCTCTCTCTCTCCTGCAGCCCTCTGTCTTTGCCCCTGGCTGCAGCATGCCCCTCTGCATGTGTCTAGGACTCCCCTCAGTTCATAAGGGGACATGGTGAACACATTGAAGTGACTGGTCTCATTCAGGGAAAGCCTGGTGGACACTGTTGGGTTTTTTGAGCTGATGGGTGTGGAGGTCACAAGGCAGCTCTTCTAATCTCGTTTATATGTCATTGGTGCTATTAAAATAGGCGTTTCCCTCTGTTCATAATAGAAATGCTCCTTCTTTTTTTACAGACGGATGAAATAGATGTTAGAATTTTCATATTTATAATCAAATATAGCCACCAGCTTTGGGAGAGTGGACCAGTCCCTTTTTCTACTAACCAGAGAATTGCAATGAGTTGCTCCTGTGCTGAATGTTTTCTCTTTTGTACTGATGGAAGCTGAATTTGTAGTTGGCCGCTCTCTGACTGGACTTTAGCTCCCTTGATCTTCTCCACTATTCTCTGCTTCTCAACTAGAGGAAAGCATACGTTGAGGATGGCTTTTCTAACCAGCTCTTCTTGGATATCAAAAACATGGCCAAATGCTATGGCTAAATAGGAGATAGAGATGATTACCTCACCTCTTTCTCTCAGTACCCACTTCAGTCCTTCTGTCCTGTCCTCTCCTCTTGGAGTGGGTCTCTGCCAAGATTTGGACCCTGAGTCTCACAATTGTCTCTCTCTGCTCTCTGTTTTACAGAACTGGTCAGGATGGTCATGAACGGGTGAAGAAAAAGAGCATCCAACTTTTTTTACCCTGTCACATGTACCCTCTTTTTTGCAGTTAGCTTCTAGAGCCCCTCCCAACCTTTTCCATGGATTAGTTTTCCACATTTAATTTAAGAAGTGCCTTTACATTCCCTAATAAAGACCACAAATAGCCCTGGCTATTGCTGCCAGGTCTATTAACATATGTGACCAACTTGTATGCATTCAAAAGTCTTACTGCTTGCATTGTTTGCAATAACATTCCTGGTGCAGCACTTAAGACTACATCAATTGATAATGATATACTGTAAATATTCAGTAGTGTTTCAATGTTGGATGGGACATTAATATATATATATACGGTATACATAACTGTCAGCAACCTACTGTATCATTGGCTAAGACTTGCTTTGGCTAAGGAACATGTTCTTGCAGTAAACCGGTATATACAAAGCCATACTATAATGAGGTAGAAAAGAGACATTTCAAATGGGTTCCCATGTTTTTAATTCACCCCAATTTTGTTGCTGCATTTAAATAAATGTTTTTTCCTTAAAACTCATCTTGGTTGTTTTGATTGGCTTTATTCGATTCCATAGAACAATGTGAAAGATAAGTAACTGCCTTATTAGGTTTTGCGCAATGCAATGTTTTCCTATTAACACATGAGGGCAGTGTTGCTGCTGTAATTGTGTGTGTGTAAACTTGCCAGATGTCTAAAACGTTACAGGCACGAGCATTCTTTCCGCGGTGCCAAGTTTGGATTAGATGTGCAAATGATATCATTAAAGACACGTTGGTTTATGCCATTCACCCTCTCATCTACACCTCAGACCCACATAAAATCACTACTTTGCACTGTCTTTGAATAAACAAACGACAATTCTCGAATTAAAGGATGTTTGAGAATACCACACATGCAACGCACAACCAGGCAAAAAGTGCAGCTGGAGCGTGATAGGCCACTTTAAGGCAGGTTTTAAAGCGAGGCAATAATGAGTGTCCATGTACATCAGCAGACGCCACATGCAGAACGCGTTGGAACAGGAGGCGACTCTGTGTTAAATTGCTGTGTAGCTGGTTGGAGAATAATGTAATCTCGGAGATTATTCCCAGCGCTGGGCGATGCGCGAAAATGTCAGAGTTGAACCGGGCAGATATAGGCTACATCAGTTTTCATCAGACTCACCCTGGCTCGGGTTAAGTCGATCGCCAAAATACCACTGCGAATCAAATCCTCTACTTCACCGCTAACCGTCAAGCAACTAAACCTCTATGGAAATGAACACCTCCGCTGAAATGTTAAATTCGTTAACGAACCGACACGAGACAACGTTCTCTCTGTCTCTCTCTCTGCGGGCACACACAAGGTCCTGTTCAGGTGGTTGATGAACGCAGATCTGTGCTGATTAGCTCTCTCATAACGGGTGGGTGGCGCACTGCCACGAGTCCATGACGCTACTGTCTGATTACTCCACATTGTTATGGTGATATTTTGTGATTGCATTCTGAATCTGCAACATTCTCTGTCAGGTAAATACAGTAGTAGCCTACAAATGTCTTCCTAATGATGTAAACGTAGCCTACTGTCAGTCAGTCGTAGGCTGCAGAGTGGTTGTCTATGAAGTGGTTTGGGGTCCTTCAAGTCATTTCCGGGTAGGCTACAATTTGGTTTTAATGATTTCTACAAGCAGCCATACCACAGGCCAGGTAAGCCCGTTACAAACGGGCACACTTTCAACAGGCACTGCACTAGTAGGCCTATATTCAATAAGAGCCAAAGATGCATGAATATGATCTACTCTTTATGCATAGGTACAGCTTTAGTGTAAGCTTTGATGCTCAATTCGATATTAACCTTTATTAGCTGCATGAGACAATTAAAAGTTTCTGCTATTGGTTGCAATTGTTTTTGGTAATTACAAACTCAAATTTCATTCAAAAAAATAGTTATTCTATTTATATTTTGTGGTCTTTCTGTAAATTTTAAGAGGAATGATTTTGTGACAAAGGACCAGGATATGAGCAGTAGAAGGCTGTTTAGTGGCTTCCTGACCTTTTCATCATTTTCTTCACGAGCAGCTACAACTATTTCCCCTCATTAGGCACCACAGCTATTGGAGTGTGCAGCTTCTGTGTGTGGGGTAAGGTTCAGGAGGGTGTCATAGTCCACTGCTGAATAGGTTGCCCACTAATTACTGTGTGTGTGTGTGTGTTTGTGTGTGTGTTCGATGGAAGTCAAGGCTATTGATTATTTTAATCCTCCTATTTGTGAGTCTGTGATCCTCGTGGCTCTGCATTCGACAGGGGAATCACTAATGGGCCTCAGCGCAGCCTGTGTCAGACCTCTCCCCGTCCAATTAACTTTCAACTGGAATCCGCCAGGAGAGAAAGCCGGGGGCTGGGCCCAGGCATGGCGTAGCTACATCCCTCTATCTTTGCCTCAGGAGCAACAGATTCACCAAATCCTTTAAGTCTAGAATGCCATCATCTCTTTTCTGTAATTAGACACTCCTTTTTGCGAGTAACATTGGAGGGATTCAAGATTCCTTAACTCGAAGTTAGAGATGACATCCTTCTCTCGTTTAGTAACTGTTGAAGTGACGATATTGAAAATTAGGATCACTTAAATTATAAATAACACAAAAGTGTAAAATATTTAGCAATTGGCTAGTTTTATATCATACATGTTAGGTATGATTGTTGCACATTTATGTGTCATGTAAAATAACACATACAGCTCATATTGTAGTTTAGTGTTTAGAAGTCCTCTCATGCCACATGTATCAAAGTAGGCTACAGTTTATAGATCATTTGTAAACCTAAACAAATTAAATGTACCACATTTTTCCTTAAATCAAAGCTGTCTGTTCAAAGTAATGGTGAGCTAATTAAACAATCTTGTTTTCTAATTACCTTTATATTTACCTAGAATATTGGATAATACATTTTTTTTCCACATAGGCAAAAAGTGAATAATAGGCTTGTTTTACAGTCATTAAAAAAAGAAACAGAATCCAACTATGAATAACGTTTTATGAAAATATAAAAAGTGCAAAGGTCCACAGATTTCAGCTTCTCAAATGAAAGCATTTACATGGTTTCCTTGTCTTATATGGTGTCAATCTGAATGTCTTTGGGTTCTGGGCTGTTGGTCCAACAAAACAAGACATTTGAACATATCACCTTGCACTTGAACATTTTTTTCCTTGTATTTTATTTCCAATAGCACTGTAAATAAACTATCTATTCAGAAATATAAATTTCCTAAAAAATGCTGGACAAGTGTGCGTGTGTGAAAGAGAGAGCACAGCATTTCTCTAAAATCCCTTCTGGATTACCAATAAATTCAGACAAATTATTATTATTTAAGGAAGAATTCCCTGCATGTATTTCTTGTTATTTGTGAGCTCTCCAACAAATGCTCTTGGTTAAAAATTCTGATTAACAATGTTAAGCCTCATCAAACAATGAACCAATTTGGTTTGTTTATACAATTGATCGCTGTAATGTAAGATTTAAAATGTATTCATCGGCTGGATTTTGTAGATCCTCAGTGTATTGTCTCCTAGTGTAGTGTAAGCAGAGATCAATATAGCGATTTTAATGTTTGTTTTTTAGACAGTGTCTTAAGACATATTGGAAATCCATGATGTAGCAGACACTGGCTGTGGTCAACTTCAATATCAATTCTCCACAGTCAGTCCAAATAAAACTGAACAAGAGGCTGCGTCTGTCTGTGACTGTTAAACGCACATGCCTTTATTCTGACCTTTACCACGCCAAAACAAAATGCAAGAACACAGACAAGATAGGTATAGATATTTTAATAGCAATGGTCTACTCAGCCTATTCAACATACCAGACAGCCCATCCCAGGATTACTATTTATATATATATATGAAGATACTTTGACAAGGTCTCTCAAAAATAAAATACTAAGTAGGTATGGCAGTGTAATTACAGTAACGTGCCTGTAATGTATTGTACAACATTTAATGTTATTAAAACACTGCAGCTCTTAATTTTCACTGCCTCATTATATTACAGTATCTATATATCCACTCATACATACTGACCCACCCACACACAGACACACAACATTGTCAATAATGCACTTGGCAATTAAAACTTAAAACACACTTGTGCCATTCATGAAATGTGTTGTAATATGTTTTGTGTCACCAGCGTCATAACGGAAACGGAAAAAGCAAGGTGCTTATTCTGTGTCTTCTGTGTTTATTCAGATGGCCTTTTGATCAGTAGGGCACCAATGCAGAGTGAATCCCAACAGGGATTTATTTTTAACTGGTCTAATTCACTTTAATGGTAATTTTTGACAATGATGAGTTGCAAAATATAGACAGGCCATTTGATCAAAAGTCACTTCAATGGAGAGCAGAAATGTATCAGGTGAAGACTGGAATACAGTAGGTGTGTGTCTGCCTCAGCTTAATCATCTTGATTAATGGCCCCCTCAACGCCATTATTGCATTAAAATACAATTAGACTGATGGTGTTTGTTATATTCAAGTTCTCACAATGTCAGTTAATATGCAACACAGTAAATTATTTTAGATATTTTAGAGCCACAACGTGCAATTGTTATATGCACCTATACTGTAAATCTTTTGATATTCATATTTGCACAAAGGTTGCCAATAATTGCAGTTGCTCATGATGATTGGCTCAAAATCAGACGACTCAACATAATTTCCCTTATCTCGTATTTTCAGTCAATCCACACTTCTGTAGTCTGTTGTTATCTCATGATGTCTCTGTGTGTGTGTGTATCATTTTGTATGTACATGCAGGCATTGTGCATGTGCATATCTGTGTATGTGCTTTCATTTGCATATGTCTATGTAAGTGTGAATATGTCTATGTGTGTGTCCTTTCTCCGTGAGTAAGGACAAGTCTCAGTCTGGGTAGATGAGGAAGCCGGAGAAGGTGCTGTACTTGTTTTTGTTCCCTCCGTGAACCTTCCCGCCATCCAGCTGCACACACACCTCATCACCCACGTCCAAATGCAGGATCACACTGTTGGAGGCATAGTCGTAATTCTGATCAGCGTCCTGAGCGATGGCGCTGGCTCTTACCTGTCACCCACAGAGGATATATGCATTGACAATTAAAACATGGACAAAACTGAACAAACACTTGCAAATGTCACTTACTTAATAGCTCCAGGAACTCAGCAGCTCATTTAAACTACCATATCACATTCCTTTATCACATTTTGTTTAGGGTGGTCATGATCAATTATCAACTGTTAAAGGAGACACTTGTGAGTATGACATCACCTCCGCATTAATGCTGGATAAAAAGATGGATTGGACTGTGACCTGTGACCCTTAAGGTGGACTAAAAACACAGCCACTCTGCCTGTTATTGATCAGCTGGAGCTGGGGCTCAGGGAAAAGGACCAATCTGTGTATGTGCTTGTTTGAGATGTCTGTATGTTTATCTGTGTTGTAGGTCTGGCAAGCCAAAGTAAAATTCTATTCTATTCTATTCTAATCTATTCTATTTTATAAGCAGATCTGTTTTCTTCGTGAAGATAAGCGGACTCGATGGGGACAACAGGTTGTCTTTGGGAAAACTAGCTCAGCTGAGAAGCCGCATCACTATCCGTTCCAGCTTTTGACCTGTTGCTTATGATCCTCGGCCGGCTCAATGTGGATGATATTGAGTGGCTTGGCTGAGGTCAGACAGTTTCACATTTGCATGCTGGGGGTGAGTTTGGTCTTATTGACCCTGCAGCAGTAGATCTTAACTTGTTTGTTAACACATTTTATTGGGTTAACTCATTATTGACATTTAAATACACATGCCTAGATTGAGTTACAGATTAAGTGGAACCAGGATTTGTTTAATTATTATTGTACTTTTAATCCTATAAGCAACAGACTAAGCATATCACTGCATTATTTTTTAGATACAATGTTACGTGTCAGTGTCTTAAACTAAAATGTGTGTACTGTATATACAGTATAGGTCTATATATACTGTATGTATATATATATGTGTGTGTATATGTGTATATATATAAGATTATATAAGATTCTCGAAGCTCTTCATCTCTTCTTCTCTTCACAACAACAATTTTTATAGATATATAGATAGATAGATAGATAGATAGATAGATAGATAGATAGTTAGATAGATAGATAGTTAGATAGATAGATAGATATCATACACTAGGTTGCATTCCTAAAAAAAAAAGTAGGATGTATCAATAATTCTGATGCAGCAGCTCCAATCATCAGACATATGTCAGCCATCAGTGGCCTTGTGTCTGGCTCAGTGTCCATATACAGTGGGAGCACTCAATCTGTGTCAAGAGCCAGACAAGCCACGCACATCTCGATGACAGACCCAGAATATGATCTGCAACTCAACTACCATCATGTCATTCCCATCACTGGGGCCTCCTTTCCCCCAACGAGTAGGCATCAATCTGAAAACAGTCAATCACCAAGTAACAGAGGCTGAATTACTGTAACCAAAAATAATATTCTCTTTTCCACGTGCCACCTATGCATGTTGCACTCTTCTGAGTCTTTGTGTTCACCATCTATCAACACTGGATTTCAATTACCTGTACACTATCTGTAGGTTTCTTTAAATGAAATGCAGGTCATGGACGGATCAGATTCTGTACCTTGAGTTTTATTTCTCATTAGCTATTTAGCTTTTCTTGTTTTACATGTGGGATAACTTTGCACTATAGCCACATTATGTAGGAAAGGTTAAAAAAAATGAGAAAGAAGATTGCCTCAGTTGGAAAAACAATGAGGAAGTAAAAGTCAGATACAGTAACACCAATTTCTTAGTCTTTCTAGATAAGTCATCTAGGATGTGGAGAAGTAAAAGACATGCCTGTTCAGACAACCACAAACCTGTATGTTATTAAAATCATCTACCTGCATCTACTTCACTTATTTAGTCTAAGGTATGGTAATGTAGGCTTAATACTGTGTTAAAAAAACAGCATAGGAGGGATATGGCACGTATATATGCTCCTTGCATTCTTGTCTCCTAAAAATATGGTTATGTGCAATTAATTACTGCATAATATGTGTTTTGGAAAAAGTCAAGTGAAATAAAGTTAATTGAAACTACAAAATCATTAAGTCCAAGGTGCCTGTGATAATGTGACTGAGAGCAATACAAAGGTTAGAAATGAGGAAAAAAAAATCCAGTAAATGAATTATTTTATCACTTTTTTGGCATTTGTAGGGCTTTATTTGACAGGACAGCTGAAGACATGAAAGGGGAGAGAGGGGGGAATGGAATGCAGCTAAGGGCCACAGATCGGAGTCAAACCTGGGCTTGCTGCGTCGAGGAGTAAACCTCTATATATGGGCACCCGCTATACCAACTGAGCTATTCGGGCACCCATGACATCCTTTATATTTGTATCTGTTTATGCCATTCTTGCTCCATCCAGGAAAATAGAAACATTCCTAAGAGAAAAAAAATATTTTCTCTTACAACAGTAGCAGGCACATTGAGCATTTAGGAAAAATCTAAATAATTTGTTATATAATCAGACATACATTTTTTTATTTACTATTTTTTTCTCTTGTCACCCAGACTGCCCAATTAGTACAATTAAACACTGAAAATGATCTACTCTTTCTTAGGCCCCCATAAGACCATCTCTCAAATAATGACACCAATCCCTTATCATCTATAAAGGTTATATTGTTGTTTTGCTTGACATGTGTAGTGACAGCCAATATCACATTTGCATCTTTGGCTGCCGCTGACAGCGACTCTGTTGTTGTGACACCCTATCGACGCAAGGCATATGTCATCCTGCTCATTATTTTGGCCAAACAGTGCAGCTGAGGGAGCTGTAGGGAGATCTTTCCCCCTCAGGCCTCTTCAGATTCTCATGACTTAATGCATGAAAGTGCGGTTGAATACAACAGAATAATATTAATCACTTAGTGTAGAGATAATTTTGCCAATATATGATATATGTATTGGTGCTTCAGCTGATGTTCCTAGGTGCAAAGGTATAATGCAAGCCACCCATTAATGCAGATGCCAGACAGAGAGGTACGAGGGAGCTGTGGCAGGATTAGGACAGGAAGCCAACAGAGGAAAAGGCTACGGCTGGAGGACACAGGCTGATCCCTGGGAACCAGGCAGCACACTGTGCTGATCCTGGAGCTGGAAGGGTTGTTAGCCGTGAGGCAGGGGCCCACAGGGTTTGCCCGTGGTGGTCTCTGTTTCCGCCTAGCCCTTTCATTATTGGGCCTCCGGTAAACATGCCTGGGAACAGAGGGGGCCACAGGCGTGGAGGAAGGAGTAACGAGGTGTGGTGAAGGTGTGGGGAGCAGCTGCAGTGTAATTTACAAGTAGTGCTGCAGCGCTGAAGACAGACAAGGATAGACAAAAAGAAGAGAGAGAAAAAAACAATTGCCAGGGGGTTGAGGAAAGGAGAGGGAGGGGACCTGATCAAGCGAGGCTATTTTGTTAGACCGGTGAGATGTGGGGGTATATGAAGTCTTGTTTTTATCTGTGGGTCTGTGCTCCACTGGTAATAAAACTGACAGGATTCATTCACTGTGATATACTGACCTCTTAGAGCAGGGACAATAGAAAAGTAGCTGTTAAACTTCCCTAAGGGACTCCACGGTTGGTGATAGGTGGGGGGTTGTTGTGGAAGTAGAATATTTATTAAATAGGTTTTCCCTCTCCTTTGGGAGCCTGGGGATTACATGGCAACAAGCAACAGCAGCATTGAACCGTGCCTTAGATTGCTATTACCTGTCATTCAGTATTACAGTCTGTGGTCGGCTGCATTTTGAGATTTTATTTAGATCTCTTTCGGACTGAAGAGACACATGACTTATCTCCATAGAACTGATTCTGCTTTGTATCTGACGCTTTCTGGCTCCTCACTACGAAGCTAATTATGTTTCACCTGTAGCATACCGGTAGCTATGTCTCTGCACTGGAGAAGTTAATACAGGTACCGGCCATTACAGCATGTGATGACATTTTAACACTAGAGTGTGAAGTTACTTGACCTTTAACTGAGCTATGAAAAGGGTCTATATGACAGGTGACAAAACAAAGGAGGGATTAAATGGGAGCCAGACCAGTATCTATTTCTCGACATTGTATTAAGAATATTTAATATGGATATGCAGTCGTGAACTATGGGAGTATATCTATGAGTATAGGTGAACAGCTTTCATACCAGTTAATGTGGGGGAAGGGAGAAAGCTTTTAACTAAAAAGCATGCCAACATTAGCATAGGCTGTCTAAATAATATTTGGCACCAAGCTGGAATATTAAGTAGCATACAACTCATGTATCCTTGAAAGTGATTTAGAACTAGAGTGATTGAGCACATTTATAATAGCAATGGCACCAATGAGAAGTGCATTCATAACTATTTATTTTGAGCAAGGCTAAATCAATATTCAATCATTAAGTATCATTAAGGATATTATATGGAGACATCATCTTCCCAAACCGTGTAGTCAAATGTTATCAATGTGTGGCGTCTGGTTACTAACTGTGCATTAAACATTTAATAGTGGGTGAATGGGGTGTAACAGTGTGGAGCAAACAATCCACATCATATGTTGGAATTGTAGTCAATTACCGTTGCATTACAAACATGGAAGCAACTGAAGTGTGACCCCCATCAGTCACAAATACCCTGGCCATAAAACCCTGTCATGCTGCAATGCTTTGTGAAAGTTAGATTGAGGTGTGAGCAAGTGGGCTTTACAGAGTGGGGATTTAGTGAATGTAATAGGTATCGGATCTACAGCAATCATGAAAGCCCCTGCCACACAGTCAGCACATCCTTCTTAGACCACACTCATGTAACACGACATAAATCCAGCAGCCGATGCCGTGTGCCTATTTTTAACATCATTAGCAAAGATTCAAGAGTAATCAACAGTTCCCAGAGAAAATCTATTGGTATCCAGAATTAATTAATTGACCCCCACCCTATCTGCATTTGGTGCATCAACACAGTTTGTAAACCAATTTTCTCTCTTCCTCTGGCCGACCTTGATCACTTGTCATGCCGAGACGTGTTGAGTGGGTGTCCATTGGTCATCGTGCCTGATCTCATCCTGGCCTTCACCACCAGCCTCCCTGATGCCTCGTCTACCAGCCCACTGTCTCCACATCTCTATTAAGTCATCTATCTTCCTCAGCTCCACCCCTGATCTTCACATCAACTCACTTGTCTTGTTTTGCTTCCCCTTTCACGTCTCAAAGTGGACGTCTCGGCATGTCTATGTCATGTTGAGTCTCTTGTGTTTCATTCGTTTTTGCTGAATCTGTCCGAGCCGTGAATCTGTTGGACTGGCAGCCTAACAAACTCAAAGTTACAAATGACCTTATCTGTCTGTTAAGGTGTAAAAGTTACAACACAAGCGGGAAAAGAATGTAGCAAATTTGTGGCTTCGGCAATCCTCTTTTTTGGGGGGGGGAGGGAGGGGGCTGTGGGCAGATAAAATATCCAATGTAGCCTCAGCACCTACGGCGATAGTAAAACAGGCCGTTTGATTCAGTCAGGAATGCAACCTGTCAGACGCAGTGCCCATTTAGTAAACCCGAGGCACTGACTGACAGGCAGAGTGTACCTTTGCCTCAGGGCTTCAAAAACTCATGATCAGGCATTCTGCAGCACTTCATATACACTCCATTTCCATCTACCAGTTGCTCTGTTTGGGTGGATACTTGTTAGGTGAGTGCTCTTTTTAACAGAACTGTTTAAGGAGGCCACCTGACGGTTGTCGGATGGACCTGGGTGACGTTAAATGATTGAGTTGAGTGAAAAGATAATTGATGGAGAATCATTGTTGGAAAGGGGTTCGGAGAGGGAAGCATAGCAGGTGTTCAGGGGATCTAATCTAAGATGTATACATTATTTAGCAGGCTAAGATGACTTGAATGACAATATAGGAAATAGGCGGCCTTAAAAAAATATTCCACTTTGTGGCATATAATAAATCTAACAATAATTAACAAGGAAAGATTTTAAACATTTAGTTTTACATCTCAACAAATCTCTATCAAGGTCTAAATGAACTATTTTAAAGCAATCTTGTCTCACTGTGGATTTAAACCCACACAGTGTGTATGAGCCTACATAAGCCTGTGTGTACTTGTTTCAACAGTTCTTGGTGCACTACATGTCCAGAGTGTGAGGTCTGAGCAGTGAGTTTTTTACATTTCAAGTCCTTGATGAATGAATGAATGTAAAAAGCAACTTGAAGAATGTTTCCTGAATTTAGAGTCCTCTGATGAAATCCCTGTGATGTGTTCCCACCTCTCCTCTCCTCTTCCCCCCATCAGCCCCTCTGTCTTTAATTAGTGTCTGGGGAATGAGGGAGGGGATGAGTGGACTGTCAATTTTACATTCATTATTTATTTAGCTGAAGTGTAAACTGACGGGTCCACGTACTAACAGACATTTTTCCTGCGCTCTTTTGCACTTCTGTTTAGGAGATAATCAAGCTCTGTGTATGATACTTACTAATTAGACTGTTCCTTTTGGTGGCACCCGCATTCTGCCACTTGTCATTTAGCCACAGTACACGTGAGAATGCAAATATCCGTAGCTGTGATCCGTAGACTGTATAGCATGAATTCCCCTTAATGAGGAGAACATTTGCTATTTCATTCTTTGGCTGTCATGTTGCCACCTGCTAAGTGGAATGTGCTCTGAATCTGAAGAGCTCAATATTACTGAGGTGAATACAAGTCAATAGTAACACAGGATGGTCAACAGGGAAAAATAGTTGGTCGTGTATGTGCATACATACAACATACATGCAGACCCTCCACTTTACCTTCATGCATGCACATACTCACGCACACAACACCACACACACACGCATATTTACTAACCAGTCCATTCTTTTTCAGGTCTGCCCACATGCTGGTCCCATCACCACCTCTCATTAGAACATGGTAGGTGAAGAAGTAGATGCCAGGCAGAGGACAGGTGAACTTGCCGGTGCTGGGCTCATAGTAGTTACCTACATTGGTCACCACATCATCAAACTTTAGTATTTCACTTCCCTCATGCTGCTTGCGTAGCCCTGCGTAAAAGGCGATTTTGGGAGTGTAGAGTGAGGGAGAATAACCACCCGGACTTGGACCTGGGGGTCCCTGTGGCCCTGGTTTGCCTGGTTCTCCAGGGGGTCCACGTGCTCCTTGAGGACCAGGGATCCCTGGAGGCCCACGCAGCCCAGACTTTAGCTTCTTCCCAGAGTGATCCTGGGGCGGAGGAGACACATCTGTCAGCTCCTGGCCTGGCTGAGACGTAGCATAAGGGTCGCATACCATCCTGCAGCTTCCAAGCATTTCGTAATGGCTCCCTGCATTTCCAGTGTTCCCCCCCTTGGTTGTGTGGACCAGCAGGGGAATAGCCACCAACAGTATTAGAACCATGGCCACACCTACAGCAGCTCCAATGACGCGTTTCCTGCGGCTTAGCCGTGAAGCGGCCAGCGTCAGGAAGTCCTCTTCCCCCTTGGCTGGAATAGTGCCGGCCAGGATTAAGCCTCTCAGAGAACCAGTATGGTTAAAAAGAAGGATGTGGAGAGGGGCGGGGGGAACAGTGTATCACTGGGCAAAGAATGAGAGAGAGAACGCAAAATGGAAGACAGTCAGGAGGGAAATAAGAAATGATATAGCCACCAGAAAGGACAATATTTAAAAGTCTGTCGGTATGGTTAAAAAGACAAAAACTTTACACACCCCAGTGTTTAAGGAAATAAACACAACAATCTAGATGGCTCAGATTTGTGGTGATACACTACAAAAAAAAATGTAACTGATGAAATCTGGTTCACCTTTATTTGACTTCACCTGTTGTTCTCTTCAGTTTGTTTTTCCGCTTCAGACAGACACCATGACTGGCACTGAGAGGGTTGTTGTGGAAGTGGAGCTTGTTAAAAGAATGCTGAAACCAGGGCTGGTGCCAAATTCAGCTTATTGAGTAGGGAGTGGAGGTATTGTTTGTTTTGCTGGATGAAGTATGATTTACAGTTTTTTTCAGAAAAATCTTCTTTCAATCCCCACCCATTCCAAAGCAGGGTTTCACTTCATGTGGATGTCTCACTTAATGCCATGACTGTAAGTGACAAAAGTTCATCACAGATCTTTTCCTGACACAATCATTTTATGTCCCTGCACTTATAGCCTATCTTGTTTTCTTTGTCCAAGTTAAGAAGGTGACGTTTTCCGGAATGCAATAACACTTTTGATGGAGTCCTCCTCTGACTATATCTGCATCTGAAAAGAAAAGCAAAAAGAGCAAAAACACTTCATAAATGATTTGTCCTTATTTACCACTGTTATATCATTGGACTGTAACATAACTGCGGTAATTCAAAGAATGTATAAAGATACATATATATACAAAATGATGTACATGTTTAAATTTAATATGGTGTTTTCTAGAAATAAGCGAAAATAATCATTTTGTTTTGTTTTAATTCATTTCTTTATACATGTAAATTACATGAAATGCCTTGTATTTACTATGCGCTATGAACGTGTGCTGAGTGAATTTAAAAATAGTTAACAGAAACCGAAAAAAGACAAACAAAAAACTCACCATCTGCTCTTTATGATCCAAACAATATTTTTGGCGGATAAAATCTTCTGTGCATCTGTGCAGTCCGCGTCCCACCAAAAATGACTGAAGGGCTTTGAACCGCTGGAGTATCGGACGAGGAGCCGGAGGGGTGCGCAGGAGATGCCAGGAAAGTGATGAGAGTTTCTTAATCAGCCGTTAAACCCCCCTTTTCTTTCCAGGTAAAAAATGGAGTTTAAATGCGGCTAACTTGGGGGGAAATGAAGCTGAGAAAATGCCTGTTGGAACACTTTTTGATGCAATCCCGAATGACGGACGCACGGCAACCTGACGCTCCCATCCAGAGTGGTTGTGACTGTATCGCTTATCGCAATGTTTGGTCCATGTGCAGTCCTCGTCGACACCTGTTAGAGCTCTCTCTCTCTCTCTCTCTCTCTCTCTCTCTCTTTCTCTCTCTCCTTCTCTCTCTCTATCAATCTATCTATCTATCTATCTATCTATCTCTCCATTAGATGAAACCAGCATTTTTGTTTTGCTCCTCAGTTTCTAACAAAAACTACTCCACAGTCAAATGTATGGATATTGATTTATTGGCAACCTTTAGTAACATACACACCTGATTTTTTGTTTGTTTATCATTATTTGTTTGTCTAAATCAAATATGTATTTCAATGCAAACAGATAAAAATGCAGACTAGATTCCCACCTGTGTCCTGTTAGCCTGACATTCACCTGTTGTTAGAGGCGAACTCCTGGCAGACATAATGTTTGATAAAGTGTTGCAAAACAAAGGCAGATGTTTTCATCTTCTGTGTGCTAGGAAGGGAGGCCAGAGGACGATGACTAAGTAAAAGATACCTCAGCATGATGTGTGAGGAATGCAGAGGAGACACTAAATGTTCCCCATACCCTTTTGTGTGTGACTCGCATCCCACAGCCATAAAGCCTCATTAGTGAGACACCCTGCCCCACACATTGTGCTTCTCTTTTTCCTTTACCTTACACACAAATACATGCAATGCCTGCACTCACACACACACACGCACATTATGCAGGTATACATAGACAAAGAGTTTTTGCACCATTAGTAATAGAAGGACATGATTTGTATTCTTGTATCAATTTGCAATTAAAAAATAAAATAATTTGATTTTTTTGGCGATTTTTATCTCACATTTATTGACGTTTTGTGTCACCTGTATGACAAGCAAATCTGCGAGTTTAAAGTTTAATGACCGAAGCGTTGGGAGCAAGGGGAATAGGTCTACATACAGTATTGATGGCACTCTTTTTATTAACCACCACCTTCTCAACCTCTCCCTCCTCAGATATGATGACCAGTGTCTGGCCATGTAGGGATCAACCAACCTGATCCCAGCGGACATGGAGAAGCGGACATCCACAGAGTTTTAAGATGTTTTTTTCCAGAATGGGTTAGATTGAGATGGAGGGTGTGGAAAGTTTGGGTACCAATGGCCTGTGATATTTCTATTGGGAAATGTTGGCATAGCTGAGCATAAAAGGGTTAAAGAGTTAAATGCTGTGTAAGTCCCAGTTTGCAGGTTCCGTCAGTCTGGCCCGCTAGAACAGTGCTCAGAGGTCCTAAGCAGCATGAGGCAGATAATCATCGCCAACAGTCAAAGGCAATATGCTCAGGATTGGATTTTTAAAGCCTGTTAAAATATTACTGAGGTGATTAATATTGAATTATGTGCATGTCTTTCAGCTGTCTGTCTCCCTCTCTCCCTATTCTCTTCTTGATTTGTTCCCCTTAGTATTCACACTCTCCTAAAATTCAACATTATGCATTATGTTGATGGGATGTGATTTTTTTTTAATTCAGTGCAATATTTCTTTACCATGTCACCTGCTCTGACTTCGCTCAGACTCACGCGGTCTCCACTGTCACCAATAGAAAAAGGGCCATAGGAGAATCATTACTGGTCTGTTTGAATAATTAGTTTGTTTAATAATTAATTTCATATATTATGATACACCAAGAATAAATCTCTGTCTTTTGTGCACACGGCTGCATAATTCGAGCTCTAGCTTTTCTTTCTTCTGTGTAAACAAGTAATAAAGGAGCAGGAACTTATTTATGGCCACATTACTCATGTTGTACTTCTCTTTTGCTATGGCTGGTTTTTCTAGAGTCTTACATAGTTTCTTAAAGACTGTAATGGAATAAAATGAATGTAGTATTATTATTAGTATTGAGTAAATAGTTATGCTGTGTTACACCTTAAACTCACTTCGACTGTTTTATGTACTGTTCAGTCACTTAACAAGATGAGTGTGCCAGTGTAAAAACAGCTGACAGAAGTATCCAGCTACAGTTAAGGAAGTGGTATCGTAGGTGTTTTTCCAAAATCAGATGTCATAACTTGTTACCTGATTGTAAACTATATGAAAGCTCCAATGTTACACTTCTGACCACAACACTACCTGTTTGACATGACTGATTGTAAAAGGAGTACGTTACTCCATTCCTGAGAAAGCGGACTGAGTTCCACCACAAAGATGAATTCTTCAATTCAGCCATTCACTGAAACGTTTTTTGTAACTCTACATGTTTTTATGCATGGCACAAAACAAATGTTTCTTGCAACCAGAGTAGTAATGGGAGGAACAATCTCAGCTATCTCAGTCAGTGATATACTATAAGTCACATATAACACACAAGTATTTGTGACATGTCGTGTTTGGTTTTGAGATAGTGGCGCTGTCACACAATCCACACCAGTTCAGGGAGTGTGACCAGCACATAGTGAGCATCAGCTCTGAGGGATGATGACATATCGTACCCAAGACGCACGTAGCTGCCGGAGGGCCATAACTCCCACGGGACCACTGCTTACATCTTCCCCAGTTTACACTGAAAGGAATCCAGCTATCAAGCTCCCATTCTTTGCTATGAGAAAGAATACTTTCTTGTAAATCACTTTAGAGGTCATTAGGGATATAAAGAGTTGATTTGGGGCCAGTCTAAAACAAGGGAATTTATGAGAACTGTACAGTTAAACAAAAACACATTGCTCTATTTACAGTCATGTCTGAATTGCAATGTGTATAGGTAGATCACTGATAAATCTGATGTGTGTATTTGGCTTGACCCTTAAAAATAAGGCTGCTGTAGAATGTTTCATGGAGTAAAAGGAAAAGAAATGGAGGTCTTTTATCCCAGAAAATCTGTCACATTTCTAGCAAAACTTTTCAAAGATGAATAGGACGTATGTTTATTCAGGCCCACTAGTTTGTTAGTCCATTACATTGTTCTTGCACCCTGGCATAAAATGTGTTATGTTCTGCCTACCATACCTGAACATGTGTGTTTACTGTACAGTAGTTTTGTAAGCAGAGTACAAGGGTGTGGATGTGTCTATATCCTGGTGCTGTGCTTTTTCATTATGCTCTGATTATGGGGCCTGATGCAGACTGACAGTGTGCAGATTGAGTTGCACAGCCACTCTAATTCTCTCTATTAATAACAACCCTCCACACTGCTGTCCTGAACCACATTTATTAATCACAATTTGTCATCTGTCAGATGGTCCACCCTCTCCTTTTCCCTCTCTCCCACCCGCCCTCTCTTTAGCTGTGTTCTCCTCCTCCTCCCTCCCAGCAGGGCCAGTTATCCCCTGCACCTCCCCACCTCCTCCCACCCCTCACCCCAGCTCTGTTCGCCTTCAGCTCAGAGACATGGTCCAGCATACAGAAGGATGTTCTCACTCTCTCCCCTCACACACACACACTTCTCCTGCTCATTCACTTTAACTGCACTCTGGAAGGAGTCTGATTAATCAAAAGCTCTCCAGCTTTAATTGGACAAATAACAGTAAACAACTTGGGTTGTAGACTGTTTTGGTTAACAATCTACTGAAGATTTATTATAATAAATTATAATGAAACAAACCTTGATTTGCAATTACAGAATAGTTATACTCTTGCAGCACGAATAAACCTTACACAGTGTAATGCATCATTATAGACATGTCCAACCACACGCTGAGAAAGCATGCAATGGCCTTTTGGAACACATTGATTCTTTTTTTTGCATTAATCCTATCTGGAATTTTTGTGTACACAAAATGCTGGCATTTAATCAATAAGTATGCTTGGATATGTACAATGTATTATTAGTAAGAAAATATTCCTATACCTAAGTTCACATTTCTGCTCATGTCTCAGTCAAATGGCCCTTGACCCTACTCAGAAAGATGATTTATGAGTCAGCTGCGTTTTTGCTCATTATAGTGACACTTTAAGAGTATTAATTTATCCAAAACTGCAATATCACCACACAGCAAACTGGTAAACTTTTCTTCTTCAGGAGTTGAGTCTCACTCTCGTTGATTGTTCACTGCTCAGCCACACACGCTAAAAAGCAATGCTTTCTTACCACCAACCCTCCCATACCCCAAAGCCCCCATCATACAGAACCAGGGTCCCTCGGATGTTTCCTTTCAGCAGAACGGGTGTTTGGGGGAAACAGAGGCGATTTTCATGTGCAAATGTCAGTCAGTCCGTTCCAAGCAATCACAGACCCGTCTACTCCAGAGATCAGGGCTTGAGACACAGCCTGAATAATTTAGCAGCTCTGTGCCACCGTGCTTTGGGGTCGCAACCTTCTAAAGTGATGACAGAAAGACGTTGGCTGACTTCCCCTCCCATTCACTCCCATTACCACTTATTTACCGTTCCTGATTGCAGGCAGACAAAGCAGAAGGCCACACTGGGGAAGAAAAGTTGTCGCTGCTGTATAAACTGCGTCAGAAAGCAGAGCACAACCAAACAATGACATTCTCGGAGCATCCCCAAGTTGGTGCCGATCCCCTCCTGTGCCACGCTGTGAAATAAACACAGCGCACACATGATCACATAGCCAGCAGTCACAGACAAAAGAGATGATGGACACGCACATGGAGAAAAGGTCGAGAAGTGACACGCAGCAGGGACAGTCGTCAGAGCAAAAACCCTGCAGAAGTATGAAAGGTGTTGATTAAGATTTAGATAGTGAAGGGAAAAAAACTCCAAATCTTCTGTTTCAGGGGAGGTAAGATTACTGTGATTTTCAAGGTAGGCCTATGACAACGAAAAAGCACGGAGACGTAAAGGACAGAGTGAAAGAAATTGATCCGTCCTTCAGTACAGACACACTCTACATTTCTATCATTCAGAGGGAGACCGACAGCGCTTGGTCTGACAAGGGTGGTCATCACTCGTCTGCAGTGGGGCTTTGACAGCAACATGACGAGGATGAATGGACTGGCCAGCTATCCCAACCAAGACACATGTTGTTAGGGAGAATGATACATTTATCTGCCTCATAATCTTTTTCAGCCATGATCAAGTCCTTTAGTTCAACCGTTTAATTATCTTTCAGTTCTTTCATAGATGCATTTTTTGGCCAGGCGTCATGCAATTAATACCTTCATTTTCCAATGTCACCAATACATAACATCTACCTCCATTTCTGTAATACATTTCCATCCTGCAGAATTCTTATCCACTGACAAAATTGGCATTGATCTGTGGTCTTATCTCTCTATTAAATAGGTGGAAATTCAAGACACAAAACACAAAAACTGCATTGGCTGATTCAGAGTGTTTCCACAGTACAGGGGGATATTATTGGAATGTAAGGAAGCAGTGAATTGTATATTAGTGATGCAGTGGAACGTTCCCATGGAGATGTCAATTGTGAAAGCCTCTTAGACCAGCCGATAAGATGCAAGATCACTAAGAAACACTGGGAGGAATGAACAATACGTCCCTCTTTTCCCTCCTTCCGTCCTTTTAACCTGTCGTCATTCACTGCAGCAATGCAGTCAGTCAAACCTGGTTTGCTCAAACTGCATTTCTGATGAGTGTCAATAGGCATGAGGTTTGACCTTGTTTCGTGGGAATGCATTACAAGGGCAGGCCGAGGGGAAGGGAGGACACGAGAGATCCCTCTGAATTATTGAGAGTGATTATTTGGTGACTTATGGTTGGTGGCTGTCAGGTACAGGATGATATATTGTGCCAAGCAAGAATTACACTTTCTCATTTCTCATTTCTCTATTTGTCTGCCTTTCTCTGCCTAACCACCCCTTCTCTTCCATACACTCATCCCTCTACCTCCTCTTGTCCTTGTACTAGTAAGTTATCAGACTGACTTTTGGGGCAGCATGGATGTAGTCTAGTTTTCTTTTCATTTCCAACTGAAGCATTTGGCTGACAATCTCATCCAGAGCAAAATTCCTTTACTGTCATCATTATAATGAAAGCAAGACTTAGGATCAATGTGCCCTGACAGTACTGTCTAACTTGAAGAGCCAAGATACTGTGGGAGTCTGTTAGGGGGAAACACAATAAGAGCTAAGAAGTGAGAGACAAAAAAGAGATAAAGGCACTTATTTGCACTGAAAAATGATTCCGTGGGGATATTAAGATGTTTAAAAAAACATGAGTTTTCTGTAAATGATGGACGACACATTGTGACTGCTTTTTAGACCAGAGAGGGAAGGTCATTTCACCTTTTGAGACCCAGCAAGGCGAAGAATAGCTGCGAAAAGCAGAGCTAAATGGCTGCACATAGCCCAGATGGCCCTGAGGTACAGGAGTCTGATCTTTAGACCAGCACTAGGTTTTTAATTTAGCTACAAACAGCCTGCGGCAGCCGGTGAACACACTGCAAGAGGAAATAGACAAGGTTGATTCGGTGAGGATGAAAATGAGGCAGCAGCATCATTCTGAATGAGCTGGAAGAAGTGTTTTGTAGGGTTGGAAGAGGGAGTTGCAAGGGAAATGATTAAAGCTTGACCATGGAGCTGGGTTGAGTCCCTGGTCTGATGCTGTGCACATTATAGGTGGAGTTGACTTAGGGAAAAGATAAACTGATGGATGATTAGTGGAGACACGGCACAGGGACCATCTTGACTTTGTTTGAGCACATTAAAGCCGAGAAGTCCTTCCTCTGTGAATAATAATCTCCCAAGACCATGAAGTCTGGGCTTCTTCAAGACATTTCATGGTGTGTGTTGTCCTCTTGATTCTCCTCTTGACTTTGTTTTCCTTTTTCCTGTGCACATATGAGGCCCATTTCTCTATTTGTAATTGACATTCCCTGTTGCATTATATTTCTAACTGACTGATCAGGTATCAGATATGGAGTTCTTTGTATAAATGCAGTCTGAATAATTCATACAGGGCTGTCAGAGAGAGAGAGAGAAGGAGCATTTTGGAAATCAGCTCGCTAGGCCCCTGACCATGAATAATTGATCTGAACTGATTAAAATTTGCCGTGATTACCCCTCGCCTCCCAAACAGATAAAACGCCACACCTGTGTTTGCTGTCCCTTTACTTATTCTCCTCTTTCTTTCCGTCCTCTCACCCAAACATGTTTCAATTAACCACATGCGGTCACACTGCCTGTGCAATGGAATGTAGTACACGTCAAATGCCTTTGCTGTTTCATACTGTCAGTTGGATTTCCAGCAACAAGCTAAATATCCTCTCTTCCAAGTGTATTAATGTAGGGTTAATAGTGTATTAATTAGTTCAAGCTACATTCAGCCCACTAAACACTGTTTGTATTCAGTATTCAGTATTGTGCTACTGTTCTCCAAAGCCCTGATGAAAAGTACAACGAAGCTAAGCTCTCACTGCTATTTCAAATATTAAACATTGGATGTCTGCTGTTGAAGTGCTGAAAAACACACTTCTGCTCCTCCTCTCCCCTCAGGTTTTGGATCTGTTTTAAACACAACTATAATTGCAACCGACCTACTGTCTGATACGCTGTAACACATAAAGATAGTGTGCTCCCAGAGGAGCCACCTTGATCAACTTGTCTCTACTCGCTGCACATCTGCACATCAATTAACACACAAGCACGCAGACACATAGCAGGCTCGCTCTTCATTGGGATCCCTTCTAACTTCTCTTAACCTTCAATGTCCAACTAAAGATGGCACTTTGATCTGTGTTCCAGAGAAGAAAGAACCGCGTGACAGAGAGCGACATGAAGGAGGAGAGAGGCAGGGAGCGGGAGGAAGTGTGGGAGAGTGACAGCTAATGACAGTAGCTACAAGCTGTGACCTTTAGCGCGATCACATAAGCATGACGAACCAGGCTCAGGATAAAAGAAAAACGGGGTACTTTGAAGGAGAATGTTAAGAACAACAATGTTTTGTGTCTTTTTTGTTTAGAAGTCATGATGCAGCAGTGATAATGAAGATTATAGGTACACATGTAATCAATGACATAACTGTCATTATTGTCAGAGAACAATGGTTAACATTGCAATTGCAGTTAAAATTGAAATGCTCACTATGACAGGGCAATTGAATGGGCGAGCAGTAACGTTGTTTACCTTTTTAACCTATTTTTATCCAGGGAAGGGCAAATGTGCTGCCCTGGAAATCCAGACTTCAAGCGAGAGCACAATTTGAATTTGCTCAGTGAGTTAACCTTGCATCGAGTAATGCTGCTCATTAACTATACCCTTGTAGCTGAGCTGCACCAATCACATTGGTGTATCTGATATAGGCAGGCCAGAGCTGAGCTAAACAGATGATAACAGTTTAATCTACCAGTTAGCTCTGCTGGTAGCTAAGCGTGTGGGGGGCTCTCGAAACGTCACACTCCGCCACTACCGGAGCCATAACTCTCTCAGCCTATAGTCTTCACTCCTCAGAGGGGATGCTCCTTTGTGTGTGTGCGTGTGTGTGTGTGTTGAGAGAGACATTTTCCAACAAGCATCTGTGGAGTGGATCAGGCGCTGAGTGACTATTTAGTCAAACATTACACCCGTGAGGTAAACAGTGTGTAGAGGTTGCAGCACGAATAATCTGATATGGCACACTTTGGTAATGACTCCACATTGGCTTAATCATTCATTTGGTTAGTTAATTAAAAGCAGTTAATAGTTATACATGTCTTACAGAAAAAAAATGTCTTCAAAACTCTTGAAAAAGGCCACACCAGTGTTTCTGTTAGTTTTTTCCATTGCTTGAGTTGTTGTTCTTCTAGACCGTTCAATTGTGTCTTCTGGCCAAAAACAACTTAAAAATGCAATATCTAAAATGTGCATTTAGTTCTGTTAGGTCCTGGGTCCTATGTCGTTTTTTTGTGTTGCTATACTACCAGAAAGAAGATCCACGTTATGCAAGCATTGTTTTTTACGCTGAACCAAACAACACCGGCATAATTGTCTGTGTTGTTTGTGATTGGTTGTAGTGTTATCCAATTGCGTGAAGGGAGATTTTCAAATGCACGTTTGGTGCCGCCCCTCGAGATGGGCAACTTTCATTACTCAATGCCAGAACCTTAATCTTTCAGATTTGGGTCTGGATTTCCAGGCTACAATTATGCACACATGCTTCACATTACCAGTAATACGGGCTACTAATACAACAACCTTTTCTGTTCAATTAGCTGCTAGGGAATAGTGTGCCTTGCAGAGGTTTGTCATTCCTTTTTACCACCTACATTTTCCCATGGTCCGTGGATTCGAACCAGAAACCTTTAATCTTCCAAGGACTTTATGAGTGGTTTAGCATTACACATCTACAACCTGCGAGTTGCATGTACACTTAGTTTACAATACTGCTGACAATTTTATAAAGATTGTTTTGAAATGATTTCCAATTTTTCAGACCACCATTGTTTTCACAATACCATTGTTATATGGAAATGTCAATGTGGTGAAGCTTGAGATTTGCATTATATAAGAAATGTATTACTGTACTGTATCATTTTCACTTCACTTTTTGTCAGAGGTATTGTTGGTGTAGTTGCATTTGTGCGGAAGTAATAGTGTCACTGTGAGTTGTGCTTTGCGTTCAATGCTAACGCCAGCATGCTATCCCGCTCACAATGACCATGTTCCCCATATTAGTTTAGTGTGTTGGCATGCTAACATTTATTAATTAGCACTAATCACAAAGTATAGCTGAAGCTGATGGACATTTTTTAGGCATATAGTAATAAATCACAGTCAACCAAAATTTGTTTGTAGTTAGCTGAAAAGTAAACGTTTTAAAAAAGACCAGACCAACTTTACATTTTCCTTTACACAACATTGCTTCTCATGTGCTCCCTAAATAAGATTTTCTTTGAAACTTTTGATCTCAAGTGAAATGCATGGGGAGAGCTTTTGAGCTTGTTCCATCCGCGTGTGAAGGTCATTTCTTTTTAACTTTGAGAACGCACAGCCAGGCCAAATGAGTGTGAAGTTCATTCAAATTAAAACACTGTGGACAACTCTTCGCCAGCACACCACGCTTTTTTTGCCTTCATCAGGGTAACTAGAAAGGTGTTCTTTTGAACAAAAGACACAATTAAATTTGGAGTTTTTGCAAGTTGATCTTTCATATTTTACTAAAATAAATGAAACCAAATGGCAAAATTCAAGGTAGGAAATCAATGTGATAACGGTCGAAATTGACGTACCTGTACATTATTCAATTTTCAGTTAATGGGCTGAAGCACAAAACACGCAAATACAATGAATTAATATCTTAGCTTCCATCAAGAAGACGTCTTAATTGTTTTATTACAGCGCCCTCTCTGATCACCAGAACTCTCAGGTCCAGTCTGAAAATAGGTAGACCTATCGATCTACAGGTTTAAGAAAAAAAACTTTAGGGGGAAGGGGAGAGGAAAGGACAGTGCACAGGGAGGATGTGTCCAGTTCAGGTCCCTAGTGGAGGTTTTCAAGTGGCTGGGCACTCTGTCTGTCCTGTCAGCCCTGAGCAAAGACCCCATCCCAAAAAAAAGAATGGAAGAAAACTCCCAGCTAGCATCACACACGGCTGGCCAGGGCCTCACTAGCAGTCCACTTGTCTGCTCTCCCCTCCGCAGAGCCTTCACAGGAGATGGGAGGAATACTAAGAGAGCAGGCATAGATTTTCTGCTGGGGGGTGGAGAAAGAGTGGGAAGGCTGTTGGAGGGTGGTGGGGTTGACTGCCCACATCAAACTCCCCTCCTTTTCTCTCACCCCTCTCCCTATCTCCTCCTCTCCTTCTCATCTGCCTGGCTCTGGAGGGACCCTCTGTTTGTCAGCCAGGCAGTGGAGCGTCTCCCTCTAACCCCACCTCCTTCTGGTTTTCTGTCTTTTCCGCTTTCTTTCTCAGTTTCTCTCTCTCTCTCTTTCTCTATATCTAAACCTCCACCTCACTCCCCTGCTTCCCTTGTCTTTTTACAATCCCTGTTTCTTGCTTTCCTCAGGTCTGTTAAATGGCCTCTTCACTCCTCTTTTAATGAAGTCAATAAAGTCCAGACCATAGAAGGCATTCAACAGGATGGGGTAGTTTTGCTCACAATGCAAAGCAGTGGGAGTGATGTTGGGAATTTTATTGATGCAAAGAAATTCTTTGAATTACGTTGTTAAAAATACACTGAATTACTGATAGCTTGTCGGCAAATGAGAGAAACTGGAAATGACTGACCAATAAAGCAATGCAAGGTTTGTGCACTAGTTCAAACATTGTACAATTTTAAATGTAGCTTAACTGTACTACTGTAATGTTACACTGCAGCTGTGTCCGTGTGTAGCCTTGCAGTGCAAAGGCTACACATGAACTGTCCCTTAAAGGGGAACTCAGTTGATTCTACACATCAAAGTATACAGGTCTTGGGGGAGAAGCTTTTTGCGGCTTCTAAGGAAGCTGAACAAAATCTGATAAATTGCCTCAAGAGATGTTACACAAGTCCGCGTCATCCGGAGCTGAAGACCACAAGTTTGAAAATGGAAAACAATCAGTTGGTGTAGAGTTAGAGCTTACCCAGAGTGTAGCCTGCTCCTTCTCTCAGCTTGAATATCAAACCAAACTGTTGGTGGTTCAGTTGGAAAACAGATTTTTCACAAAAGAAAAATGCATGGAATGCTTAACCTCATTGACGGAGGTAAAAAGAAAATATCTCTGTATCAAACTGTGTCTCTTTTTAACTGCTGTTGCCTCACAAAACTCTTTATCCAGAGTTAATACACTATTTTGGTATGACACATTATTTGTTAATTTTAATAATGTAATTTTCCAATGCTGCAAGCGCTAGTCAACTTCCACTCTATTAAAGGAGAGGCAAAAAACTCAAAGATGAAAATATTGGACAAATAGGGGAACTTGAGAAAACATTGTTTGTTTTTTGGGTAAAAGCCTCCCATATTCCAATCTGAATTGATCAATGCTCATTTTCTACTCATTAGATGTCCCCTTCCTTAATCCTCACATCTCTCACTCTCTTTCCTCGGTGCCTGTCTCCTTTACTTCTCGTCCTGCTACCCTGCCTCCTCTTCAGGGCCAGTCAGCCCAAGCTCACTCCACACGTGTGCTGAGATTAGAGTTGGAACGTGGGGCTCTATTGATTTCTGAAGCTGTGAGATGACAAGTTGGGTCTCAGATCCACCCTGTTTACATCTGATTCATCGCAGGCCACTTGGGGTTTCATGGACAGAAAAGCACCAATATTTCCCTTGTCTGAAGAAGATGGTTGCCTGTTATACTGTCATGCTGCGTGCACTCTATAGCATCTATGTCTTAAAGACGAATTCCTTCAAGGAAGATTGTTTCTCATTTTATTTGCTACTGACAGCACTCCAACTTTCCAAACAACAGAGCTACGTGTTGAAATCGACCGGAATTCTCCTTTGAGTATGCTGTTGTTTAGGTTTGTGTTGGTGAAAGTGCTGGGGGCTAGTCCATTGTGGCACACCACTGAGCTGCCAGGTCATGTTGTAGTAAATGCCGAAACAGAGAAGATGAGTCACAGTGGCAATTGGAGGAGAAGGCCCCTGTGGACAAAAGCCATCATGCCTGCAGATGTAGCCTGCAGCTGGGGCAGGTGGATCAAACTGCCACAACAAGGGAATTGCTGGAGATATGGTGCATGCAGGGGACGCATCAAATAGATAACTGCTATTCATCGCCATCCCATTAAGAAAAAGTACCTATACCACATAGGTACCTACAAGTACCTATACCCCCCCCCCCCCCTTCACCACAAACAGGATAAACCATGGGTGAGGTCCATCTCGGGAGGATCAGACTTGACAACCTTTTCTGATCTGTTATTGTTTTATCAGCTAAACCCCTGACTCTGTGTGACCTTTGACTGCTTAGCTTGTCTCCTCTTATTCTTTAAGGAATCTGACACAGAAAGAAGTGTCATTTATGATGTATATTTGATTTGCATGTATGTGTTGGTTGGACACATGTAACAAACATGCATCTGTTTTGTTAGGCTTTCTGTCTTCATCCACTCTTAAGGATTCTATGCATCACTGGATGTATAAATCCATCGTACACTGGCTGCTGGTGTCACTGAGATGTGGACATTAATGTCTGACAGTTTATTGACTGGCCTGCCAAGGCTTGTTAAACCAACTGGCAGCTTTTCCAAGACCAAAGCCTACATTGCATCCTTTTGTACCAACAACAAACTTCCTTTCTCCCCTGCAGCTATTTATCTACCTTTCAATTTGTGTCACCTTTTATTTCTCGCTATTGTTTTCAGCTGTCTTCTTTCCTGACCCCTGGTCACTCTTGAATGATGCATGTGGATTTCTGGCAGCTTGCTGGGTTTTTATTTTCCTACCAACATGCCACAATTCTATGATTGACCCATAGCTCTCTTTGAAGCTTTCCTGCATCTCTATAAACATCTTGGGCAACATCAAAGAGCAAACATAACAGGGGGGCAGGGTTCAACTGGAAGCCACTGCGATTCAAGCACTATCCCTCCTTTCCCCTTTTCTTAGGGGTCTTGTTTCTGCGCTAAAGGAGAGGAATAGTGAGCAGCGGGGGAAAGGGAAGGAGGAGGAGGGAGCGTCTCTCCCTGCGTTTGTGTCCATCATGTGTCATGGCTGCTCTTGGCTTTCATGTTCTGTCTGGCTGAGTCTCCTGCTCCAGCAGTCTGTTTCCTTGCTGAAAATCTGTGTCCCTCAGAGGCAGGAGACGCGCTCTCTCCTTTGCATCCATTTCAGCTCAGCTCAGCTCAGCAGAGCTGGGCTCTACTCTCACCTTGCTGACACCAGCTCCTCAGCAGACACCTCCTCCCTGCATGGGCTCAGCTGGCTGACAGGCAGCTGTCTGTACGTATAAAGCAGGAAGAGGACACACACTGTACTCTGAATCACCATCAATGCCTACTTTTCTAACACCTTTGCTATCGCCACGTCTTTGATCAAACCTTCAAACCTCAAAATAAAACAGGTTATAGTATTTACGTATTTTGTGGGTTCATTCGTGTTTTTGCTTGCATAGTATAATTATTCTCATTTTATACAAGTGCGGCTAATTGTTGAGTTTACTATAGTGGACTTAGACTAAAACACTTGAGAAGTAGTCAATGTTTGATTATCGGGGGGGGGGGGGAGAAAATTCAGTCACCGGGGCCCAAAACAAGCCAGTGGCTGATGAAGACAAATGTGCAAACACATGTTGGCAGAATTGCTTTTTGGTTGAGCTACGCTCAGGAGGGCGGAACCAGGAGTTGTGATTTATAGTTGTGTGCTGTCCCTGGACCACCACTGTCTGCTGCCTCCCACTACTGTAATCACCATGTGTGTCTATTAGAATTGTCCTGCTGCCCACAGTGCATCACCTCAGCCAAGTTGAGAGGAAAGGAGAAGTAACGCTTACCAGTGATAGTCCTGTTATTCAAACATGCTTTTTACAAAAGAATGATACAGAGAAAGGGTGGACAGCAAAATGACACTGCTGTTGATGTGATAAAGGTCATTTATAACAATGCTGAAATGTCGAGGGGTGAAAGTGAAGGAATAAGGACGGACACAAGTGCTTTTTTTTAGTGGGACATGAATGGCTTTATTGGGATACTATGATACAATTTCATCATTCACACGAAAGCTTCTCAGCCTTTTATTATTTAAAGACCTCCATTAATACAACTTAGCTAATAATTTAAGTAACATTAATCTTGTTTATGTGCTTTTTATGCAGCTTCACCTCTGGATTTCAAAACACATTCAGTCTTTTTTTACGTTGCGTTATTATGTCCTCCTACATAACATTATCCGCATCCCTCCAGACCACTCTAAAGTCTGCTGGTCTGGATTCACATTGCTTTGCCTTGGGCATTACAGCATCTCCTAGTGGGCAAACTGCCTGCTGATTTCAGTTGCATGAAAATCTATCCTTTGAATAATGTGATTCAGTGAATAACTTCTGATACCTTGACAAATAAGAGAACTGGACTTATAAGGTGGATTTCTCTGCAGTGTTTCCATTGTGGATCATTTTGCTTTGCTGTTTTATAGTCGGATTGTGTGCGTAGCTGACTGCCCGCAGGCTGTCAAAACATTTGTATCTGTCTCATCAATTACAGTTTTGTTTAGTGCTAATAAACTTTTTTTACATAACTGGATTTATTATATAACTAACTGGATTTATTTTTTATTTCTCAAATTAATTATTTGTTATCTCTACCTAAAAATAGGAAATGAATCACCTTTTGCTTCTTCATGATAGCTCTGAACCGATAATGAGATCTGAGACTGAGCTCCGGCCACTGTCATTTATGCTGTAATTGGCCAAAGGGTGTAAAGGGCAGCCATGCATCTTTAAATACAGAGAATTAAGTGGTTTACAATGACAGGATTGAGAGGACGAAATACAAGTAAGGCTGGCAAAAGTCACAAATGAAAGAGAGTTTATGAGCTGGTTTATGAAACAACGTACATTACGGCCACAAAAAGACACGGTGATTATCACTCAGATGAATAAATGCAAAATCCTTCACCTGAGCATGATTTTTTTTAACAGTAAATCTTTTAAATCAATTTGTTTCCACCAAGAAACATCTCAATGACCTAAACTGTATATGAATAAACTTAAAATTCCAATAACTTAATTATGTATTTACACACAGTAAACAAGTTGTTGGCAGCATTGCAGGTGTTTTAAATGGTTGAATCACGGGTCACATCATGCATGATTGAGGTAATACAGAGGATGGGGTTGTGCTGTTCACACTGATATCATGGCTCATTAGAGAAATTACCCTGGTCTCAATTGATATCTGTGACCACAAGCTTAAGTGGTTCAGACTGAATTTGTTAGACATTGATTTCTAAGGCTTATTAACGGCTTGAGTATCTCACTATACAGAGAGATGTGAAAACAGGATTACCTGGAAATAGAGGTATTGATTGGGTCAAGAAACTGGGGCTTAGATTTTAAATTCCACCATGGAGACATATTTGACACAAAAACAATGTTGACTGAAAGATATGGGAAAATATTCTGATGAGTCACAAATGCCCTGGCCATGTGTTTAAAACAATACAGATTATTTCCTGACTATCTTGTTATACTATCATAAATGAACATTATACAGATGATTGCTACTCCAGATACTCTTAAATAAAGGTGAGGTGGGTTTCTGTGTGAGGAAGAGAAAAACAGTAAAGGTAGTAAAAAAAAGCGATGCCACGATGTACAAAGAAACTTGTAACTATAGCTGTAACATGGCCTAACTAAGACAATAAAGATAGGAAATAAGAAATATATAAAGTAAAAAAAACTGAATGAATAAAATAAGAGGTATATACATTTAGTAAAAATGGTTTTAAAAAGAAAGAAATTGATTATTCAAGAGAAATTAATGACAAATTTATGAGGTAAGTGAGAAGTTAAAGTGACAAGTTACAAGGTAACGTGACATGGTATGATCAACATTGCGTCTGGTACATATGTAAACAGTATAGTATATGATTTGGGAAGACAGTATAACATGTCAAACATATTAAATTATATACATAAAATAATGATTAAGTATAGTATGAGGTATACAATATGGTACAAGGTGCAATGTAATACTAGCATAATACTATAATAATTTGGTAATGTAATATAGCATGACATAATATAGTAGGCCTGTAGCAGCAGTATAACGAATAATAAGAAACGTGTCATTTTAGCTGTGACATAACTCGGAGTAAAAACTACAATAATCCACTCTGAAAGATAGTGGAGTAGAAGTAAACAGTAGTGAGTCCTAAATGTCCAGTAGGTGGGAGTGTCGCTGCATGTTTCATCCATGACAGTCCATGGTTTCATCTAGCCTCACGTAACGTCATGACGACAACCCGGAAAGAAGTCCAACATTTATTAAGGCCATCTTTCTTAACTACAGCGAACGTTAGTGCGTAGCTTCACCCTAAATGCACAGCTACAACAAACACTCTAGCTACTTTTACAACGTAAGTTACCGTTGTTGAAAGCTTCGTTTCATCATAAAGTTGTCTTTAGCTTCAGTGTTACCGCAGTAAAGTCCTTTATGTCGCTGTTTTTCTCGCTAACTGGCTAACTGCTAACGTTACATCTGTTTTGACAGATACTGCCGGTGATTCTGCACCCGTTGTGCAAATCGTGTTGCCCGTGGGAAAATGTTGTCTAGCAAGAGAGGATCCTGGTCCTTTGTTGTACCCGCAGTACTGACCTTCTTGTTGCTGGATGCTGTTGCTTTTGTACAGGCGAAGGTAAAGCATGTAGCTGCACACCTGGTGCATACTTTAATAAACTGTTAATAGTGACATTCATAAATAGATTGTTGACCAATATGGCCCCTTCCCCTTTGGTAGATTCCTTTTGTTCTGTCTCTTTACCTTTTTTTTTTTTTTTTTTTTTTAATTTTAATTTTTTTAAACTTCGTTGAAGAGACTAAATATGTTTAATTCATCTGCAATATAAGTATTGAAAGAGTGGAATAAAATGTTTTTTCACTGTGTAATATATTTATCGTATACTATTGCTATTTTGTTTATTTAAAGGTCCTCAGTAGCCTGAGTATTTGTGTTTTTCTGTTGTCTTTTCCCCATTATTAAACTAAATTGAGACAAATGCAACCAACAATATAATTAGAGTACTGTATAGGTATGTAAAGCTCTCAAGTGCTATGTTTTATCAGCTTTTTGTTGGGTCATTCAGATATAGATGAAATATGTTGTTTGACATTGAAAAATGTAGGTTCTCTCACATATTTATCAATATATGAAGTCTGGTCAGGGTGGATAATTGAGAGCAAGAATTCCTGGTGTATCCAAATAATACTTTTGTAAGTAATGTAAATTGAGGGTTGATAATATCAGCAAAAAAGTATGCAGTATGCAGGCAAGACCAAAACAAATGCACCATCTTTCTCTATTTTCCCTGCTGATAGTAAAGCTTGCATTCAAGTATTTAGGGTTCTATAAATTATTGGTTGGACAACACCTGTAAAACATCTTAAAGGATCAATTTGACTTTGTTAGGTGCTTCTCTAATCTAATGTAATGTGGCAATTCAGAATTTTTGTGCCTTTCAAGCTGGAATAACAGGAACTTTGTTTACATGCCAAATTGTTTGCACAACTCAGTTTGGTTAATAACGGAAAGAAAGGGCTAGTGTTATGGGGTAAACGGATAGGTGAGCTATAACATTCAAGTAAGCAGTGGACTAAGTTTAAGGCAACTTAAACCCAATTTTCTTGACAATTACAGAACTTTGAGGATGTTCGCTGCAAATGCATCTGCCCGCCATACAGAAACATCACTGGCCACATATATAACAGAAATGTGTCCCAGAAGGATTGGTATGAAAACTTAGACTTTCTTTAATCTTGTTTTTTGTACAGTAGAGAGACATGATTAAAAATGTTGCATCCATCCTGACACAGTTACTGTATTACAGTAACTGCCTCCATGTAGTGGAGCCCATGCCGGTGCCTGGCCATGACGTGGAAGCTTACTGCTTGTTGTGCGAGTGCAAGTACGAGGAAAGAAGTAGCAACACCATCAAGGTACCACTAGCTATTCAAAACAAAAATAAAGTTTGTAACAATGTCAGAGAGTCAATTTAACTCCTGCTTTTACTGGCCCATATTATGAAGGGTTAAAGGTTTTTTTGATACATAAAACTGAAATAATTTTACACCCAACATGGTTATCACAATAATTAATAACTAATGCAGATAATAAGATTTCAGTGCGAGGTTCTGTTCAACAACAGCAGGAAGCAACGTTGTTAGGGATTTCAAATTACGTTAGTATTTCTAAATGTTTACCATTCGGTCCGTTCCAGGTTACTATCATCATTTACCTGTCTGTTGTGGGGGCACTGCTGCTCTACATGCTGTTCCTGCTGCTGGTCGATCCTCTTATTCGCAAACACGACGCCTACACCCAGCCACTGCACAACGAGGAGGACTCTGAGGTAACCCTTCAAACAACTATCACTTGTGATCAACACATACAGTACATGATTACATTGGAGTTAAATGTGAAGTTCTTGATTTGTTTTTTCATGTGTTTGTATGTTCAGGAGATGCGTCCTCCAGTTGACAGTGCTCAGGCCAAAGGAAACACCGTGCTGGAACGGGTTGAGGGAGCACAGCAGCGCTGGAAAAAGCAAGTCCAGGAACAGCGCAAGACAGTTTTTGACCGCCACAAGATGCTTAGTTAAACCCTACAGGTGACCGTAAAGCCAGTTTAGAGTAACTTCCCTGGGCTCGGCGCTATTACTGTCACCAGCTGCACTATTACTAACCTCTTTGTCATTCCCATGCACTGCACCCCCTACATATGTATTTCCGTAGAAATTTAAACAAACTCATCTTAACAGACGTTTTTTTATTTGTTATATGTAACATTTTAGGCTAAAATTGAGTTTTGAAAAAAAACTGCATGTTTGCCCACTGTTAATAGCTAGAAATCATCTCATTTCAGCATTTTGCATTACAACATATTTTGAATGCGTTGATAAAGTAAAAACCATATTTCTCAAAAGTGAGACTTAATAGCTTTTCAGCTTCCTGATGATCATTTGTTTTGTTAGCTTTTTGCTAATTTGGTATAATAAGTTATTTTGCATAATGTGTAAAGTTATCTCAGAACAGGTAAGCTTTATGTTTGTGAATGGTCAGTTTAGCTATTTGGGTAGAAAGAATTCCTTACTTATGCTATTGTGAAATATTGCTGATTCATATTACACCACTCATAATTTATTTATGTCATATTAACATTATTTATTTGTCACCCATTGCTGTACATAGTAACCTGGACATATTTAGCATAATTTGCACTAAAAGTTTAATTAAAGGATTGTAAATTTAGGCTTGTAATTTTAAAGCTCCAATATGTGCCTCTTTTAGTTTCTCTCCTTGTGTGGGGGAATGTGTTACTTTAAATTCACAGCATGTAAAACATAACAGATTGTAATGTATAACAATTCATTTTGGCGGGTAAATCGTTTAAGGCCACATTTTTGTCCTGTATTTCACAGTAGCGTTTCAACATACTTTTCCATGCAAAGAGAGAAATAGAGAATGGGGTATACGACAGCTTTAAAGCAATCCTCAGTGTCATTTATTCTCTGCCACTGGAGATTGTTCTAAATTAGTAAAGCTGCAGATAATGGGCTTGCTTTCGGCCCTCATGTGTATCATCATGTCAGTGAATTCTCCCTGCGTCCTACTGCTGGAGATGTCTGTTAGGGAAAGTTTATTATGACACACTGACTCACGTTACCTCACTATGTGAACTTCTGAAGTTTATTTATATTTATGGATAGTGTTTTGTTGAAGTGTTTTTGTTTAGTTTATTTTCATATCACTGGTATCCATGTTTTGTATTTATATTTATCTCCAACCTAACTGGAGTTTTGCACCACTCATGTCTATACATTCGGCTTGATGTGAAATTAAAAAAATCCCCCCAAAATATATAAAGTAAGGTGTTTTCTTTCATTCCTCTGCATGTTTGCTGCAAGAGTCACTGCTTTGGTTGATTGACAACAGGGGGTGACAGAGTACACAATATGTGTACTCTCAGCGTGCTCTACTCACGTACTGCTTTTGGTGTGGTGTTCAGCTTTTGGGAAACAAACAGTTTCTCCTCTGTCATACTAAAGATTATGTTTTCAATTAGGAAATGCATAAGCAGTTGTATCCTACATACATCCTACTTGTTTTTTTTTTCAAATAAGTAGCACTATCCAAACTAATTTCTATAGGGCTGGGCGATAGTTTCATATTATCATTTGTCAACTTAGCAGCTTAAATTGTGCCATGATATAAGCATTGTTTTATATCCTTTTATAAAATGTTCTGGTCCAAATGAATTATTCTGTTTATAAGTTGATCATAAATTCACAAAATGAGGTGTTGAAGTTCTCAATTTAGATCGTAGTATTGTCCAACACTGGACATCAGTTTGATTTGTATATATTTTTCTACATTGCGACACACATTGGTAACACAGTCAATTTAGCACCTTCAATTTAAGCACTACATAAACATTTAATAATAGTTTAACACTCCATAGCCTAGGCATTAAAATTAATAATATACAGTATTTGTCAGCAATTATTACTTCACCTATAAAAACATTTTATAATATTACAACTGTGTTTGCCTTCGTTATATGTTAACACACAAGCCTCCATGTATAGGTACCCTACAGGAGGAATTATAGTATTTAACAAATCAATGCATACATTTTTTTATCTGCGTACATTAACCATTTAATAAATGTTTACTTGGGGAGTGCTACTTAAGTGGAACTAAACATTTAACCCATCCCTATAGTTTTGGCAGGAAGAATTCCTGAAAGTTTGGGATAATGTAGCGTACTTTCTCAAATGGTCTCCTTAATCATTTCTTGGTCCTGTAAAAAGATTTTCACCTGCAAAATGTCACATTAAAGGCACAAACATCTATGTGTTTTCCCTTCCTGTCTGTTCACTATTTTTTCACAGTTTAGGGTTCAGCACCAGTGTCCAGCACCGGAGTAGCTGGGTCTGTTTGGGAAGGGTGTGGCAGGTTCAGGAGGCTAGTGGCGATATTATGCTACTGCAAGCCCTGCAAACTGTCTCTCCCTTTCTTTGTGCTCTTTTCAACCACTGCTGCCCTGTCCCAACCCCCTCTTGATCCCATCTACTCCCATCTTCCACCTTCCACCCCCCACCTTCTTAACCATCCCCAAGCATGGCCTGTCAAATAGTCTAAATTTAAACTACAGGACCAACTGCTGCTCCAGCCGCTCTGGGCTCCTGTTATTTTTCCCTGCCGAAGGGGATTTTTCTGTCAGAGGCCCTCAGCCAGGAGGAGAGGCCTGTGGCTCTGCGTGAGGAAGACAGAGTCAGAGGAAGAGGGAAGAGAGGGCAGCGGAGGAGCGCACACAGGATCGGCAGGTCTGGAACCCAGAGCAAGCTTTCGCAACAGGGAGTTATAAAGCGCCTCTGTTTGGGATTATACAGTGAGAAGACAGATTTCTACAGGACTGGGAGCTTGTCTCAGGTGTAGGCGTCAGCATGGCAGCCAACGCAGAGGTCAAGCCGGTTATTATGAATGAAGAGGAGCTGAAGAGGAAGCAGAGGGAGAAACTGAAGAAGCTACAGGCCACAGGGGGAAACCCTCGACCTGCTAGAACCCTCTTCCTCTTCAACCTCAAAAACCCCTTCCGCAAGGCCTGCATCAGCATCGTCGAGTGGAAGTATCCTTTATATCTTACACACCAGCCTACGTTTTATACAACTCACAGACTTTTATGTTTGTAATATTAAGTACACGGCTTAAAAATGTACCCTTCAAACGGCAGTATTTTACTCCTAAGTATGCAGTATTAAACTCAAGGCATTATACATTTATTACAGCATGTAGGGCTCTGGTTAGGAACACTGACAGCTACAGAAATTAAGTGGCTGCAGGCCTGTGAATTATCAGCCATGTAGTTCACCTGTGGTAAACACGCCCAAGCCAAGTCACTTTTAAATCTGTGTTAAGGCGATCCCTGAAGTGTGAAGTGACAGCCCTGTGTCAAAGTCAAGTTTGTAGCCTTTATATCTTCACCCGGAGACCTTCTTAAGCCACTTTATTTACAAAGAACCAACAGACAATTAATGACGCCACCTGTTAGTGTCCTGATAGCTTACAGTCTGATTTTAATGTGGAAATAGCTGCTCTGAAATGCTGGCAGCCTGTGAGGCTTGGAGCCTGAACACAAGGCAGACTGCTGAGTGATGTTATGACCCTTGTAGGGGAGTTTCCTGCTTTCAGCCTGTCCATTCTGGGATAATACATATTTTACATCCAAAATAGAATAGACTAATTTATCCAGAGACAGCCCTAGTGTCACACTAGGACTCTCAGAATTTATTGTGAATTTTATAATAATATGTTGTGTAATTAATATAATTCCTGTATCCATATACTTACCCACGTCATGAGGTTTTACTGTTTAATCCCATAGATATTTGATTCTGTAACACAGGGCGTGTATGCTGTGTTTAGAGCAAAATTACAGAAAAACCTAAACCCCTTAATTCCTTCTTGTTGTACAATTAAAAAAAAGACAGTACTTACAGATTTAGGAATAAATAAATGTCTCATGGAATAACCAAACAGCTTTTTTCCTGATGACTAGTCTGTGTTTAAATTGTTTGGTCATATTCTTGGGCTGTGCAGCTGTCCTGTGGTATCACAGGGAGACATGATGCTGACTTGGCAGGGGAATTCTCTTAGAGAGCCACCTATAGACGAGAATGAAGCAACACAGCAGACAAGATTACATTTACTGTGAGCGCTTTGCCCGCTAACGAAGGGCTGTGAAAGGGATGATGTTTCAGGCAGCATTTAGAGGCACTGGGTAATGTAAGCAGAGTTTGTAGACCTGTTTGATTTATTTGATTTGGTTTACTACATAAAATCTCAAAACATGCACAGATAAAGAAAGGGACAATCTACTTTCTTACCCATCAATATATATGTATACATGTATATATACATGTATATATATATATATACATGTATATATATATGTATATGTACATATACTCAAATATTATCATCAAGGATAGTTCTGGAGAAAATTGTATCCCCTTGTTAATATTCCTTAATGGGATACTGAGAGTTTACCCGTCCTCCATGTGTATTGTTGTTATGAGCCTCAGTTTCCCCATCCAGAACATTTGAGATCATCATCTTATTGACTATCTTTGCAAACTGCATTGCTTTGGCTGTATTCCTGCCCATGCCTGAAGAAGACAGTAATAACACCAATACAAGCTTGGTGAGTATGAGTGTGAACACAGATGTATGACAAATCCCATCTGTGTTTTAATACAAAGATAAGTGTCGTATGATGTCTGTTTCTACGATGTATTAACTGAAATGCCCCTAAACTGGTTGAACTATGCCTATAAAACTGAGCTTGTTACATATAAATGGATCGGTTTCAGGGTTTGCTTGTTTGTTTTCTGCTAAACACAATAATTTTGGAAACATTTGTTACGTATTCTGTGTACAAAGCCAAAAGCTTTTACGACTCTTCTCAATCAACTAGATTCCAGGTGAACCACAGAGTCTCTCAAGTTAAAGTAGTGTAAACTATCTGGTGGCAGGTGTTTGACTACTGGATACTGCTGATGTGTTTACAGGTGCTATTATATTTCAGCCTCCTGGGTGTATGTTTACACTACTGTGGGGATTTGGATATAGTGTATTAAAAGGTGGGCGATTGAACAGATACAACCAGGGATGATCAAAGTGAGCAAAATATATATGTTTGCTCTTGTACAGTGTACACATCTTGCCAATATCTTGATACATGATGTTGAGAAGGCTCGTTCCCAGAGACATGACATGTAGATGACTGCCTCTAAGATGCCTGAGAACCAGCTCAAATGTCAATATTTGGCACCAATAGCCATCCATGACTTGCTTTCCTCCAACCAGTCAATAACCTCATTACTAGATTAAAGCTATCAATTTTGTTGGTACCCAACTGATTGACAGCTAAATGCATCAAGTCATCAGGTATCTGGTCCTGAAACAGACCCCATTTTTTAATATCTTTGCTTTGGCCCACTCACCAGCCTTCTACCAAATCCTTCTTACTTCTTACTGCCATTCCTCAGAGGTGAATGTTGTAAGAAGATCTGGTCATCTGCACCCCCCTTTTTCTGTTAGCAGTAGGTCGGCCCAGACAGCGTCACTGTGCTGACGCAGGTGGATACAGTAGAGTCCACATATATTTTCTCATGTAACTACAATAATACTCATATACTAAATATAATGGCTTGTAACATTGATAAACTGCAACATAGAAGCACAACTCTACTTGTTGCCCCTCGCTGTCTAATTTGAACAACATTTCTTGAGTTAAATTAGCTCTCTGATTTGTCTGGATTCACTGGGAGCCCTATCACAATGTACAGCTTCTTCTTCTGCAAATGTGTATTTACATCAGCATTGCAAAGCAAGAAGAAGAAGTAGTCTGTCTTATGATGACAATTTGAAGCTGCAGTTTGTAAGCAAATATGTGTAATGTAGCGTTTTGGTTGTATTAAGGTTATCCTCACGTTGCGTAGCTGTTACTACTTGTTTGTTGTCAGTTGCAGTCACTACTGAGGAAAGCCATATTCAGCTCTGTGTTAGTCTGCTGTATGTCGACCTCCTTTGTCTCTGAAAATATTAACACTAATGATAAAAACACATATACAGGCACAACTTGCAAACAGATCATTTCATTTAACCACACTGATGTTTATCTGTTCACCTCTAAACTAAGCATTTAATGTCATTTGAATTGTCAGACAAAGCTTGTTAAATTGGGGCTTGTTTCATTCATGCAATTAATCCTTATAAGTATCTAATACCAGTTGCATCTACTGCTATTTCTCCTAGCAGGTAATCAAATGCCAAAGTTGTTATTTACTCCAATTATCCCATATTTTATTAGAGGATTGAAGGTTGTGAGATTTATAGAATGTAAATTCCTGCTTTCTGTTTCTCTTGCTGCAGGAGAGTTTGGAGTACATCTTCCTGATCATATTCACGTTAGAGTGCTTTCTTAAGATAGTGGCCTATGGGCTCGTGTTCCATGAAGGCGCCTATTTACGGAACTGTTGGAACATATTGGACTTTGTCATCGTCTTCATGGGGTAAGATGAGCTCTGAGCTGCAGGTGGATATCTCTACCACAGATTCCCTTTTACCACATCTTAGAAACTGCCATTGACACTTAAATTGTTATTCAATCGGGAGAGACACGTTTGCGGATATGCAAAAGGTTTATTGCACAGCATAATAAAATGTCTTTGAAGATCAAGCTCCATCGTTATACTAATAATTTGTATATAGGGGTAGAGAACCATCATGATCCCCCGATGCAATCTAGACACCAGTAGGGGCGACGAAGGAGCCCGAAGACCAGACCAAAGGAGGCTCCGGACTGGTTAGCTGGAGTAAATGACTAGAGGTGGAAGGGGAGGCGGAGGGTTGCGTGCTTTACTTGAAACGACAGCGGATAGCAAAGGGAGAAACAGATTTAAAGCAGGGTTGTGACTCTGTGATTGACCCTTGAAATTTGGGCACAATTCTGATTGGCATTCTGATTCTGATTAGAATTCTGATTTAGCAGGAAGGTCAACGCCTTCAGCGATAACATTTACACTGAGCTACATTAGTTGAAAATGTCAATGCCATTTTGTATCGTGTAGGGGTAGGTACTTATTGTTGTATGATCTTTTCCTACAGTCTCTTCACTTTTGCCTTGGATACCATCAATAAGATAGCAGGTGTGCCAATGGAAAAGGGTGGGGGGTTCGACATGAAGGCACTAAGAGCCTTCAGAGTGCTGCGGCCCTTACGTCTTGTCTCTGGAGTCCCCAGTAAGTAATCTGTAACCTTCTTCTGTAATCCAAATATAATGTAAAAAAAAGCTGTGTCCATGTCACACTGTGTGGTTATTGTGGACGTACCATTTACGTGAAGACAGCTTCCTGAAGACACTGCTGAGATGTTGTTCTTTCTTGTAATGTTTTTGTTTTAATGTTCACATTTAGGCCTGCAGGTGGTGATGAATTCCATCCTTAAAGCCATGCTGCCTCTACTGCACATCGCCCTGTTGGTCTTTTTACTGGTAACCATTTATGCCATCATGGGACTGGAGCTCTTCAAGTGCAAAATGCATAAAACCTGCTACTATGCTGGAACAAGTACGGATGAAGGGCACAATCAGACACTGTTTCACATGGGATTTTTCACATGTTGGGATTTATAGCCATACCCGAGAGTTACAATTCCCGAAGCTACATTCAGAAAATGATATAAATCGCTTCTCTTTTGCCCACAGATATCTATTCCACAGCAGAAGGTGAGCTGCCTGCCCCCTGTGCTCAGGCAGGTAATGGACGTCGCTGCACGATCAACGGCTCTGAGTGTCGGCCAGGCTGGGAGGGTCCCAACAATGGCATCACCCACTTTGATAACATTGGCTTTGCCATGCTTACAGTCTACCAGTGTATAACCATGGAGGGATGGACCAAAGTGCTCTACTGGGTCAGTAATTGCTTGAACATTGTCCTGGTTGTTTTCAGTTTCAGTGTTGGGGGATTATGCTCTTGCTACCAAACGTTTGCAACTGTCTCGATTTTAGGTATTCATTGTGTTAAGTATATCCAACAGAATTCATTGTCTGTGGCTGACCCAGAGATGTCTTTCAGGTTAATGATGCCATAGGTAATGAATGGCCCTGGATCTACTTTGTTCCCCTCATTCTGGTGGGTTCCTTCTTTGTGCTCAATCTGGTTCTGGGTGTGCTCAGTGGGTAAGACAACTTTTATCTTCTGCCTTTCTACTCTCTGCATCTTGCATCGTCTCGTGAAAAGGCTAACATGCTGTTTTACTGTCTTTACCCTCAGAGAATTTACCAAAGAGCGAGAGAAGGCCAAGTCACGTGGAGAGTTCCAGAAGTTGCGAGAGCGCCAGCAGCTGGATGAAGACCTGCATGGTTACATGGAGTGGATCACTCATGCTGAAGTCCTGGATGCCGACCGAGAGGGCAAAGGTCAGCACTATTAACCACCTAAACGACCCATCCCATGTAGAGATACTGTTGAATTACAACTGTTCTTCTCTTGTCAGGACTCCTCCCTTTAATCAGTGACTCTGATACAGACAGCCTGTATGACCTGGAAGGAAAGAGTCGAATTGTCTACTACTAGTGAGTCTGCAGCTATGTACATAAATACATTTTTTACATGTAATAATAACGGTAACGCGGCACAGTAAGCCAGGTTTATTTTTGTGTTTAGCCGCCTGGCCCGTCGCTGGAACCGTTTCTTTAGGATGAAGTGCCTGCTGTATGTTAAAACCAGGAGCTTTTACTGGATAGTGATGTTCCTCGTCTTACTCAACACTCTTACCATAGCAACAGAGCACCACCACCAGTCTGACAGCCTCACTGCCCTACAAGGTTGGTGATTAATATATGAATTATTGTGAACATGTTTAAATAAATTGAATTTTTTTTGCTCCCAGCCTTACCCATTCATCTCTCTTCTCTCTTATCTCAACAGATGTGGCTAGTCGTGTACTGCTAGTGCTTTTTTTCATCGAGATGTTTGTGAAGATGTATGCTCTGGGTCCCAGAGCATATTTCATGTCCCTGTTTAACCGTTTTGACTTCTTTGTGGTGCTATGCGGTATCCTGGAGATGATCATGTTCTCTGCAGGAGCCGTGACTCCCCTGGGTTTCTCTGTACTCAGGTGTATCCGACTGCTGAGGATCCTTAAAATCACAAAGTAAGTAATGTCCACTCTAAGGATCTTGTAGCATTTAATTAATTACAGTGACATTTAATTCCATTTAACACCTCTCTTCTTCCAACTGTTTTGCAGGTACTGGACCTCTTTGAGTAATCTTGTGGCCTCTCTACTCAACTCTGTTCGTTCCATTGCCTCCCTGCTCCTTCTTCTCTTCCTCTTCATCGTCATTTTCTCACTCCTGGGCATGCAGGTGTTTGGAGGCAAATTCAACTTTACTGACCACAGACCCAGACGCAGTAACTTTGACAACTTCCCTCAGGCCCTCATCTGTGTGTTTCAGGTGAGGCTAGACATAGATTCATTCAGATGCTCTGCATTAAGCTCTTCTCAATGTCAGCTTTTAATTTTGTTATCCCTTTCTTGCCTGATTTTGATGACCAATTATGTAATGAATCACAGTTTTTTAACACATGGCTATCTCTCAGATCCTAACAGGAGAGGACTGGACCACCATTATGTACAATGGCATTATGGCCTATGGAGGGCCTGTCATTCCTGGCATCCTGGTCTCCATCTACTTTATTGTCCTCTTTATCTGTGGAAACTGTATCCTTCACATTCACTCAAAATGTTATCTAGAATTTAACAAGGCTATAATGTACAGACATGCTACCGGCTTAGTTTAGTATGTTAGCATCCTTACTAATCCTTGCTAATTATTATTTAACACATGGACAGCTGTGTTTCAGCCTGATGCTGTTGCTTGATGAAAAGACAGGGGACACCAAAGTTATTACAATTCATCCTGAAGGGACAATCCATGCAATTAATAGTTTTCACTCAAAATCACAGTGGTGCTAGAGGAAAAGTCAGGGGATTACCAAATTTGGATACCTTTTTTTTTGACCCATGGTTATTTATACACATTTTTGTACCAATCCACTCAATTGCAGTTGATGTGGAGATAGGTCCGGCAATGCGAGACTAGTAGCAGACGTTCTCTGGGTACCATACAAATATGTACAAAATTCCATGGCAATTCATCCAATAGTTGTTGAGATATTTCACTCTGGAGCAAAGTGGTGGGCCAACCATCATACCAACATTGCCATCCATAGAGCCATGCCGCCAGTGTGGTTAAAACTTGCATACACAGCTGGGATGTTTTTTTAAACAAGGTTTTGGTTTTCCTGAGCTCACCGCAATCAGATATCCTCCTCAATGTCTTCTTGGCCATCGCCGTCGACAACCTGGCGGAGGCTGAGAGTCTGACTTCTGCTCAGAAAGAAAAGGCAGAGGAGAAGTTGAGAAGAAAGCTTCTAAGGTGAATAAGGACCACAGCCACCCAGCACGCAGGCTGTTCTTCTTGTTACTGTCTGGCACACGATACAGGAGCATGACAGCACGTACCACCAGACTTAGGGACAGTTTTTACCACTAGGCCATCAGGCTTCTTAACTCATAAACCTTGAAATTCCACATCACATACCTAGTTACCTGTATTTTACTGTTTACATAAAATGCACTATCAACATTACTTTTATTTATTTATTTGTCTCAAGTATTCATTTATTGCTCACATCACACATCTCATTTCTTTTTCTTGTTGCATTTGTGCAAAATTGGATAAACTTTTACACACATTCCTCATTTTCATACAAGTATGTAGTACTATATTTTATTTTTCATCTTATTATCTTATCATATTATTTTACATCTTATTCTAATTTTATTTCATTTTATCTTGTGACTAATTATTTTCTTATTGCGGCATCTAGCGCTGTTATTGCTGAGCTGACCCGTCTTCTCAATACATTTCATTGTACCATTGACCCTGTGTTAACCTACATATGACAAAACTTGGAACTACAAGAATGTCTATCTTAAGTGTGATGATCTGCTCTGTCTTCTCATTGCTAAATTCTGCTCCATTCCCTTTCCTTTCTACCGCCCAGATCCAAAATGCCTGACAAGACTGATGAGGAGAGGGAGAGGATAGCTAAGAAACTGGCAGAGCAGAGATCTAAGATGGAGGGTATACCAACCACAGCCAAGGTTAGTGTTATTTCTGGTACAATATCACAGATTAACAATTATCTATTAATCAGGAGCATAAGTAGCCAATGCATATTTATTTTTTTAGCTCAAAATTGACGAGTTTGAGTCCAATGTCAATGAAGTGAAAGATCCATTCCCACCTGACGACTTCCCAGGTAACAAATTTCTAATCATCCTGCTAATTTGCATCTCAAACGCTTAACCTCTCACATTTCTCAGTGATGTAGTTGTTGCAGAAGGGCATAAATGAATACAGGAATCCATATTCATTACACTGGCTGTTTACCAGTGCTGCTTTCTTGGTTATGTTAAAGTTTAAGTTTAAGTATAGTAACCCCTCTTTATTATTACTAGACTCAAACAAGTCTAAAGTTAGCCTTTTTTTTACTTGACTACCATGTAAAATCTATAACATGATTCAGTAAAGAGAGATTTTCTTTTTTCCAAATATGCAGGTAGTTTACCATAGCATTTTGAGTGTTTTCTTCCACATGGTAGGTGATGACGAGGAGGAAGAGCCTGAAATCCCCATCAGCCCTCGGCCCCGACCGATGGCCGACCTGCAGCTGAAGGAAGAAGCCGTTCCATTGCCTGAAGCTAGCTCCTTTTTCATTTTTGGCCCTCAGAACAAGTAGGAACCAAATATACCAGATAGAAAATAACAGTGGTTATATTTAGTGGTTTCTCAAACTATAATGAACACTGTGAAAAGTAGATGGATTGAACTTACTGCACTGATTAATGCATGTTTTTTGCATATATTTATCTGTATCCAGGTTCCGTAAACTCTGCTACAAGATTATCAACGCCTCTTTCTTCACCAACTTAATTCTTCTGTTCATCCTGCTCTCCTCCATTTCCCTGGCAGCTGAGGACCCCATCGATCCCAAGTCCTACAGAAACAAGGTACAACCAAGTCTATTCCTACACATTTAATTGGACATTATCTGTTGAAAGAAGACCAAATTTGACAGCAAACCTTTTTGCGTTTTCCTCCAGATCTTGGCCTATGCTGACATTGTCTTCACAACTGTGTTTACCATTGAGATTGTACTGAAGGTAAAGTGCTCTATACATCATGTTCTGCCGTTGGGTTTGACTGATGTGGTTCTTTAAAGTCAAGATACCAGATAACGAACACCACATTTTTTCTGATATTCCATGTGTTTAAATTTAATAATTATGTGACAAACATGAGAGACAACTAAACAACTCAATCTCTGATTCTAGTCTTGGCAGAGAAAAATGAAATTGTGTTATGAGCGAAACAAATGGAGGCAGGTTTCTTTACATGTCTCACAGGTTTTCACTGAAGTATAATATTCAGAACCTGAACAATCACTGTGAAACTACTTAATTTGCATTGAGAGTTATTATTGCCCCACTTAGTTACAAACACTAAACTCACATTGCCAACATTAGGGCTGCAACTAGCAATTATTTTCATTATCGATTAATTTGAGTAAATCCAATGGTATTTTCTGCTGATCGACCTATTGATTAAATCAATTACGTTTCATTCTTTTTATTTGACATTAATGCAACACATCTGTTCCTCTGACTAAAGGAAAAGCTTAAACACAAACCTTTTGGGTTTAATATTCTGGGTGTGACTTTATGTATCTGACTGACAGATGACAGTATACGGAGCATTCATGCACGAAGGCTCCTTCTGTCGTAACTCCTTCAACATCCTGGATCTGATTGTGGTGACAGTCTCTCTGCTTTCTATGGGGATGGAGTGAGTAAACATTTTGAGATTGCCATATTAGATTTACAACATCCCTACTGTTATTTATTTTCCTAAATTACAAAATGTTAGTATTCCAAGATGTGGATATCAAGACTGTTATTTGTCATTTGTTGTGTGCAGATCCAGCGCTATCTCTGTGGTAAAGATTCTCAGGGTGCTAAGGGTGCTGAGGCCTCTCAGAGCCATCAATAGAGCCAAGGGGTTAAAGGTACACACATGCATAAATACAGTAATTCCTCCTGTGGATATATCTGTGTTTCCAGTGGTGGCAGAAGTTAACAGATCATGTATTCAAACAAAACTCTTTAGCTCAATTGTGTGCTGTTAATGTTTAATATTTGATACTTTCACCTCTTTAGGTCTTGGACATCTGAAACATGACAGGGGGCCATACCAGACAATGTTTTTTTTCTAAATTTTTATGAGCAATGCATTCTGTTTAAAAATCTTATCAAATGTTTAAATACAAAATCTTAACCTGAGAACTTACTAGTAAATAAAAGTAATACATGTGTAAAAAGTACAACATTTCCTTTTGCTGTGTTGTAGAAGTATAAATAACCTTAAAAAGACTTCAAAATTGTACTTAAAAAGTATATACGTATAATAAGTATCAAGTGGTCATTGTTTTTCTTTTATGACAGCATGTGGTCCAGTGCGTGTTTGTGGCCATCAAAACCATCGGCAACATCGTCCTGGTCACCATGTTGCTAAACTTTATGTTTGCCTGTATCGGAGTGCAACTTTTCAAGGTAACTCCATTAAAGATGATGTTGACACTATGCGTAGCATGACACTGTAAAGCTCATACCTCCAAATTAACCTATTGTAAGTATAAATGCCTTGCTCCTTATGATGGTGTCCCTAATTTTTTCCCTCAAAGGGCAAATTCTACAGCTGCACAGACCCATCGAAAATGACAGGGGAGGAATGCCAGTGAGGCAAACATATTTCACACTTCGTAGATTTCATCTATCTAAACTGTAATGCCATTGAAGAGTCACCATTCCCTGTGTTTGCTCTCAGGGGATACTTTGTGAAGCACATGGAGAATTCCCTACAAGAAACAGTGCTGGCAAAGAGAGAATGGATCAACAGTGACTTCAACTTTGACAATGTGCTCTATGGCATGCTGGCTCTCTTTACTGTATCCACATTTGAGGGCTGGCCAAAGTAAGCACAGCATTTTTTATCCTATCTGTTTGATGGAGTTTGAAGACATTGAGTTAGAATAATTCCATATTATTGAGCCAGAGATGGTAATAATTAACCTTGTGGTATCCCTTTGTCTTGCCAATTATTTCTCATCTCTCAACATCACTCCATTTGTTCCCAGACTGTTATACAGAGCCATTGATTCAGATGAAGAAGACATGGGGCCTGTCTTCAACAACCGAGTGGATGTGTCCATCTTCTTCATCATCTACATCATCCTCATTGCCTTCTTCATGATGAACATCTTTGTGGGCTTTGTCATCGTCACTTTCCAGGAGCAGGGCGAGCAGGAGTATAAGGACTGTGAGCTGGACAAGAACCAGGTACGCCAAAGGTGAAACAGTGGCCAGTAGGACAGTGAGAGAGTCCAATCATTTTAATAAAATCTAAAACATGTTAGGAATTATTATTATTATTATTTTCTATTCATCCCACCTTCTTCCTCTCCTTCAGCGCCAGTGTGTGCAGTATGCCCTGAAGGCTCGACCTCTGAGGTGCTACATCCCCAAAAACCCCTACCAGTACAGAGTCTGGTACATTGTCACCTCCTGCTACTTTGAATACCTCATGTTCTTCCTAATTATGCTCAACACCTTGTGTCTGGGGATGCAGGTATGCAAATTAAGGCTTCTTTGCAACACAAAGAAAACATTTAGATTGTATCAAGCCTACTGACAGACAATACTCTGTCTCAATATTCACTGTATTTAGATGTGAGTGTAAGCGTTTTTTGTGTCACAGTCAGAGGAGCTCAGTGTTTGTTAAATCATTTAATCAATAGAATACTGAAATCTTTAACTGTAAAATATGGAACATCACAACTTTCCATCAAAAATCCCAGACTAATTATTATGACAATTTATTTACCAAATCTTACTTTAACTGTTAATTTTCTTTTTTTTTTACGTAACTATGGTAAGAGAGGATGAGACAATACACTGAGATGATGAAATCTAATTTTTTGCGTTTCACTATGGGCCCAATTGATGTATTATTCAAAGCTAAATTTATGATAACTTGCCATCATTTCTATTGTTTATGATATTATGGTACTCACCAAAAAGGAAGCTGAACACATACTTATAAATTGAAATACTTCTAAATGTTGAATGTTTTAAGCCAGTGTATCGCTCTAATGTTAGCGGCAATTATCTTTAAACCACATTTTGTAAAAATACTACATCAAATAAGTAGTTGTTACATGTTGAGATTAGTATTTGCTTCCACTTTAACAGCACTGTAACCAGTCGGACCATGTCACCAAGCTGTCTGACATGCTGAACTTGATCTTCACCGTGCTCTTCACTGTGGAGATGATTCTCAAGCTCATGGCCTTCAAAGCGAGGGTAACAGCTTCACACTTGTCGGTTCAATTGGTTAACCACCAAATATAATGTTCAATTGTGTCTGTCAGCAATGCTTTATCTGTCTGTGCAGGGCTACTTTGGAGACCCCTGGAATGTCTTTGATTTCATTATCGTCATCGGTAGCGTTGTTGATGTCATCCTGAGTGAAGTCGACGTGAGTACGAATTTTAGAACCTATAATTTTGAAATCTATTCTAATAAATTCTACAGATCCTATTAGAGGTGCTGTATATGAACGTCGCTGGTATTTTCTCAATAAGACATTTCCAGTTAATAGTGTGTTTTGATTTGAAATGACTGAATGTATTTATTCAATGCTCTGATACAAAAGCATATTATTGTGGCCCAACAGCTGATTGGTGCCAGCAGAACTAGCTCACAGAACGCGGTCAGTACTGTTGTTGGCCATTCTTACTTCAGCTGTACCGCTCCCACCCCCCAGTAACTTGTGCAACCTCAGAAGCATTGCCATTTCCATCACCACACACCAAATCAGCTTTTCCATTATTCCCACCGGAACCATTACAACATATTTTGTGATTCAATGTTTGTGTGTTGTCTGAGCACAATATTAGTAAATTACTTCATTGTGTTATTTTATGTGGTTATGCTACACAAACTCAATGTCTTTTTCTGGCCAGTCACGGTTGTTTTTCTCCATTGTTGCACTGCATTGTTCTCACCTTTTCCATCCACAACCAAGCTGCTAGCATTTTTTTTTTCTCCATCCAATTTCACATTACCTCCTAATTCTTTTATATCTCCTCCTCTTCTTCTTTTGCATATTTTGCCTCTCAGTCCCTCTGTCCTCCACACAGCTCACTCCTCATCTGTCTATCCTCCACAGAGTGCCCTGGCTGCCAGTGGAGGACTGTACTGTCTCCATGGCTGTGCTGTAAATATCTGATCACTGCACTGCACTGCTGCATGAAGGTTGCTGTGTGGGCACGCCACTATGTTTTCTACTAAACTGTAGTGAACTCTTCTGAACCGTGTGTGGCTCAAACTGCTGGTGAAACATCTGCGTTTCTACTGTCTGTCTAATCCTACAGAGCAAATGTGAGACAAGACTTCAAGCTGATATATTGTGTTCCAGTGGAGCTCAAAAACTTTACACACAGGGGTCAACACTGAATATCAGCACAGAAACTTTAATTGTGACTGGATTGACTGAAAACTGTTAATATCTTATTAAGTCTGCATATAGTTTATTTTGCATGAGTTAGAAGTTGCAGTTGTTCTCGTTTTCAGCAACTAAGACTGGAGGCTTTGGAAACCTTGCTCTTTAACCCTGGTTGTTGATTGTAAATCCTACCTTAATAATATTTAACAGGTAACTTCCATAAAACATAACCCATGTAACTACAATTTGTTATCTTTTCATTTACTTCGTGCAGGAGACCAATCCTATGCAAGCAATTGCGGTAAGCCTAAACATTTTTTTACTATTGAAAACCCAGTTTTTCCGTTCTTTTAAATGTTCTTCTCCTTAAATTCTTTGGTCTTTTTTTGTCCATAGGCGTCTGAAAATGCCTCAGTATCCATTACGTTCTTCCGACTCTTCCGTGTCATGCGTCTGGTCAAGCTGTTGAACCGTTCAGAAGGCATCCGTAACCTGCTGTGGACCTTCATAAAGTCCTTCCAGGTCTGTTACACTGTGGTCACAATCATTTTCCGTTTGTATCTCCACTTTTAACACACTTTTAATTACCCATCTGTGTTTGTGTCTACAGGCTCTACCTCATGTAGCTTTGCTCATCATAATGCTCTTCTTTATCTACGCTGTCATAGGGATGCAGGTACTCAAGTCTAACATTTTTATTTACTTGATGTTATCATTGTAAAACTATGTAGATTGTTAACATGCGTAAATATGCGTATATTCCACTAAAACAAGTTTCCATATTTGGCACTGATTTTAACAACCCTTTAGATCTTTGGAAAGGTAGCCCTAGTGGATGGCACCCAAATCAACCGCAACAACAACTTCCAGACATTCCCTCAGGCTGTTCTGATGTTATTCCGGTGAGTCTCTAAGCCTGTTAATCATGTCATTGGTGAAAAGCTCATTGGCTGCGAGGTCTGAGCCAGGATCTCATTATGGTTTACCTTTCCAGGTGTGCTACTGGAGAGGCTTGGCAGGAGGTCATGATGGCCTCGATGTATGGGAAGAAGTGTGACCCCAAGTCTGACTTTTTGCCAGGAGAGGAGTACACCTGCGGGTCCAACTTCGCTGTCTTCTACTTCCTCAGCTTCTACTGTCTCTGTGCCTTCCTTGTGAGCAGGAACATTAATCTTTTATTTGCATTAGTGTTTTTATACATTTGTGTATTATCTACAGTATTGTTATCCGATTTTTCAGACAATTTTTGATTGCCTACTACTTCTGCATACTTCCAGCTACATCATATTTACCAATATACTATATCTCACAATGTTAACCTCTTTAAGATGATTTGTGCTTGTATTTAACTTTTGTCCACCATTTATAGTTTTTTAATTATTAAGCTTTTTTCTTTTTACATTAAAAATCAATGGAGCAATCTTTATATCCAGTTCAAAATGCTGCTGCTCCCACATACTTTCACTCATACAGTACGTCATTCAAACTCTAACTATTCAAAAAACCTTCAGCTATTAGAAAATTATTCAGCTTTTTTATATATTTTTAACAGTTTGTGTGTTATCACTGTTTAGTGCTTCTTTAAGCCTCCTTAAACAACCCTTAACATTTCTGGAGTACCAGTTTTTGAAATTGCTGAAATCCCCACATTTGTTAACCTTTTTCTACACAAATTATATATCAATATGTTTGCAAATACTTTCTGGCTATTTGGCTTTAATGGCTTTTTTTGAAATGCATTACTATGTCTTTTTTGACATGCTATACTATAACTTCTTTATCACTTTTTTCGACGTACAATGCTATGACTTTTTAAACACTTTTTGGACATGCTTTACTATGACTTTTTCACAATTTTTTTTGACATACTCCAACTTTTCATCAATTTTTTCGACATACTATACTATGACTATTTTTACAAAACATACTATGACTTTTTTGTAATTTATTTCAAAATACTTTCCTTTAACTTTTTTGTTTAAAAAATTCAACATGCTACACTATTACTTTTCATACAACTTTTTAACGACTTTTTTCAACACACTATACTATTACTTTCCATCACTTTTTCAACCTACTATACTATGACTTTTTCATCACCTATTTTGAAGTACTACTTTTGATCACTTTTTTTATATACTAGTCTATGACTATTTTTTAACATACTATACTATGACTGTTTATGACTTTTGTCAACATACTATACTGTAACGTTTAATCATTTTTTTTTCCACAAACTATATACTAAACACACACTTTACTAAGAGAATTTTTGACATTCTATAATATGATATTTTTATCTTTTTTTCTACATACTATACTGTGCCTATTTTTGACATTCTATGCTATGACCTCATACATCTACTATACTATTACTTTTTATCACTTTGTTATGTACTATACTTTGACTATTTTGACATACTATACTAGGACTTTTCATCACTTATTTCAACATGCTTTACCATGACTATTTTTGACATACTAAACTGTGACTTTTTATCACTTTTTTCAACATGCTATACTATGACTATTTTCGACATACTTGACTTTTGTCAACATACTATAATATAACTTATCATCACTTTTTTTGAAATACTATACTATGACAATTTTCCTCTTACTATGCTGTTACTTTTTCATCACTTTTTTTGACATGCTATACTTTGACTTTTTCAGGACTCTTTTCAAAATACTATACCATAACTTTATCACTTTTTTAACATACTATTCTATGACTTTTTTTGACATAATATGCTACAACTACTTTTGACACGCTATAGTATAAATCTTTCTTTTTTATGTTTAGCTCTTTAAGGACATTTGTGCATGTGTTGCACTTTTTTTCTACTATTTATACAGTTTTTCTTGGTATGTCAACATATTATACTCTGACTTTTTCAACTATTTTTTGACATACTATACTATAACTTTTCATCAGTTATTTCAACATACTATACTATGACTTTTTTTGACATATTATACTACAACTATTTTTGACATACTATACTATGACTTTTTCATCAATTATTTTGACATACTATCCTTTGACTTTTTTATAAATATTTTTCGACATGCTATACTATGACTTTTTCATCAAGTATTTTGACAAGTATTTGAGTACTATGACTTTTTTATATATATTTTTTTACATGCCATACTATGACATTGTTTTTGCCTTTTTTCAACATAGTATACTATTACTTTTCATCACTTTTTTGACATACTATACTACTACTTTGTTATCACTTCAAAATACTATATTACATACTATTACTGTTTTTAACATTAATTCTTTGGTGGCATACTGGCTCTATGGTTAGCATTGCTGCCAACAAGAATGTAATAACTGCCAATTCTGAGCCAGGTTCAATACCCAGTCCAGGCCGGCTCTTTTCATTACGTTTTTTTGAACATGCAATACTGGGATTTTTTTCTACATGCCATACTATGACTTTTTTATCACTTTTTCGACTTGCTATACTATTACTTTTCATCACTTTTTTTGACATACTATACTATGACTTTTTCATCAATTATTTTGACTTTTTTCTAATTTTTTTGGCATGCTACACTATGACTTTTATATGACTTTTTGCAACATACATACTTTTCATCATTTTTTTGACATTCATACTATGACTATTTACACATACTGTTATATGTTATCACACGTTATGGGAATATTGTGAGCACTTTGAAATAATATATCACTTACTAATACTGTTGTCAACATCAATTCTTTGGTGACACACTGGCTCAGTGGCTAGTACTGCTGCAAATAGAAAACAGCCTGTAGTCACTGCGTTCTCTAAACAAGGTTAAATACTCAGTCCAGTCTGTCACTTTTGTAGACATACTAATTTTTTGTGACATATATGCTATGACTTTTTATATCATTTTTTTCAACATAGTATACTCTGACAATTTTTGACATGCCATATAGTCTATGACTTGTTATTGGCTATTTGGACATACAAACATGTTTCAAACATCAATTATTTGGTGGCACACTGGCTCTATGATTAGCATTGCTGCCAACATGCAACAAGCAAGAAGTTCCTGCAGTCTCTGACCCAGGTTCAATACCCAGTCCAGGCTGGCCCTATTCTTGACGTTTTTTCGAGATGTAATACTATGACTTTTTTTTTAAATGCTATACTATGTCTTTTTTTGACATTCTATACTATCACTTTTTTATCACTTTTTGCAATGTACTATACTATGACTTTTTGAACACTTTTTGGACATGCTTTACTATGACATTTTCACCAATTTTTTTGACATACTCTAACTTTTCATCAATTTTTTCGACATACTATACTATGACTATTTTTACATACCATACTATGACTTTTTTGTAATTTATTTCGATATGCTTTCCTTTAACTTTTTTGTTTAAAAAATTCAACATGCTACACTATTACTTTTCATACAACTTTTTAACGACTTTTTTCAACACACTATACTATTACTTTCCATCACTTTTTCAACCTACTATACTATGACTTTTTCATCACCTATTTTGAAATACTGCTTTTGATCACTTTTTTGATATACTAGTCTATGACTACTTTTTAACATACTATACTATGACTGTTTATGACTTTTGTCAACATACTATACTGTAACGTTTAATCATTTTTTTCCACAAACTATATACTAAACACACACTTTACTAAGAGAATTTTTGACATTCTATAATATGATATTTTTATCTTTTTTTCTACATACTATACTGTGCCTATTTTTGACATTCTATGCTATGACCTCATACATCTACTATACTATTACTTTTTATCACTTTGTTATGTACTATACTTTGACTATTTTTGACATACTAAACTGTGACTTTTTATGACTTTTTTCAACATACTATACTATAACTTATCATCACTTTTTTTGAAATACTATACTATGACTTTTTTCATCTTACTATACTTTTACTTTTTCATCACTTTTTTGATATGCTATACTATGACTTTTTCATGACTCTTTTCAACATACTATACCATATCTTTATCATTTTTTGACATACTATTCTATGACTTTTTTGACATAATATGCTACAATTTCTTTTGACACGCTATAGTATGACTCTTTATTTTGCATGTTTAGCTCTATAAGGACATTTGTGCATGTATTGCACTTTTTTCTACCATTTATACAGTTTTTCTTTTATCCCTGTTTAAGTTTTGTGCTTCTTTATTATATTTCTTTAGTTTTTTTCAGGGCTTCTCAGTGTGAGTGATGTCACAGGTACAGTGCAGTTGAGAGAGAATAACATTTTTAAAACTTTCTCTTCAACTTCCTCTCACGGCCACAATTTATACCTCTCATATACCATAATACGTTATTGGTGTTAATCAACATTTCAATGAAATTCATTCTAATTAAAACAATTCCCACTTTTCCAACTGTTCTCACAACTTCACCGCCTTCTTACACAATAATGCAAGAATCCAGTTTAGCCTTTGCCATTAAGCTTTTCAGCATTCACAAGCATTTTCTGCATCTAAAAAACATCCTATATTCACAAAAAGGTTAAACTGTGTAAATACACATATTTTTTCTCTCTACTTCAGATCCTTAACCTGTTTGTAGCTGTCATCATGGACAATTTCGATTACTTGACCCGTGATTGGTCTCTTCTTGGTCCACACCATCTGGATGAGTTTAAGAAGATCTGGGCTGAATATGACCCTGAAGCAACGTAAGCCCAGACACCACTCATGAAACTTTACCATTTAATGTATTTATGCTCAGTTAACACAAGAAATAGGCTAGCTTTAGGTTGGTGTCTTTAAAAATAATATAAGATGTTTCTCTGATCTAACAGGGGTAGAATTAAACATCTGGATGTTGTGACGCTGCTGCGACGCATCCAGCCTCCACTGGGCTTTGGCAAGTTCTGTCCCCATCGTGCTGCATGCAAGGTACATACAGTGCAGTCAGTCATAAAAGGGGACAAACACATTGGGGTGCATTCATTGTAGAAAGAAAGGTTTTATGTGTGTTGAATGATAACTTTAACAATACAATAAGATAACTGTTGATGTACATTGTACTACAACAAAGACACAATACACAAAAAAGAGCATTTACATAAGAAACATTTAAAATATCCCAAATTAAACTATTAATATTGTACAGGTCTTACAATGTAATTTGGGATATTTTAGAAAATATTAGGTTTCATCAGGTTTAAATTTAGATCATTTACAATTGTCAATGTAAAATTCACCAACAAAAATGTCAAGGTCAATCATATGCTAAAGTAACATTTAAAATGGTAAAAGAAAAGAAAAATACATGTTTGAGTGAATTCCTGTCAATATATAAGTTAAAAAGATGATCTATTTAGTGCGTTTGATGTTTCACAGTCTTTATTGAAAATATCACTACAAAGTATTGTGACAGTGTCATAGTTTGAAAAATTATACATACCTATATATCTCTCACCTATCAAGGACCTCTCTCCCTCCTCTTAAAATAATATTAACAAGTACTTAATACTACTTAGGATGATGATAATAAAAACATCTTAAATTCAGTGGGTTAAAAGCCAATATATTAATACTAATACTTTAAAAAGTGGATTGTATTTAATTGTTTTCTATTCCTCTCTGGTGCCAAATTCTCTCAATTGCCTGTCTGGTCACCAGCGCTTGGTTGGTATGAACATGCCTCTCAACAGTGATGGCACCGTCACCTTCAATGCCACCCTGTTTGCTCTGGTCAGGACTGCACTTAAGATCAAAACAGAAGGTACAGAGCATCAACAAATGTATATGTGTTTGCTTCAACTTGATTTACATACTGTAGTTCCAATACTGTACATGTTTTATGGATTGTTCTGAACAGGTAACTTTGAGCAGGCCAATGAGGAGCTGAGAGCCATTATAAAATCAATCTGGAAACGCACTAGTATGAAACTGTTAGACCAGGTCATCCCCCCTATAGGAGGTGAGTCTATCAACATAAATAGAATTAGTTAAATTTTAACTGTACAAAATAATCCAGTATTTCTCACACTGGCAGCACTGTGACTTGTCTGGTTACAGATGATGAGGTGACTGTAGGGAAATTCTACTCCACCTTCCTGCTCCAGGACCATTTCCGTAAGTTCTTGAAGCATCAAGAGGAGTATTATGGCTACCGACCCTCGAAGAAGAATGCCTCAGGCCCGGAGATCCAGGTGAGCCGTCATTAAGGGATTACAATTATTATTATAATGTTAAAAATGTCAAATAGGAAATTACTGCATAATAACTGAAAAACATTTTTCCAAATAGCATGTTTTGGCTATTCAAATGATTTCTTGGAAATCGACTGTCTGCGGAATCTTACAAAATTTTGAAGTTTTAGTGGTCAAAGGTCAAGGTTATTGCGACCTTGCAAATTGCATTTTTGGCCGTAATTCAAGAATTAATTTGTAATTATAACAAACTCACACAAATGGCTAATAGTATAAAATAGAGTGATGACATTTTTTTATCCAAAAAGCATCATAATGTTCTACAAAAACACTTTTCTGGTCATTATTCAACACCATAAATCAGGAACAGAAGGGAGATTGTGACCAGATTTCATATATTTGGTCAGATACTAATGCATACAGATACTTGGAAGCCCCCCTCAAAACTGTGGTGATTGCATAGATCTTCTGTGATGCCAGATTAAAAATGTGTGTGAAGCATCCATGTTTCGCCAAACAACACACTTAATGTAAACTGCAACTTGACTGGTTGGCGGGAGCAGAGGCATACAACCTCGAGGTGGTGATTGTAGTAATGTCATACTATACTATGACATTTCTTGCGAGATAGAACTATAAGTTTTTGTTATGACAGACAATAGAATTACTTGTTTTTTAAATATCTTTTCCATCTTACGTCTACATCAAATTGCTGTTGATGTAACCGGTTAGAACTTGTGGTGATGAGGTCTTGAGGCGGAGATTGTACTAAATCTAACAACTTCAGGATTCCTGCATATACCCTTTTTTGATGTAAACAAATGTTGTATCAGCAAGTGTTTTACAAGCGCTAGTGTTACAAATTCACTTGCTAAGTGTGCTAAGTGCATATCTCCCACCTTGTGCTTTTTTTCACAGGTACTCAACATCATTCTTCCTCTTCTGCCTCTCCTTTGTTAATACGCCGCCATGTGCCTTTTGTTCTCTATTTCGTAACATTCTCCATGTTCTTCTAGGCTGGTCTGAGGAGTATTGATGAAGAGGTGGCTCCAGAGATGCACAGGGCCATTTCAGGAGACCTGCAGAATGAGGAAGAGATGGACAGAGCTATGGAGGAGGCTGGAGAAGAAGGCATCTACCAGGTGAAAAACACTTTCTGCAACATGGCGGAACAGATATCTAGGCAAAATACAGTGCATGCAGACTGACTGGTCAATTTGATCATCTTTGTATTATCTGTGTGTGCTTGATTTGCGGCGTCTTACCAGCGCACACATGGCCTGTTTGGTAACCGGGTAGACTCCTTCTCCACTGAGCCCGTCATCACTCAGTCCCAGCAGATGACCAGCCAGCGGCCACTCAAGTTCTCCGAGAGTCAGTCCGAGTCTCCACCAAACTCTGCTGACTTGGTGCCCACTACCGAATTTTTCCCCACAACCACAACAAAAAACAACACAAACAACAACGCCTTCGCAGAGTGAGCACCAAACACTCCAATCTATCAGATGACATATGCTCAGGGTGAAATGTCTGATGAGTAAAACTTTTGTTGTCTTTCAGATTTTCGTTTGATAGAGAAGGCAGTTCAGAAGATTTTTACAATCCCAATGAGGATGCAGAGCCAGGTATATCAAGATGTTTTAGGATCTCTATCTATCTATCAATCAATCAATCAATTAATCAAACTTTGACAGATATACAATTCGAGATCAGCAAATAATATTTGAATAAAATCTGGAAAATAACAAGGAACCATGCGAAGTGAAAAGGAAATGGATTTTGCTGTTCTTCATAATTATATTCATTACATTTTTGTTGATTCTCCCTTGTTTAGCCAACCTGCATTCCTGGAACTTTACAGTGAGAACAGACAAAACACAAGTAAGATTTTATCTAAGGTAAACTCATGTAGTGTAAATGATGATGAACAGCTAATATAGACAAAGTGTGGATGCACATCTCTTCTTTGCAGTTCCCTTACGACCCTAACTATGGTGACAGTCAGAGCCAGAGATCCTGTACTGCAGCCGACCAGCTTGTCCAGGAGGTAAGAAAGAAATAATCTCTGAGTGTCCGCCTTGTTTTATCAGCAGATCCGTCACTGACAGGTGATAATAAAAATAGCTTTTTTGTTTTAGCACCAGGGCAGTTTCCTGGAGACAATTTAGGCTTGTCCTGAATTGACTTACAATTTATGTGTCAGGGAACAGTGCACTTACTTTAAGATCTATGGATTGCTGAACTTGTGTTTGAGGTGTTACACCAAATTGAGTTTTATATGGGTGTAAAGCAGTTTAATAAAAACTTTACATTATCACATTAGTTTTTTTATTTTACTGTATTTGTATACAAAACAAAATCATTTCAGTTTTAAGATGACCTCATCAGAAGTAATTTTAAGAAAAGACTTCAAAACTAAAAATCTAAGCTGAGCTGTAAGAGTTATCAAAATATTATAATTGAATTTCAGGGCAGGCTGTATATACATTTTTAATCATGGCTGATGCATTACCTGAAGTGTTACTGTATGAAAGCAAGGGCACTGCATGTTGTTTTCTTTTCCAGGCTTTAGAACAGGGGGGTCTGGCCTCCCTGGCCAAAGACCCCGGCTTTCTCTCTGTGACTAAGGAGGAGATGGCTGACGTCATGCACACGACTGTCGATGAAATGGAAAGCGTGGCTCAGGGCATCCTCAGCAAACGCGCCAGCAGTGTCACGTCTGTCAAAAGGAGACGTCCCATCCCTGTCCCTCTTCCTGCCGTTGCAGTGGCAGCACAGGCGACAGGCCAGCCAGATCCGGCTGTGAGGAGAAAGAGACGTCCAATCCCCTTGATTCCCTCCGTACAGGAGGCCGACTCTAACGTTTAGAGGATGTCACTTGAGTTTACATGGTTATCTTGTGATTTTTTTACACTTGCAAGTGGCTTCACCTCACCTTGCTTTGACAGTCTGTATCTACTAATTTGGCTTACAGGCAGGTTGGCTCAGGTTTAATATATTGCCAAGTGTGGTTGAAACTTAACCAAGGAAAAACAATATATCTGACACTGAAACATCTTAATTTTCAGATTTATTGAAGTAATAAAAAAATACTTATTTTAGAGCTAACAGACTGACATATTTCTTTCTTTGTAGAGTTTGTTGAGGCTATCCATTCCATATGACTTATGGGACAACCATGTGAGTGAGCCGAGTGTCTTACTGGAGCCTCACTGATGGAGGTAGGATAGTGACTGGTGACTAAAACAACTCACTGAATACAAGAAAAAGGCAGCCGACTTTAGCGTGCTGCAGTTCAGTGAGGACAGGGGGAAAGGACACCACTTTGGGAAAACAAACATGAAGGCCCAGATGAGTTAAACTGAGTATCAGTTAATGCGTTCAATAGGGCTGTGGTGCTAGTATGACAATGCAAGTATTTTTTCTTTGTTGATATAGCAGCGTCTTCTGATAGGACTTGCTGTCTTTTAATTACAGCGTTTTCTCATGTTCACCACTGTTCTTGTGTGCAGTTGGTATCATCAGATTTGATAGAGAAAAGATCTTTTTTTTTATGTTGGACGTAGAGGTACATTCAATCTCTAAAATAATTATCTAAAAATTTCCCTGTATTAAAGTATTGGTTCTATTTAAAGCATTGTAGTAGTCAAGCAGCACATGTGATTTTTTTTTCCAAGTCACTTTAAGTCACTCTACTGCTACAGGTTGTTTTTAATTTACACAAATATGTCAAACCTTTGAGAGGGGTGGGCTTTTAATTGGACCTATACATACAATGTATCTTCAGCATACCTGGAGTATGGTGGATTTAGTTTTACAGCTCATTGGGGCTGATAACAAATTTTATTTGTAATTGTATGGGCATAATTTATTGTACTTGTGTCATGTTTTATGCCTTGATGCAAACACTGACAGACCCACAGAGGACTTTATTTTTTACATGATCTTCAGCCTGTGTTTTGCTGCCATACATACACTACGTTGCATGATTTTGGAGATAATTTGAGTTAACTGTTTAGCTCAACGTTCTTCACTTTCAGGTCTGTCATTATGGTTGATGTTACATAGGTGTGTTCACCATGGCGAGATAAATAAATCATCCAAACATTTATTTTCTGTTAGTTTTCATTGTGCAAAATGGAGAAGGAACAAACCCTTACACAACAGGTGAGTTTGCTGTATTAAATAATTATCAGATCTAATGATGGAATAGCCTTGAAATGAGACAGTTAACGCAGCCTAGATGAGAAGATGCATGTTTTGGACGCTGGCTCAGCTGAAGTTACAGTGTGAAAACTGAGATCCTCTAAAAATAGTCTTGCCTAGCAGAGCACAGACTTCCCCTTATGGTGTGGAAACTAGTGCAGCAAGATGTATTCTGCACTATAGGTTCAAATAAAGAAAAGAAAAATAGATTCACAGCGCCTGTTGCATGTTTGCATTATAAAGTAAAAGTAAACAAAATAAAAGGAGCTTAAATATTTCAAATTTTATTTATTAAAGCAAATCAATCAATAAAAACAACCTGACAAAATAGTCTCACTTGACATTCCCATTTTCCTAAGGCTGATTCAGAATGTATTTCCTTTGAACTAATTTTCTGATGGTAGTTTTGGCTCCACGATCACATTATAGCACTGCCTACGGTGTTTTCATTAGCACACGGGAATGTATCCACAATATTGTAACAACAGTTTCCGGATTAAGCTATTAAAAAGAAATATATAAGAAAGGTAGCACATGAAAATGGAAATACATATTTTAGTACATACAACAGATAAGGCTTTAAAGCACACCAATGAAAAGAGGACCGAAAACAGTATAAAAGCTCTGAGAACAAAAACTTGTTTCAGGTAAATTTAACACATTTTACATGATATAAATTCTACAGTACGTTAAAAAGGTTTGATTCCCTCTCATTTTCACTTGATTATAATTCATTTTTATGGATTATTATAATCACTCATTGATGGCCAAATTGAGAAGGGCGGTCTTTTATAAATGTACATACATCCTGGTTGTTGAGGTCTATAAAGAACGATAACAAAAAAACTCACTAATTCACTACTCTACCATATTCCAAAAAAAAACAAAAACATAAAAAACAATAGGAAATAACATGTAGGACCTATTGAATACATGATCTGTGACTACTGAATATGTTACAAATCCAGAGTGAGTAGCAGAGGAACTTCTAACTTGCCAAAATGCCGGTGTTGGGAGTGCTCATCCTATTCATTTGGATTTGGGTTGGCATCAGGATACTGGGAGAGGTCAAAAGTAAGCACTTTGCTTATGACACAATCTCCTTGCTGTGAGTGGAAGAGAAAGAAAAGCGGTTAATACTTTATCACTATGTACAGCAGATGTTTCCAATGTGTGTTTATTGACAAACAGCTTTTAATGATGCCATGTTTGAAGCTAGGTGTTCCAAATATGACTTATTATGATGACTTATTACAAATCTATGCAACAAGTTTTCTTCAGTACTGTATAAGACATTTTATTACCACATAGAATGCCATTAAGACCTTTCTCAAGGCCATAGCGGTCAAAGAAAGAGGGAAACCCAGTAGGGACAATAAAGCATGTTATGTACATTCATTTATATGACATTTTGCCCAATATGAGTGACTGTTTGCTACAGGTCTGATGGTGTTGACTGGATTCAAAAGGATTAAACAGAATCCACCATCCACTGTCACACCGATCTCTATGTCCCGACAGCCCACAACCACATAGAAGAAAGGAAAAAAAGATAACTAATGGGACGGTCTACAGCAGGCAAGAAAAAAATAGTCAGAAGCTTTCAAAAAAAAGAATTCAAACCTTTTGAGGGAACTGAATTCAATGCTTTTAATACGATTTAAGACTAACAGATACACTGTAATATACAACAGTCAAAGATGCATCGCTGTTTTTCATTTAGTATTGTGTATAGAAAATATTAAGAAACACACCTCTGGATAAACACCGATGAGTGAGTCTGCCTTGGTATAGAATTCCTCCTTCAGAGAAATGACAATGGCCTGGAAGTTCTGCACGGACTGGTCTTTGATGTAATTGGCCACCTTGAGGGTACAAGGAGAAATTAAGAGTTGTAGTTGTATTACATGTGATGAGCAGCATTAATTTAAAAAGAGAGAACAAAAAACCATCACAAGCACTATTGATTAAACACTCAAGTCACTGAAACATATCATTTAACAAACCTTGCCAATGTTAGTGTTGTCCAGAGCAGCGTCAATCTCATCCAGGACAAAGAAGGGGGCGGGCTTGTAGCTAGAGACAAGCAGGACAAATGTTACCAAACGGTGCGGACATCGTCACCAGCTTTCAAGCAATGTTAATAAATCAAACCTGTATTAAGCCTCTAAACTGGTCTGTTGTTTCACCTGTGAATAGCAAAGAGCAGAGCCAGGGCAGCAACAGTCTTCTCTCCTCCAGACAGGTTGTCCATGGGTCTGAACCTCTTACCTGGAGCCACACAGTTATAGTTGATGCCATCCAGGTATGGCTCCTCTGGGTTTTCTGGGCCCAGGAAAGCCTACAGAAGACGGACATACTAATTGTAAAACGTTTTGCTTTACAATACAAAATGTTCATGATGTGTGACTTGTGTTTTACTGCCACAGCGTAAACCACATTGTGTACCGTGGCATTGAATTTATCTAGGTCGTTGTTAAATCTATACAGTGCATTAAAAGAAAATTGAGCCATACCTGGGCACTGCTGTTGCGTGAGAGGGCCTTGTAGATCTCATCGATGTTGGTGGCCACAGACTCAAAGCAATTATTGAAACGATCAAACCTTTCCTTCTTGATCTGCTCAAAGGCTTGCTTGGCCTTCTTGGCTCTTTTACGAGCAGCCTCAAACTCTGAAAGAAAGACGCACAAAAACACAGGATTATTATTATTAAAAGCTCTAGAAAGGTATTGTGACCTGCATCACTTCCTTTCCCTTTCTCTCTCTCTCTCTCATTTAATCCCAGTCTGTATCATTATCCTCAAATCTCACCATCACTGGTCTCTTGGAACTTGTCCCTGACACTCTCGAGTTTCTCCATGGCCTTCATGTTGGGGGCGCTGATCCTCTGTAGGATACTCTGCTGCTCGTTCAGACGCTGCTGCAGTGTGTTCGTCTCCCCCTTGATCTCTTCCTCTGACAGTACATCCTGTAGGACATTAGACAGGATTAAATTAGTGTGGCTTGAACGACAGACATCACATATTTGTTGTAACTAGCTCTTTCTCCTTCTTTAGTATATGATCAAGCACCTTGTAAAAGTGTAGAGAGAGCTGATATCAATTTTAATGAGGGAAGGAGGTCAAGTTGGATTGTTTAAATGTGGGTCATTGGTGTTGTGTGGACTAGCTACCTTAAGGTCTTCAGACAGGTTGCTGTAGTCAATCTCTATGAGAGCCTCTTTAGCGAGAACACTGCTGGACGTCCTCTGGCTGCTGGACTCCTCTGTCTGGGAGCTCCCCTTGAAAAACAGAACAAAGAATGTAATTTTCCTTTTCACTCCTTACGGTATGAAACTTTGCACCTGTTTAAGTGTGTTTGCGTTTACCTCTCCCTGGCTGATATCATCCATCGTTCCAGAATGAAGAGGCAACCTGATGTCCTGCATTTTGCAGGCTTGTAGCAAGTTGTGACGGTCACTGCGCTTCTGCTCCAGTTTGGTCTCAATGGCTGTGACCTCCTTCTGGAGCTGAGTCAACTCCCTGGTAGATACAAAAACATATGTAGTACAACTCCAACGTAATATTTATATTTTATGACTTATATATATATATATTAAAGTTTGTTTGTGTTTTGCAGCCACTGACTTGTTGGCGCCACCCAGTTTTTTGCGGATCTCTTCCATATCATGGTTCTTATCGTTGACTTCTGATTTCTTGGTGAGGTGCTGGTTCTTCAGGTCCTGCAGCTGGGCCATTGTCTCATCAATGATCTTCATGTGTCTGTGCTCCTCCTGCAGGTAGACAAGAAAGTTGACAAAAAGCCACACAAGCACGAATTAACTTGATGTCAAAATTGAAGACAAAGTAGATTTTAAGTCAATCAAATATTTAATCTTGATTCATCGCATTATTTCCCATAGTTAATTAACACATTTTTATAATTGTATTTCTTTAAAAAAGGGATATTTTTCAAGTTTTTAATACTAAAGTGGGATTTGAGACTCCGGTGGTAACTCAATTCACATCGACAGTGCATGCAAATAACTTTAGTCTTGTTATGAAAACCATCTGGAAGGGCTTTGAAACTCAACTTCCCATTCAAAACACGCTTTTCTTTATCCATTTTTGGTCAAGGAGGTACTTTTTTTGAGGGTGTCTTGATCTGCTTTTTAATGATAATTGATTTATTTGAATAATTAAGTTCCCGTATTTTTCTGGACTATAAGTCACACTTTTTTTTCATAGTTTGGCTGGTCCTACAACTTATAGTCAGGTGCAACTTATATATATAAATATCTGCAATTTAACATGTATTTAAATATTATTTCATACTTAAAACATTACCGTCTACAGCCAAGAGAGGGCGCTCTAGTCTTGTGACAACTATATCTTGCTCCTAAAGACAACTGAGAAAGACTAAACACAAACAAAATGTACCCAAAAAGAAAATCCTATTCCATAGATCACAAACTACAGGTAGTATTCAGTATGTAAATATGCAGCTGAAAATGATAATCGAGCAGCAGAAAAAAAGTTTGGAGTGAGTCAATAACAGAAAAGAAAAAGTCAGAAAACTTGGGACTTGGGACTGGCAAAAAGGTTACTCTTACAGCAATGAAGAAAACAAAGAAAGCTAATCGCGGGCTGAAGGCAAGATGGCCAGAGCTGGAGGAACGAGTCCACAGATGGGTGCTTGAACAACGTGCTGCCGGAGAGTCTTGTTAACGGTGCTGTTAGCCATGTCTCCTCGCCCTGGTAGTTGTTCTGTTTGCTATTGCGTGGTTGAATAACTTATGTGTCACCGGACACCTACCGTATTGAGCCTGTTGTTCTGTGTGCTAAATGTCTGTTAATGGTCTCGGATTTTGTGAAATAAATTTCTAAATAAATGCAACTTATAGTCCAGTGCGACTTATGTTTTGACACATTTTTGATTGACCGGACTTAAACTCTGGAGTAATTTATAGTCCGTAAAATACAGTTCTAAGAACAGGAAGTCTCTCTTTAGATTAAGTGTGTGGCTCTTGAAAGAACATTTATTTGTGATGCGGGATCCAGAATATTGTGATAATTTTGACAGGCCTCATTTTAAGAAGTTTTCTTAGTTCACTTCATGTTTTTACCTTCTTTAGTCGCTCTATTTCAGCCTCGTCCTTCTTGACGGTCTGCTCCCACATCATGACCTTTTCTTGGTCCTCCTTCAGCTGATTCTTCTCGTAGTCTACCTGGATACCCAGGCGGGTCTTCTGGGTCTCAAACTCAAGACTGAAGCAAAATGTTGCTTATAACTTTTAGACAACATAGGAAACTTGTAACAGGTCAACTAACACTGTGGAAAGAACTGACACTTAAACTGACTAGATACTAAACTTACCGCTTCTTTGCAATCTCATTCTGCCTCTTGACCTTTTCCTCCTCAAACTCTCTGATATTCCTCACTCCAATCTCCTTACAGAACTCAATAAACACCTCATCCTCCACCTGGAAAACAAAAACATTTATATTGACTTCACTGCGATACCACATATTCATAGACAGGCGTCTGAATGGACCACACTTGGTGTCGGTCTCACCAGATTCATACGGTCTCGCAGGTCGGTGATCTCCCTCTCACGGGACTGGATGATCCTCTTGATGTCGTTGATGCGAGGGCCAAAGTTTGCCAATTCACTCTCTAGTTTAGACTTCTCCTGCAGGTCACAAATGAAACAACTTTTAATGCAGCAGTCACTATAGCAATAACAATCAGGAAGAGAGAAATGCTGAGGTGTAATCAGGCTGTACCTGCATGTTGAGGGAGAGGTGACGGGTTTTTGTCTGTTCCAGATCACTCTGGGAGTACTTGAGTCTCATCTGCAGACCGTGGGCCTGAGACTGCACCTGACGCAACTCTGCCTCCTTCCTCTTGGCCTTCATTTGCTCCTAAAAAGAAAAACATTTGTGAAAATTGTTGTGAATTTACTTCCAAGTGACAATACATGAAACTGCAGGCAGTAACTATTAATCGAAAACATTTTACATTTTGAGGTTATCCAGGCAATAACAACGGTATTCCTACAAACATTTTTGACTCAAAAGACTTTTCAGGACATCCTGATAACTAACTTACAGACAGACAGAGAGGACCAATCCTAGTCACAGTTACCTTGAGCTCTTCAGTGAGTTTTTCTTTCTTCTCCTTAAGCTTGTCCACTGCCTTCTCATCCCAGCGCCTGGCCTTGGCCTTCAGGTCACTGGCTCCACCAGAGATGACTCCAGACTTCTGGAACAGAGTACCATCCAGGGCTACTGTCTGGACACACAGAGACAAGGAGAGGTTAAACGGAAGAATAGACAAAAAATTCACATCTACCAATTCAGCAGGTGGACATGCTAGCCAATCCTGTAATTTTAATGATACCAAAATGTTGATAAAATATGTCAAACCTCAGTAAGTGCACTAAATGAAGTCCATTACCTTGTGTCTGTATGGGCCTCCAAAAGCAATCCTTCGTGCATCCTCTACATTCTCACAGACCAGGGCGTTGCCACATGCATACTGGAGGGCTTTCTTGATGTGAGGAGGCTCATAGCGAATCACATCAATCACCAGTTTGGCTCCTCGCAGTTCCCTCAGTTTCTCATCTGTTGGTTTCACCTTTGAAAGGACAAGAGACATAAGATCATTCCTATCAAGTTTTTTTGGTGGCATTTGCAGCAGGGAAACTGGAGTCTGGTTTTAAGCAAGAAATGAATAGCCTAATATTAGAGCTGCAACAATTACTCGAGTAATAATTATAGCCATCTATTTTATTAACTGAAATTTTTTTTTAAATGCTGTTTTCAGACCCTCAAATATCATATTAAACTGAATATGTTTGGGGTTTGGAACAAAACCTTTAAAGACATCACCTAGGATGTGATGTTTTTATTGATTTTTAATTGTGAATGAATATTTTTCAATACTTTCTGACATTTTATAGAGTTTAGAGTTTTTATAGAGCAATTAATTGAAGAAAATAATCGGCAGATTAACTGATAATGAAAAAGGTTTTTAGTTTCAGCCCTACCTAGTATAGCCGACTGTGAGAAATATAGCTTGTAAACTACGCACCCACATTATGGTGTTTCAATTAGTAGCTTTAATATGACAACACAAATCAGGTGGATGTTGATCATCAGTGTCAGAGTGATACAAGTAGCTTCAAGGCAAACTTTGTGTTGTTGTTTTTTTTTTTTCATTTGACAAGTGTAGTTCCATTGGAACTAGACACATTTGTGAACCTTCACTAGCTCAAGATGCCACCTTTCTAGAGCTTTTAATAATAATAATCCTGTGTGGCCACTTTGATAGTGTATACTCCAACCACGGCAATTCTCTTGAGTGGAGCTATCATCTGTACTTTCTAGTATTCACCTCGAGGTAGTCCAGAGGAAGAAAGGTCTCGGGCTCTCCTCTCTGCTCCTTTATGTACTGAATACAATCTCTGCCAGTCTTCTCTGAGTCAACAATGATGGCGTCCATGTTTTTGCCCAACACTTTGGTCACAGCAATCTGATACTTCTTCTGAGTGGGCTGGCACAGGTCGATTAGACGACCATACTGCAGATAGAGAGAGAGCAGCATTTTTTTCTATTTTTTCTCCACTAATATGAGTATATTTAACACTTTCATGAAATCAAGAAGGGAAGTAAAAAATGGTAATTGTGTAAGCATAAGAAATTAGATAATGTTGTGCTGAAATAATGTCCCAAATGTCTTACCACAGAGCCAGGGTAGAGTCTTTTGATACTCTCCATGATCTCAGCCTTGCGCTGCTGGCGACTGTTCTCCTGCCTGTCGATTCTGGCGTCTCCCAGCTGCTCCATTACCTACAGAAAAAGCCAATAATAATGGGACTTGTTAAAGATTTTCTCACAGCTGATATTTTACTTGTCAAAACAGGTGTTAATATAATAACACTATCAACAGAAGTGTCAGTGGTAGGCTGGATTACTGGCACACCTAGCCATCATTTATCTTATTGGTCACACTTGTTCTTTTCCCTGGTATGTGCAAATGTCCGCAGTGACATCTTTTCTATTGATTTACATGGAGAAATTTTGTTTTCTCCTGATGCAGCTTGAAGTCTTGCTTAACGACCCTGTTACAGGCTAATACATGCAATCATGAACTCAAGGTCTTCCAGAGAATGGTCTCTAACAACTACAGCACACTGAAATCATTGTCAGTCAGCTAAGATGAGATAATTCACCTATCTTTCCTTGTGCATGTGTGTGTATTAAGCACCTGGTTAAGCTCCGTGTTGATCTCATCGATTCTCCTCTTGGCCATCTCCACCTCCTCAGTCAGCTCCTCCTCCATGCGCTTCTGCTCATCCAGTGACTGCCTGAGAGGCAACAGGACAAAAGAGTGAATAGAACAGCATAATGGGGAAAAAACTAAAAAATCAATAAGCTAATGTTGAGATGGTGAACAATTATTGGAGCAGCATACCTGCTGGTGGTAATGTAATCCTCCAATTTCTCAATGCGTTTCTGATTTTCCTCAATTTCACGGATCTTTTGTTTTATTTTGGCCTGGAGAGAAACAAAATAATAGGGAGTATGAATTCAAATCAGTTTAAGTCAACTTTTATTTGTCCTATGAAATCATGTGAGGTACCATTCCAGTGTAATTTATGAAATTGTAAACTATTAAGTGCTGTCAAACAATTGACATATTTATTGGGATTAATCGCATTATTGTCATAGTTAACTTGCAATTAATTGCACGTTTATCTATTCTAAATTAGTTTTTTTTGTCCCATTATTTTTCTTATTTTAATATTCTTAACAACATGGAAAACTGGATCAGCTTGCTTTATATTATCACACTTGGAGCAAATAATCTCTCACACAATGAAACACTGTCCATCAATAAAAAGCTGAAAAAAATACTTTGACAAGGTGGCGGATACTTTGCATCAGCAGTGTGCTTAGCCATCAAGTGGTATTTCAGATTGGACGTGCTGCGACGATAGCTCAGTTCACAACGGCAACATTTAAAAAGAGAACTGTCCATCCAGAATCTTATTGGAATAACTTTCGGAATCTCGTGCTCACCATCCACTCAAAACGTATCGTTGCTACTCTTTGGCCAGCTTACAAGTACAAAAAAGTGTGTGCGGCATGCTTATTGTTTTGTTTCCGGTCTAGCTAGATCTGGTGTGGAGTTGTAGTTTTTCTAACGTTACTAGCTGTTGCAAAAGCATGTGAAAAAAACTGACTCGTTAAAATGGGTGTGTGTTAACGTCATTAATAACGCGTTTAAATGACAGCATTAGAACTATTACTAAATCAATTAAGTCTGTCACAGACAAAGCTTCCATCTTATTTACCTCTGTCTCCACTTTCTTCCTCTCTTCCAAGTCCAGGCGGTCCTGGTCGGCCTTCTGGTCGCGGTTGAACTTCTCCAGCTCCTGGGCCAGGGTGGCAGCGCGTTTACTGGCCTCCTCCTTTAGACGATGGTACTGCTTGACCTGGGAGGGACAAACATTTGAGATCCATGTCACACTCCAAGACCTGAGATTTGCAAGTGCTAACTTTCCAACTATACAATCATCTTAATGTCAAACCACTAAATGAATTTGAAGAGGCCTATGCAAAATTAAAATGAGTTGCCCTTAACAATAGACAGTCAGTTAGGCTGTTAGTCAGCTATTTTACAGCAATCTTATAATAGTATAAATGCTTCCCTGGAGAATAAGTACCACTACTTTAATTGTATTAACTAAATAAAATCCTGTAAACAATAAATGACTGAATCATAGAAAATTATGAATTGAGGAGCCTTTAAATGTGTACAACATTCCAACAGATCAGACCTGGTTTTCCTCCAGGGTCAGGTCTTGCCCCTGGCTCTGCGCCTCCTCCTCCATGCGCTCCTCAAACTCTTGCTTGGCCAGCTCCACCGCCTTCATCTCTTTATCAAGCTCATCCATGTCCCCCTTGCGTTTCTTGTACATCTTCTGGGCATTTTGCAATGACTTGCGTGCTGCCTCGAGCTTCTTGATCTTGTGTGAGGTGTTCTCTTTGGCCTTGATGTACTGCGGCCTCTTTTGGTTCAACTCAGAGTCTTTCTCTCTGTGGGCACAGTCAAGTGATTAACAAAGCCCTAGGTTTTAAATTCCATTAGTTATACAGTAGGTCATCAGAGAAGTACATTAGGCAAGATGTGAGAAGGCCATCATGTCTTTGTCACTTACTTGATTTCTTTCTCAATAGTCTGTTGCTCCCTCATTAGCCTGCCAAGCTCCTTCTTCTTGTCCTTCAGCTCCTCCTCCACGTGGTCCATCTTTTTACGGTCCTTATCGATCTCTTTGTTTCGCTGGCCCAGCTCTTTATTCAGCTTCTCAATTTCAGTCTCATTGTGGTACAGCTTGAAGAGCTGCAACTGAACACTAGCCCTGGCCACTTCGTCCTTCAGACGCTGATACCGCTCAGCCTGGTAGAATGATGGGAGGATAGACAGAAAAACAGTGTGATGGGGTAAATTATGTGCTTTGTATAATGATTGCATTTATTTGACTTGATCAGCACTGAGATTAAAAATACTCTTTTCAAGTGTCATGACCAAAAAAGGCAGCAATAACGGCGGGTTAAAGACAAATAACATAAGACAAATTACACAAAATATCCCGCAAATCAACATAGGTAATCAAATTACAAAAATAATCAAAGGCACATCTTAACAACTAACCCTTAAAACCAAAGCTTTAAGTTCAAGGGGCTAAAGTTACTTTTAATTTCCAACTCATGCAAGACAAGTACATAGAAGTAGATGTCATTTGAGTACACACCTCCTCCTTCTCTTGCTTGGCTTCTTTGCGCTCAGCAGCAATGTTTTTCTTCCGATGGTAATTGAACTGCGTGTCCTCCTCTGCTTTCACCATTTCCTTCTTCCTGCGTTCGTACTCCTGGGCCAGCTCTCCGGAACGTGAGATTTCCTCAAACAGAGCTGTCCGCTCCTTGGGGTTCTTCATGGCAATAGACTCCACAGCACCCTGGAGGGAGAAACAGCAGGGAACTACGGTCAACAACAGCAACTGCCAACACACTGTAACAAGGTTATTTAATAAACAATACAAAATTGAAAATGGATAGTTTGTGTCTCTGCTCTAATTAGCCAGGTCACATTCAATAGCACATGAATGGCTACATTAAAGCTTCAGTGCGTAACTTTTTTTAAATAAATGAAGGTCAGTAACATTCAAGCCATTGCCAAATGAGTTGATTCAAAGCTATTTAAGATTATCAGCTCCACAAAACTCTCTCTGCATGGCTATGTTTAGAAACTGGTTTTGGTTATGTTCAGAAAATTTGAATCTCACCTGAAAAACCAGGAAGTTCCTAGCCTTGATCAAAATGCCAAGTTTTTCCAGCTCTTCACTGTATTCAGGCAGGCCCACCACCTTGTTGTTGATTCGGTACTCAGAGGAGGAACCTGATGCCCACAAGCAAATTAAAAGGAGATAAAACATCAGAAACATTAACTTATCAAAAGTCCATACAAGATGGAAGCAATGGTCTCTCATTGAACTTGTCCAATAAAAGACAATTGCGTTATAATAACCATATATTTGCATAATATAATGTGTTGCCTGACTAGCTCTGAATTTGCAATGACAAAAATAAAGTTCTGGTATGGTTTGAAAATTAGGTCCTTCTATATGTACTGGCAGTAGCAGTGTCATGTTTGTGCAGCTGTACTTGAACATAAGGGCATAAAGTTCTTAAAGCACTGACGCTACACTGCACCCAACATTTCTAATGCTGAAAAGTGTGTGCCTTTAATTTCTGGTACAAGTGGCAAAGTAAAGTTATTAGACCAAAGTCTTTCATTTCTTTTTCATAAGGATGAATGAAAAGGAAGCATAAATTCCAACATAACTGTCAATGGTGGTTCATACCAATAATGACCCTTGTGAAGGAGCGTTCCTCTCCGTTATCCTCCTGGTACACCATGCTGACAAAGGCTCTGTTGGCAGCTGGTTTTCCTACAGGTGCTCCATGGATTAGATCCTTCAGAGTCTTCACACGCAGGTTGCTGGTCTTCTCTGCCAACACGAAGCTGATAGCGTCCATAAGGTTGGATTTTCCTACAACATCAGCATTCAGATTTTTAATAACCTATAAAAATCTTATATAAAAAACACGATATGTACAAATATGATTCATTAGGTACACCTAAGGTACAATCTATCTTTATGACCTTTTTATGTGGGTTTTCTGCTTAATTCTTGTTTGTTCAGTTTACTCTTTGTGTTGATTAAAATCTAGTAATTTTAAAGGATGTAGTTAGTTGTGATGTTTCATTGGATGGCTAAGAAATCTTTCCAAGATTGTTGTCCTCATCCTATAACAATTAAGAATGTATACTTTATGAATCCCTCAAGGGAAAATTATAATGTTTTCACTATTTTGTTATTACACACAGGCCTGAATTACACACACATGCTCAGTACCTATACATGCACTAAATGGAGAGATGTCAGAGTGAGGGGGCTCCCCGAGCAGCTGAGGGTTCGGTCCCTTGCTCAAGAGCACCTTGGCAGTGCCCTATATGTATTCTATTTGCTATATCTCAAACATGATAAACTATAACTTTGCAAGAGAAAATGTCATAATATTAGCGTTTACACAGCCAAAAACAAAGTGTTCTCATTTACACAACAAATTAATTGCTATGGGCACATGCAACGCAGTACAAGTTGGTAGCCACACATAATAACATTGAAATAAACAGAGTACAACATGATAACGTTAGATGATAGGTTAATTAGTACAAACGGTAATCAAACTGATGTCCAGCAAGGCAAGCATTTTATTCTTATCCACGAAGCAGAAGCTGTTATGTCTTAAGACAGCGAGGAATTAGCTAGAGCACAGCGTTTACCGTTAGCCAATGCTAGCAAACATTAGCCGCGAGTTAACATTTTCAATAACATACCTGATCCATTGGGTCCAATGATTGCAGTGAACTTATGGAAAGGTCCAATGATCTGTCTTCCTTTATACGACTTGAAGTTTTCGATTTCTATTAGTTTTAAATAACCCATCTTCGTTATATTAGCGCCGCTGTTCTGAAAACAACTGCAGTGGCTATCAGCTCGTAAAATGGCTAGCTAATGCTAACAACCAATGTTTACCGAACAAGCAATCTCAAATACGAAATATGCACGCAAATAAATGAACCTTTCTGTTCAATCTATTGCTGGCCTATGCATATGTTACATCATGAACTGCATATTTAGTTTAATAATGAAAATAGCTTCATAATCTTTATCAAATAGACGCGATGCAGTTGTGACAACAATGCGCCATTTTACAATCCAACAGGAAGATCCTCGAGCGCGCGAGTGACGAAACCTCACAGTTTATCGCGAGACCAAGTGGAGTTGGCGTTGCTCTCACGACCTTTTTAAACCACCACTAACGTTTAAGTATGTTAACTACACAACACGTCATGTTAATTTCGGGGGTCCTTGATGTATTGCGCATATGCACAACTCACTTTTGTGATTTACGTCTAACAACGCACAAAACGTGCAGCAGGTGACCATGAGTTACCATGGTTACCAAGGGCATCTAAACACAACAGAATCTGACCAGCGAATATCCTTATTTCACCGAGGGGCTGTATGTTGTCCCAAAATTGACGGAAATAATTTGGGCAAGTCTGTATTGTCAGAGGTAAGTGCTGCTTTAGATCTGTGATCACTTTCTATCTTTAAAGAAAATACAACTGAATTGAGAAACTCGCCTCTAATACAGTCAATGAAGCCTCTCCTGGTTTTGGTGTGATGTCATGATAGGAAGATGAATGGACCAGGATGTAATAGTTAATTTAACACAGTAATCCCTTTGCAGCATGAGTATCAGCAATATAATTCACCATTGCAATGGTGTGTCTCCTTCAGGCTCATTAGAAACTGAGAACATGTACAAAGTTGATTTGCCAGTAGAGCAGTCCTTGGAAAAGGATGTGGAGAGGCGAAGGTCTGCAGAAACAGCACGCAAGGCGCGGATCTTCAACACCCGGCTCCGTGTGATGGGCCTTGATCTTGATGCTCTCAACCAACAGGTCCAAGAGAAAAAACTTCAGCAAAACATGGAGATACAACGAGGCAACGCTTTTGGTAAACTATGGGCATGATAGCCAGGGAGTGGTCAGAATGAAATCAGATGAATCCCAACCATTATTCACCCATTTACAGTTCCATATAAAAACATTGCCTTAGGCCATCTCCATTCATGAAATCACCTTTCACCACAAGTGAGCGTTAATCACAAGTGTCTTTATTTTCATTGCATTGCAGACAAGTTGGGGGAATATCACGATAAAGCACTGCTGCAACAAGACATTGATGAAAGAGAGAAGCGAGCGGCTTTGCACACTGACCTGACCCAGTATTGGGCCACTCATCAGCGAGAAGAGGACTCACATGATGCTGATCTCAAGTGTGGCCTGAAGGGGGCATTCAGGATCACTATTCCCGAGGGTGAGCTGGGGCCTGCCAGTATGACATTCTTTCAGGTAGGTGCTTGGTGTGCATGAAAGACCAGTGGAACAAAATCCAGCGAATGTATACATTTTTAATTCATCCACAGGGAGAGGGTATCGGAGAGGAGCAAAGGAGGAGAGAACAAATGAAAAAGACAGACAGAGATCTGCGAGCACAGAAGGAAGACAATGAGAAAAGGCACATGGGAAACAAGCACAGAGGTGAAAAGAGACAAACACAAGCGTGCACACACACAGAAACACTGTAATCACTGATTGTATGCTAGACTCTGTAAATCACACACTCCTACGCACAGCTCTGCCAGGTGGCATTGATGGATACTTATCCCAGAGAGGTGTTATGTACGTATGTAGGAGTATGTAAAGTAATGTACAATGGGTTTTATGGGTAATGCAGGTCTAAAAAACACACAGTGGGTGATTTTCAACGTGTGTGTGTGTGTGTGTGTGTGTGTGTGTGTGTGTGTGTGTGTGTGTGTGTGTGTGTATATGTGTGTCACAGAGATGCTAGTGAGCAAAGAGCTGGTGCATCAGGACCTTAGGGGAGTTCAGCAAAATGCACTAGAGGAGGAGTGTAAGAAAGCTGCCCGCATTGCACTCGACAACTACAATCAAGCTCTGGTACAGTAAACGCATGTGCACACACACACACACACACACACACACACACAGACTGCTGATGTGGATGCTCAAAGCAAAATCCACTGGGGTTTTGCGCCTTGGCATGGTGCTCTCAGGTGGTATCTTGAAATAAAAATTGGTAATTAAAAAATGTTAAATGATGCGTACACACTTGCTGCATGAAGGTGTCCATCAAACTAGTTAGTACCAAGCAACATGGATGATTAAACTGCTTTGATGTATGCGTGGGCCCAGTCTGTTTGTAAAAGCCCCCATTTAGCTATCTCCTCATTTGCCTGAATGCACTCGGCTGAATCCTCCACTGGGAGGCATCGTTATAAATCCTTCAGGTCATGGTATTTTTCATGACAATTATGTGGTTTCTCTAATTACCACTCACATGCACAATGCACAAGCAAATACAACTGACTGAGTGGATCTCTCAGGAGGACATTCACCATATGGCTGACTCTATGTTAGAAGTAACCACATATTAGAGTTGGGGTTTTGTGAAGCTTCTGCTATTCTAACCACAAAGGGAATGATCAATCATCTGCCCCCTTGGTAAGGCCTCACCATGCCCTGCTCCCTACAGGCTGCAGAGCGGGCAGAGAAACTAAAGGAGCAGCACAGGCGAGAGGAAAGGGAGAACTTTGCAGAGATGCAGCACACTCTGACATCCGACATGATGACAGAGCGTGCAGAGGCATCAAAAAGAGAGGTTGAAGGAGGGAGGCCACCCCGGGTTTTGGTAGACAAGTGGAAGGGGATGAGCCCTGAGCAGCTGAGCGACATACACAGGGAGAGAGAAGAGCAGCGTCTTGAGAAACAGGTACTGCTCCAAACTCCTCCTCAGTTTTATCTTTCTGCTGAATTCCTTCAAAACTGTGGTTCTCTGTCTTTTTATATATTTCTTTCTAAGTACATTTACACATACAAGGAATGTATCCTCTGCATTTAACCCATTCTAAGTAATTAGGAGCAGTGTGCAGCCATAGTCCTTTTGACTTGTGTCCCCTTAATTTGAAAAGATGGGTGACAGATTGAATGAAAACTTACCGGGGGGAATGAACACTGTCACATTGTCCCAAAATTAACATGCTGGTCTAAAATGTCCAAAAACCAAAACAACATGTCTTGTCATCTTTAGAGACAACGTAATGCTGAAAAGACTCAGGATGCAGCTGGGGAACTCCAGCTCCTGAAGATGTCCAGAGAAGCAGAGGAACAGGAGAGGAGAGCAGAAGAGCTGAGGAGAGAGAAGAGAACTCAGACAGACCTTTACAATCTGCAGCTGGCCAGAGAGCAGCAGGCATAGTAAGCACTGCACCCACACACCTATATACACACCGACTATTCAAGCAGAACTCAACAAATGTATGTTGGGTGTATGTGATGAATTACTCAAATATAGGATTCCGATATAAATAACCATTTTTGGAAATAGTTAATCACTGTGTGTTTGTGTGTGTCCCTATGTGCCACAGTCAGGAGTACCTGAACAAGAAGCTATACACCAACAAACCCAGCAAGGAATACTTTTATCAATTCAACACTGGCTCCCGCTGAACCACCATCACACTATGCTTGTCCCCATGTGACAATGTGGTAATAAAATCTATAGATTTTTTTACTCACACTCAATTTTAATGTAATCACTTATTGCTGATTATCTTTGAATTGACATACAGGTACATGCATTGGTTTTATAAGCTGATACAAGAAAGGGACTGTCTTTTCTTACAGATTTTTTCCACATATTTTATTTTTCAATCATAAAGTTACAGTGGTAGATTCATAATGCAGTTACAGTTATATTGGCCCCACATGTGGTACAAGTCTACTCAACCTTTGTCATTCACCCGTGACACATATAAATACCATCAGTCCTATTGTGCACCGCACACACCACAAATAGGCACATAAACACCCATTAATGACACACACGCCCAACCCCTCCATCCTACCCTATTTTCTCTCAACCCTCCATTCCACTCGGGCATTGTTTAAAATATGTCTGCTATTTTGAGTTCTGAAGAATCTACTCTAAACAAACCAATTCACTTTTTCAATCATTTAAATATAAATTAAAAAAAGATGAATAACAAAGCAAAGACCAGTGTCCTCAGCTTTCCCCATGATACATGAAAAACAAAGAGTGAGTGGCAGTCAAGTGAGTATCTGTGTGTGTACACTCATTAGTCATTCAAAGCTAACATTTTCCCCAAACACTGACAAACACAGATGTTTAGCAGCAGATAGTCAAGTTAGAATATTGGCATATTTTGTGTCATTCATTGCTCCTGTATGAAAATAGATTTGTTTAAAGCTTTATTTGTCCTGAGTGTGTTTTTGTAACCAACAACAGGGAGCTTACACACACTGTGTCACTAGCCGGTTTGGACCTCCCATACACTTTACCTCAGGGACTGTCAGATGTTGTTTGGCCAGTGTCAAGCTTGTATTTGTATAGGGAAACTGAGGCAGCAACGTTGCATATAGATGTACTCCTTGTGGTATGCACAAACCAGCTTGCTGCATCCCCGCCTCTTATAACTGTGTCAGACAAAAACTCCACAGACATTCACTGTGCTGCAATGCAATGCAATTGTAATCTTAGCTTTCATTGTAATGGAATTACTGCTGTCACTAAATGATGTTAATGTACAAGTTTTTGATTTTAAAACACATTGTTTTTCTCTTTTTATTTCAATTTTCCCCCTCAACTATGAATTAGTTTTTTGCTAAAACAGCCAAATCTCACTGCAATTATTTGTAAAAATCGGAAAGTTTAAATTCATAGGAATAGTACAGAGAAGAAAAATGACAACTTGCAACACTTTTAAATAAAGTTAATTGGTTTAAAACCTGCACATTTTTCACATTTTATATCAAACACGGTTGGGTTCCTTAAAACAGTAATTAAAGGTTGTATTTACATTTTGTGGAGACAAAAAACTGTTCTTCTGATAACCACCTTGTAGATCAGATTGTTCTTTTTAATCAGTAGCATGTAAATACAATGTCTGCCCAGCTCTGAAAAGAATACATTCTCTGTGTTTGATGTAAATACCAACTGCTTGCCTTTATTATACATCAACTGGCAATCATTACACCTGTCTGCAATATCAACTTGCATTGATGATAGTCTGAAAATAAAACATGAGAGTGTTCAACCACAAGACCCCACTCTCTGATCTGTGAATATACATAAATACTGCTCCTCAAATAGTTTGCCAAATATGAGATGGACAGGTGTGAAAAGGTTGTTAATTAGAGACAACAATGTTTTTAATACAGTGTATAAAGAGACAAAGACAGGTACAGAAAGCTACACATAGGTCTTGACACAAAAAATTACAATATCATTTCCAATAATGACATTACACTTATGGTGGGAAGGCGAGAGAGTAATGACATCAATCTGGTGCTCTATGCAGACCCAGCAGGCACAGGAACTTATAAGGAGCATGTACATATCTATAATACTGTATTATGGCTAAATAGATAGATGTAGATGCAGCTATATACACCAGATGCTACTCAGCATGTTCACAGCAAGTTCCCCATATGCATACAATGTTATTTATAGTATGAAACTTGGCTTCACTTAGTTTCAATGAAAACGTCTTGATCTGTGAAATATTTCAATAAAGAGAAGTCATGGGTATAAATAGTGTAAAAAACAATAAGAAAAAAAAATGTTTTGTATTAAAAATGGCACTGGAAAGTACAATCTGAGACATCAAATGGCATTAGACATACATATGTGCGAAATAATATAAAGCATGATAAATATCTAAGACTTTTAACAGCAGCTGTTAGTGCTGTCTGTTTCCCCACACTAGGCTCCAGCATGATCATTGTCTTCTTTCAATGTACTACTATGCATCTCTGTGACCGTATCTACAATCCATCTGATATTTCTACATGTACAACATTCTGTTATTATCTTTCTATAGAGTTGTCTGCAGAAAGAAAGAAAAAAAGAGAAGAAAGGGAGAGAAATTAATGTTGGTCATTAAGAGATGTTGTAAACTACACAGATAAAAAGAGGGTTTTAGGAGAGTCAAAAGACATCTTCAGGTCAGTCAAACTTTTATCACCTTGTCCACTACTTTGGACACTCCTTTGGTCAAAACAGTCTAGTCGTTCAGATGACTGCCAGGGGCATCTGAATAGTCTATATATTGATTGTGTATTTGTCGTTAAATTACAAATCAGCAAGTCAGTAGGGAACAGGAGCGTATGGGCACGTATGTGTTGACATGTTTTGGTCTGAAGAACCGAGGTGGATGTGTGGAGGTTAATCGAGGATGGTGACTGAGTTGGGCATGCCATTGGTGGGGTTGAGCAGGGAGTTGTCTGGCAGGCCCTGCAGTGCCTCAGGACCTGCGCTGGGCCGACTGAACTGGCTGACCAGAGACTCATCCATGTTGAGCTCAGTGGTTATGGCACTACTGCCGTTGAAGTCCAGGTTGTCCTCGCTGCACAGCTTGCTCTCCTCGCCCAGCGACGGCAGGCTGGCCGTGCGCTTCTCCTCGAGGTCACTACAGCATGTGAGAGCACAGAAGAGGTCAAAAACAAGACAATTTCACAAGGTGTGTAAAACAAATAATGGTTATTTACTAAGCTTTTTGATCAGGAAAATATTTATAATAGTTGCTGAACATATACAACATAATACTATAAAATAAATAAAATTTTACAGGGAAGTCAGTAGGTAAATAAAGCATCGGCAGGGGATAATAAATAAGTGGGTTTTGGAATAGCAAATCACATCACGGCATACCTTTCTAGGGATCTGCTTAGCAGGGGCAGTCATTAGGGAGAAGAAGCACAATGAAAGGAACACAAAGGGTTAGGAAAAGCGAACAAAGCTGAGGGAATCAGGCCTTTATTAGGAGTCAAAATTTAAATAATCTATTGAAACATTATGTAACACCCAAAGACACAATGTGCATTTAAATGACTAACCTGTACTCTCCAAAAGTCTCATCCTTCATGGGCCGTGCTTCTGAGTCCATTGGACCCTCTTCTTTATCTTTCACTGCAAAGGAGATTATTTTGTTATCAGAAGGATCTCAACCATGTTTTTCTCTAAGCCACTGTCTCAGACATCGATAATGACATTCTGTCACACAAAAAGACAAGATAACACTTAGTGAGCAAAAGGATGTGGACTATCTGTTGACAGAATGTGTTTATTTATGTGGTTTAAAGTTCAATATTGACCTAATTTCTCATTTGGTATTTAGCATCATAGCTACTATTCTAAAATTAAAATGATTAAAATAATTAATTTATTGTTCAGAAGAATAATGCCAGTTGGTATGGTCAGATTTATTATTCAATTAGCCCTTGCTTTTTGCACAATTAAGTCTAATTTAAAAGGAGCCAGTCACTTGTTTCTCCCATGTGTAAAAAGGGAATAAAGGCCAGTGCTTTTCTCTGACCAGTCAGACAGTGGCCTGCAGGTTGCAGTTACTCTACTGGTTTGTGATTATTATTTCACGGAGCCTCTTACTGTCACAGTAAGAAAGTGCAGGCTTAGAGGTCTGTTTTACTACATGTTGTATGTGAAGGCTGCATGGAGAAGGTTGGCCAAGTGGGAACTGGTCAATTATTTGGATATGGAGGGAATTTTAAACATGGTGCAGTCCTATTTTACTGTCTTCTTCTTTCCAGTAAAAATAATGTTGTTTACTGCGGTAAATTCCTGTAACTGCTAGGCTTCTTTTTCTGCAACGGTGTAATTTTTCAGACAGCTTTATGGCTCCAGACTGTCTGGTGTCATGCACAAAGCTCGTGTAAAAAAGTGTGAAAGCAGTTGCCTGACATTGCATGTTTTTTTCTGCACAAGCTTATAAGGAGGAACAACTATAACACATTCTTTAAAAAAGTTGCTCAAGACCTCAACCTTTTTTGGTTCAACATCTCTACTGATTAATGCTTAACACTCACTTTGGTAGTCGGTACTTGCCTGAATACTTCCCCCCTTTACTCCTTTTGATGAAACAGAGGATGAGCAGAATCAGTAGCAGCAGCACAATGGCACTCACAACACCAATGAACCAGCCCTGCGTTGCAAAGCTTGGCTGCACCTCCGTCACTATTCAGAGGGAAAAAAAGAGTGAGGTGGAAAGACAAGAATTGTTATGTAAAAACCGGATGTAAGTACAAATTGGAGTGGAAAGGATAAAACTGGTAAAAAAAAAGAAAAAAAAAGAGGGAGAATAATCTAGATCCATATGGCTAACCAAGATCTCTTCTCATACGAGTCTTTTAAGTATTTCACAGGCAGTGGATAGAACTGCAGGACACTCACTGTAGGATCAGGCTTTATATTTAGATGTGGGAAGCCCAGAGGACTGAGAAGAGAAGATGAAAGGAATGAGGATGAATGAAGGCTCAAAGTACCTGTTCCTTCTGTCTTGATTTCAGTCTCCAAGAAAGTGGTGTTGCTGTAGGTGAAGAGTAGACGATAATGAGATCCGGGAGTCAGGCCCTGGAGCTGGTAGAAAGACTGAGAGGTGTTCACTTTCTCTGTTTTCTTCCATTTACTGCCATCTGCAGAGACACAACATGAACCATGATTACTTTTTATTGTTTAGGAAAGTCCTGGGAAACTATTCCCAGGATGGAGTAATGGTTTTAAAAGGCTGAATATAATGAGGTGTTCCCTATGCACTTCTTAGTGTAGATATTATACCATTTTTGTTGAGGTAGTGGACCTGGAAGCTAACATTCCTGTGTCTTTTCTTGGCCACCCAGCTGAGGTTGACAAAGTTTTCCCCAACAGACAGGTGGATGTCGGCAGGAGGCACTGCAAGACATTTAGACAGTTAAATCAAATTCTCGTTCTAAAACAATCTGGTCCTGTTTGTGTCATATGATGTTATAGTGAAGAACGCTGTAAATCGTCTTTTTACCTCCATCCAGTGTGGTGGCAGCCTCCCTCATGATGGGCTCTCCGTCCCCTGCAGCAGTGTATCCCCTCAGGAAGAAGCGATAGTGGCTGTGGTGGTCCAGGCCTTCCAGGGTAAGGTGGCTGGCTGTGGGGTCGTCTATTTTCAAAACCTGCATGGGGTTGTCATCACTCTCCACAACTGACCACAGCACAGCAGAAAAAGCATTCAATCACAACTTGATCTTCAACACATCGTTATGGGTGACACATTGACTGACTGATGAGCATCATTAGGAGGCTATGCTTTGACATTTTTGTAGTGTTATTGATTTAGCTGGAAATTAATTGTGTGGTGTCATTCCTACTACTGATGTTTTCACTGATGTCTTCGATGCAGAAAAGAAGCCCTTATTAAACAAAATCATTTATATGTCTGATGTTGATTATTTTGTGGGCTAGGGGTGTAAACAAAGCTCACTCTGTTGGTACTGCAGTAGATATCCAATAAGGACTCCATTGGGTTGGCCAGGAGGTGTCCAGTGGAGGGTCATTTCTGTCTCTGATGGGCTGTCCAGCATCAGGGACATGGGAGGACCAGGAACTAGCAGCAACACAAAGTGAAAACGCACTAGGCTTAAAAGGAATTGTGATACTATTTTGATCTACTGTCATCTATTTTCCCTTAAAACAACTGCCTGCTCAAAAATATCCATCCCCATCTAGTAATTTCACTCTCCTTCTCTTAACTGTCCTCCACCCACTCAATCTCTGGATATCAATGTCATTTTCTCTGCTGTAATACACTATCCATCTCTCCCTTCCTCCCATCTTGCCCCATTTGCCTGTCTGTAAACCTGTTCACCCATTTTATCTATCATCTCCCCCCATTTTAGCCTCATCGCCGCCTTCCCTCTTTTACCCCTGATTTTTCTTCTCTTTCTAAGTCTCACCTCCCTCAGGAGTCCTGAAGGAATCAGTCTCAGAGGGGGGTCCCTCTCCCTTGCTGTTGAATACAGTTACAGCCAGGGCGTAGTGGGAGTATGGTCTGAGATCACTGATCACTTTCTTGTCCTCGGTGGGCCCAGTCTCCACCACCACAGTGCTCTCCGGCTCCCTGGGCCCCCAGCCTCGGTGGTGGCCCATGGAGCTGCTTCTGGTCAAGTACACCTGGAGCCACAAACAGTCATGATTAAATAGGAGACCATGGGTAAGTTTATATTGGTAATTTTAAGCATTTCATAAACGTCTTAGAACTAATTCATCGCATGTCAAGAGACATTTTCTCATTACATTAAAACTGTTTTTTAAAAGCAGTTTTCAAAGGATAAGGTATGGCTAGGATGTTGAAAGGATGATGCATCACTGACCCAAAAGAGAGAAAGGGAAACAGTGCAACTAGACGGTGAAACTTTCTGAAGTGTGATAATTAAAAAAAAAAAAAATGCTCTATTTCTTACAACCTTGAAACCAAAGACAACTCCGAAGGCCTTGCTAAGCTAAGATCTGGCTGCCTCAGCTGTAAACCCAATATATGTGTGATTCATGAGGACAGGGGCTGAATATGTTAGGGCAAACAACAAAGGAGATACAGGATCAGTACCTTGTATCCCAGCAGGTGTCCTCTGACCGTCTCTTTGTCTACTGCTTCCCAGTTCACTCTGATGGTAGTGCTGTTCAGTAGTTCAACAACGACATTCATTGGGGCCTCCAAAGGAACTTAGGGACAATGACAGACAGTAGGGGCGATAGGTAAGAAAGAATACCAAGTCGAAATATTCTAAGTAAAACAAACCTGTGGAAAAACTGTTTTGCAACTTTTTTTTTTTAAATATATGTTACCATTTTCTCCTGAGTAGCCAATGACTGGGTCTGGCTCAGGTCCGTCCCCTTTTCCATTGACAGCCTGAACTTTGATCTCGAATGCAGAAAAGTTGCCAATGTCATTGACTGTGAATGGAGATGTGGTTGTGTAGTTGGTGTGCCAGTTGGGCCCACTGCCCACCACTCGCCTCCAGAACACCCGATACTTGAAGTCAGGCCCATTGAAGTTACGTTTGTCCATTTCCTGCAGTGATAGAAACAGCAACCAATAATGCACAACATTTTAAATTTTGTTGAATACTGCTTCAGGTAGTTAATACATTTAGATAACAAACGTACCTCCCAGGTGATGACCAGAGTGTCTGGGTCTTCGGACACACTCCTAACATCTTCTGGGTTATTGTCTGGAGCTGTGATTGAAGAGAAAAAAGTGCATAGTAGTGTTATTCTGGGTTCAGTTTGAGATTGAAAAATTCTGGTTACAAAACATTGACTCTAACCTTCAGCAGGTGTGTTGTGGATTTCAGATGGCCTGCTAGGGTTGCTCTTTCCCACATAATTGATGGCAATGACCCGGAAACGGTAGGACATATAGGGCCACAGAGATAGGCTAACACGCTCCTTCTTTCCCGTTACTCTCTTCAGCTCTTCCCAACCTCTCTCCTTCGAACCTTGGTCCTCAAACTCAACCACATACTCTGCAGAGAGAAAAGAAAGAGTCAAAGAGGGATGAAGAAAGACAGGATGTAAACAATAAGGAAACAATGGGAACATCAATTAACTCATTCATGCTGAGACACTTTGAGCTTTAAAAATCTTTTTTATTTTGCCAGAGGCAGATAAATTATATGGATTTGTTGCTCTGAGTATTGGAGTTATACAAGATGAAAAGTTTTGTTTACATATTTTTGTGCATGTGCGTGTGAGTCGGTGTTTTGTCACAAGAGAAGAAAAACTGAGGACAAACGAGACAGATGTGTGTGTCTGTGTCTAAGTGTGAGTATGTGTGTCGGTGTGTGTTTGTTTGTACTAAACCTAGCACAGGGCTGTTGTGGTCATCTCCAGGAGTCCAGCTGAGGGTGACTGAACGATGCTTAGGGTTAGTGATCTGGAGGTGGACAGGAGGGTCTGGACTATCTGAGGGGGACAACAATAATATAATTAACTGCCTGCACACTGCTTGTCTTTTAACATGTAGGAAACATAAAATGACTGAACATCATACAGTATATGATCAGTGATCTTACCCCATATGGTGAGAGTGCCACTGGCTTCAGCCATGTCAAGCTTAGTGATGACCTGACATGTGTACACAGCCTCATCATCTTCTTCCACATTAGTTATTTTCAGCTCTGGTCCATCAACTGTGTATCTGAAGAAATATGGTCCTAATTGTTATCGTCATCTTTCTCCTATTTTTATGTTTTTAATAACTACCTCTCTTTATTTAATATCATTTCTCCCTTTTCCTACTAATGTTTTCACAACATTACAGTTGTAAGTCATGTATTTGTGTGTTTTTTAATATAACAGGAAATATAACAGAATAATACAGACGAACACTATTACATGGGGAAAAGAAATGTAATGAATATAGTGTGTTCCTGATTAGGCTTAAACCAACTAAACAAACAAAACAATATAATAATCATCCTGTCTATAATTTCTTACATCCTCATTATTGTCAGTTCTCCAATTTGTAGTCTTTAGTCTTACTTTTCATTACTGTGGGAGTCAAATATCTTTTTATCGTTTTTTCTCCACTGAATTTGTGGAGAGCCGAGTTTAGGGTCAACGAGGGCCAGGCAAGTGAAGATTGTTGTGTTTCCACGCTGCACCTTCAGATCCTGTGGAGGTGACAGGATCACTGTTCTGTCTGGAGAAAGCAGACACACAAAGCTTTGTGAGGTGCAATTAAATCACTGCCATGTGTGTGTGTGTGTGTGTGTTGGTAGGTTTGTGTGTGTGTGTGTGTGTGTGTGTGTGTGGGTGTGTTTTTACTCACTGAGCACTTCCAGTTCAACAGTGACAGACAAGTTGGTGTTCTGTACAGAGCAGGTGTAGAAGCCCGAATCATCGTGGGTGACATTAAAGATCTCAAGCACTCCGTTGGTGAGCGGGTTCATTCTGGGATCTGCCAGAAGGGAGGAGGTGCTGCTGCTCTCCCTGGAGAAGACACACAACACACATTAGAAACTTGGCACGCACAGTAAGAAATACACTATTTACTTCATGAGTTACCGCATGGGATAATAAATTCACCAATAAGAACAAAAGCCTAGTTGGATGCCTGCCACACTGACATTTTTCGCAGTCCAGATGTAACAATATTTCGCTGTTAATGTATGCATGTGTAGAGTTACCTACACAATAATATCTCTGCGAAATTTGTTAAAATAAAAACAGACTAGAATACATTACAATATACAATGCAATAGAACACAATGGAAATTATCATCAATAATAATAACAATAGTAACACTCATAATTACAAAAATAATAATAACAACAACTTTATTTTGATAGCATCCTTTGAAAACAGAGTTTACAAAGTGCTTCAAACGACAAGTAAGGTGGCTATGTGCCTCACCATATGACTTTGGGTTTAGGAGAGCCAAAGGTTTCACACTCCAGTAAAGCCTTCTTGCCCTCTGGAACTATGTATGTATTCCCATCCTCAGTAAGGATCTGGGGAGGCAGCTCTGTAACAACACACACAAAGAGAAATGAGAGACAAACAGACCTATACACACATACACACATACGCTCACACAACCCTGTTTAATAAGTAAGAAATCAATCATTTACCAATGACGTAGACATTGGTGTTGATGAGAATGGTTCCATGCTTGTTGGAGGCCTGGCACTGGTAGATGGCAGTGTCTCCAAAGTTGACATCCTTTAGGATTAGAGATCCACTTGCTGTTAGCGAACGTCTGGAGTCCTTGTCGGTTTCTGTTACAAAAACAGACAGTCAGGACATGCACAGTGCCCAAAGTTGTGTGTTGAGGTATGTATTTGTAGTTGGTTGTATGCACTGACCTGAGAGGGGGATCCCATTGATCGTCCAGCTGATGGTAGGAGAGGGGATGCCGTCTGCCAGGCAGTCTAGCCTGACAGTCTCACCTGGGGCATATAACTGACTGAGTGGCTCCTTGATCCAGTATGGAGCCGCTACAAGAGAAAGAATATTTCAATCAAAACATACAGTACATTCTTAAGTTACACAGTACCAAACCTTTACACAAGACAGTACTCCGTGAGTTTGTTTGAGATTGATAGGTCACACCATACAAGCTGTCAAGCTCTCTCAAAATGAAGGAACTGATCACCAAACTGTTTTATTGGAATTAAAATGGGCACGCCATTGATTTTAGTTAGTTAAAGCGCTCATATTATACTAACTTTCAGGTTCATAATTGTATTTTGAGGTTGTACCAGAAAAGGTTTACATGGTTTCATTTTTTTTTTTAAACATATTTTTGTTGTACTGCACATTGTTGCAGCTTCTCTTTTCACCCTGTGTGTTTGGGTCTTTGTTTTAGCTACAGAGTGAGGCATCTCACTTGTTTAAGCTACAGAGTGAGACATCTCCCTTCTTTAGTATCTTTGTTGGGAGTTGCAGTGGCTAGGTAAGATCACATTAGCTAGATAACTTTTTCTCCAACTTTGGTCAGTACAAGGCAGGATTAGCTGGAAGACGTCTTGTAAACGAGAGAACTTTGTTATCCTAAATAGCTTGAATACTTTGTTTCATCTAAGAACAAAGGTGAAGAATTAATTTATCTCGTAACAGGTGACAGATAATGATTTTGCATTTGTTGCTAATCGTGAAGCAGGTTATGTAACAGGCACCTGGTTTAACCTAACAAATACAGACACAGTAATGTGATCAACTGTGAATCTGGATTATTGTAGTTACCATAATTTTGTAAATTTACAATACTTGTGTGTGTGTGTGTGTGCGTCTATGCGCGTGCTCGAGCGGACAATGCATGCGTGACATACCTTCCACAGCCACAGTGTAAGTGTGTGTGGCCTTCCCTTGGGAGTTCTCAGCTATACACTGGTACTCGCCCCCGTCACTCTCTGAGATATTACTGATTCGCAGGCGGCGGTTAAACATTTCTTTAATGGTCCGAGATTCAGACATCTCGCCGTCCTTCCTCAGCCACGAAACTTGGGGAGTTGGACTAAGGAGGAGAGGAAGAGGTATAAGAGGAATGGAAAGGATGTGGATGGAGGGATGCAAGCGAGGAAGGGACACATGGATCAGAGAGAGGTAGAAGGAAGGGAGAGAGATTGATGCGAGGCAGGTAAGATTGGTTGAAGGGTGCAACTCAAGTTTTCAGATTGATGGGGGCACACACACACTCACAGGCCTTGGGCAATGCACTCAAGCTCCACAGTCTGGCCCCTGAGAGCATGGTAAGTGCTGTGGCTTCCAGTAGGTCTCATCATGTGGGGCCTCCTGTTCCGCAGCACAGAGTTGGCTGGAGAAAGAGAGGTGGAAACACAAAGACGGATAGAAGGATTCATACATATTTATGGGTAATTTTCAAATTGCTGTGCTGCTGACACAGCAGCTACTAGAGACTCTGACCCACACAGATACAGTGTGTGGAATCATGCGGACTTTAGCTTTTTTTAACAACACATCATTGTACAGATTTTCCACACACACCCACCCACACACACACAGACACACACACACACACACACACACACACAAAAACACACACACACGCACACACGCATAGAGGTCTCTTGTTAACATGTGCTCATCTTTTTGACCTCTACTTGGGCCACAGATGCTGACAGCCACATCCCAGTGTGAGCTGCATCTCATTACCACAGGGCTGAGGAAGTAAAGGGCCCCCTGTCGGCTCTGTGACTGTCTTCTGGATACTGTAATGCTTTGGTCAGCACAACATGCCACCACATGGGTGTGAGTTGACATTGGTTTAACTATGCGGCCACAGAAGTTCTAAACCTGTTTTCTCTTTCTAAAAAGTAAGAATTGATTGAGAATTTAAAAACTGATGGATGTCACTGTCAATCCATACTGCCCATCTTTCAACATATAGATATCAAAGACAGTCTTAACTAGATCATTAAGGTTTGTTTCACCAAAATGACAAAATGGCAGTGTTGGTCTGTTGGGTGGTTCAACTAAATGAATTGCCCATTACTTTATTGCTTTAAAATCTGAATAAAAGCATTCTTAGACTAATATCTGGAAGTGCAGGTCATGTCAGTCAAGTCTACTGTAAGCCAGGCAGTTAATCCAGACTCACAGGGGTTTACAGTCAGAGTGATGGGTTCCTTTGCCAGAATGGTGCGTGTCGCCAGGTACTGGACATTGCAGGTGTAGTCATTCCTGTTATCTTCAGTTGTCAGATGGGCAAAGTATAGGTTGCCATCCTTCCCCACCACCACCCGTTCACTCAGCTGGATATGGTGAAGCCCTTCAGAGAGAGGAAATGAGAAAGAGAACGAGAAATTTGATGACAGATAGAGGCAGCGGAAAAATAAGAGACAAGGTAGACAGAATGAGGAGTTTAACAAGAGAATAAAATAGAAGAAATAGAAGAGGGAGGCTTAGAGATACAATAGGATGAGATATAAATAACTATATATATAGACTAGAACACTACTCAGAATACAAAAGGTACTACAGACAGATAAATGCATGGAAGGATGTTATTGTTTCAGAAATAAATTATCAACTACCTCAACAAAAGGATAGATAGATAGATAGATAGATAGATAGATAGATAGATAGATAGATAGATAGATAGATAGATAGATAGATAGATAGATAGATAGTGGGCCGGAAGGATGTAATGGAAGGAAAGATGGAAAGATAATGTACTCACTCCAGTCCATCCAGTGAATGATAGGCTCCATAGAGCTCGGTGGGGGGTTACACTTCAGAACGATACTGTTTCCCTCTTCAGACTTCACATTCACCTTTTTTTCTTTCTGCTGGGATGGGGGAACTAAAGGGAGGCAAGTGAGGAAAAACACACCTTTTAGTCTGCTGCGTAGATACACGCACATGTACACAAACATGTAGACAACCACACGTGCAAACATTTATCGGTGTCATGTAAAGATTTTCTAATGTAATCCACATCAGTAGTAAACTTAAACACACAATGCAGTGGACAGGGAGTATTGTTTATAAATCCCTATCTGAGGAACTTTAAGAATCTGAGGAGCAGCGTGTGAGAAGACGCCAGGTTGTCTTTTGCCTTGCGGAGGTAGAATCACGTGATTTGTGAGTCATATGTGTTTACCCTCCTCCTCCTCCTCCTCCTCCTCCCTACCTCCCCTCTGCCCATTGTTGATAACCCCACAGGAGCTACTGAAGGGTGCTTCATATGACATCAACTCAAGAGTGTTTCTGGGGAAACCGTTGTCAGGGAAACAGTGAAGGAAGGAGGTCGCCCAGGAGAGAGCCAGTCACACACACACAGGTGGATGGATACACAGAGGTACTCTTTACTTTTGCCCAGGGGCCCATGTGTGTGCTTGTGCATGTGCAGAATTGAGAATTTTCTGATTATAATGTTATTGAATGTAATTATTTTCTGGTTGGTGGTACTTGGAGCTTCTCTGTGTGAGCCTACATCTGCTAATAAATGAGCTCTCAATATAGCAGGGCAAGGAAAGGTTTATATGATGGCTCTGCTTTGTAAATCGCTCTGATATTGCTGATAAAAACCAACAACAACACGGCTTGATTCTAATCTGGACCTTGAAGGCATTTACTTGTGTTCTTACACTGATACTGACATCTAATAAGACATGTAACACCTCTAATGTGAAACTGAAAACATCTCAGAGTAGCTGTTATTAGTTTGATGCTATTTCAAATGGTATGGTTTGTTTTCGATGGCAAATCCAGAAATAACAAATCAACAAATACTCACTGAGCATGATGGAATTTCAAATGAACCATCAAAATGTAATGACTCAGTCTCAATAACTGGTCAGCTGCTTTGGGATGATTCAGCTATGAGCGTGTTCTTACCATCAGTCGTGAGTGTGGCTTCGTTAGAGACGGCTGTCCCCAGCTCATTGGATGCATAGCAGACATATTTGGCTTGGTACTGCTTCAGGTTGTCCATAGTATTACTGAGTGTGTAGAATGCAAATGAACCAGGGCGCTCAGAAACCTTCAGCTCTGGGTCACTGCCTGGGTCAAACTCCTCTCCATCCTTTGTCCATCGGAAACTTATACAAATAAAAGAAGAATCATTAACACTGATGGGAGAGTGTTCACTCAAGTAACAAAGTAAAAAAAAAAAAAAGTCTGTGCCTTTGAAAAAGCCATTTTAAACACACACAACATGTCCTTGGATGTCACTGAATTTGAGGGCACAAATGAACTGATGCAAAATGTACACGAGATGCCCCAGCGGGACTCATTAGCTTGTGCAGTGTAATTGCAATATGCATCTTTTCCTTGGCAATTGGAGCAGTTTTTCACCTCAGTGCAGCTAAGACACTCTGAAAAGATTGCTCGCAGGCTTAATGACATTTATCCCTTGTTGAAATGAGAACTCTGACTGGCAGAAGCTTCATGCCCTCATGTAATACTAATATGTAGAGGTCAGCTGAACAAGGAGAGGGATGCTCGTCATTCTCAGTTGTCTAAAAAGATAACCAGTGGCTAGGCTGTTGCATAACTAATACAGCATCTTCAGACTGTATGTGATTATGTGGATGTATGTGTGTGCTGACTAACATGGGTAGAGGGTTGCCGGAGGCTTCACAGCTCATGACGAGGTCTTCAACACTGAAGACGGTGACAGACTCCGGATGTGTGATGATCATTGGAGGCCTCTTGACTGTAAGGACCAAAAACAGAGTTAGTGCTGTCAAAACACCAGCTATAAAAGCACACATGCATGTGCTATTACACACCTATGTGGTTTAAAAAGACATGCACACACACTCAGAATAGTGCTGCAGTCTTCACATGACCCGCTTTTCTTCTGCATGCGGCTGTAAGAACCCAAGCTATGACATAAACACATACAGTATGTCACCCCGTTCAAACGCACACATCTAAGCAAACAGCACAGAATATAGATAGACAGATGTACCATTCATTTTAATAGTTTACTATAACAGGTGTCAATAAGTATATTCAGTCAATATCACTTAAAAAGACTCCCCAGAGAAAGAGGAAATGTAGGCTGAGGAAAAGACTGAGAGTAAGAGAGCAGGCAGAGAAAATGGGTCGAGATGAGAGGAAATTGATATAGTATGATGTAAGGGGGAGAGTTCATATAAAAGAGATATATGACACAGTGCTCCCTGTGAGACTGAGAGATAGGCAGAGTGTTTAAAAAAAGTCTGAGGAATTGAAGCAGAGATTTGGAAGGAAAACGTAATGACCGCCAGAAGGGGTTTCTCCTTCTCTGTCGTCACTTTCCATAACAGCCATAAAGCAATGCCTCAATACCAGACTCATAAAAACCAACATGCTGGGATTTGCTGTGAATACTGTATTGAACCAGCATGTTTGATTTTTTCCACTTGCTTTATGGCCCATGTCGTATTTTTATGTTCTGTTTTTCAATACTTGTAGACAGAAATGTAAATCTTATTCTCCAAGGGCTTCAGTGACTATACACTGTTGGCTGTTTGCAGTGGAATAGAGGTCACAGCTTGATACTTGTTGGTAGAGTCTTTAATTTGACTTTAAAGGAAAGAGACAGAGCCTGAATGAATTTACATTATGTAGGTAAATGGGTAAAGGAGGACACAGGAAGGAGAAGGGGAGGCTGCAGTAGATGACAAGACCGTGGCGATGGAGATGGAGAGCTGAGTTGAGCAGACAGAGGATATACATATATGGAAGGGCAGCCAAGAGAAAGAGCGTGAGAACAACAGACAAAGAGCAAAGGGACACAGAGGTAGAGAGAAAAAAGGGAAACAAACAAGGGGTAGATTCAGAAAGAGACGAATAGGGAGAGTGATGGAATTTAATGAAAGAATTCCCACTGAAAGAGGAAATAAGCCCATTTTCTCAGCTGATCAAATTGAAGTATGGGCTGCAGGCGCAGCTCCATTGGCAGACGAGGAGGAGAGGAGCTGGTGCTTAGTGCTTTAACTCCTCTTTATTTCCCTGTGTGTTTGATCTGAAAGCCCTGCTGCCTCGTTACAGACAGCACCTGCTCATACTTTCTCCTCCCTACGTATAGGGATCTCACCTACCTAATACATCCATGGATCTCACCTACTGGGAGCCGATGAGGCTGAACACACACCCACATACAGAAAAGACACATGTTCACAATATACATCATACACATTCATCCTCACGTACAAACACACGTCCACATAACTAAGACAGATGCAAGCATACACGCAAGCGTAACACTGCAACTGCACACTAACACTTGACTCATTAAAGTGCAGCACAGGACTTTCACTGTGTGTGCTGGATGGAAAATAACCTCTCTGGCGTAATGAAAGTGTTTTCAATAAGCTTTGCCAGCACCTGCATTAAGACAGGTAGACGTCAATGAAGTTAAAAGCACTTACGATCACTTATGTGGTCTGTTAGTCCTCATTGGTGGCCAGAGAAAAGGCAATGAGAGGAAAAACATTTTAGTTACAGTAAACAAGAAGGAGAACAAGATAGTTAACATACAGACAGACGATAGAGAGATTGAGAGAGAGAAATTTCATTTTTTTGTTCACGCCAATAAAACAAATTGAATTAAAAGAAAGATAGATGGATAGATAGATATATTTACTGACAATTTAACAACAATTATGATGATGATGATAAAGCAGTTCAATGTCTCCTTTAATGGGGTGTGGCTTTTAACCCCGGCCTCCCTGACACAACGCATCTCCTTTATTGATCCCGATCACTGCCCTAGTGACTCTCATTGATGTGGAAGAGGGTCGTTAATTGAAAGGCAGGGGACACCTTGACCTTTTATATCTTTGACCTGCTAATCCTTCCTCCTCCTCATCGTCCTTCCTTCATCCTCCTCGGCCGCCTCACCTCTGTGTTACCTCCCCCTTGTGGAATAAGACTGGGAGATTTACTGCATCTCATCAACTTTAAGAGGTTATGCAAATGTCTCCACATATGTGCGATATCTTGTTTGTACACACACTTTTGAAAGCTGTGTGGGTGGTGAAGGACTGTGAGTCACTGTAAGTAGTCTTAGATAAAGAGTAAATAACAAAAGCAGCGGTGAAAACAATATTTAATCTCTCTCTCTCTCTCTCTCTCTCTTTCTCTATTGGAGCTCTGTGGGCAGGTCAACAGCAGCAGAGGAGATGAGGATGAATTTCCCTGCAGGCCAAGAAGCTCAGCTGTATTTCTAATGCCCACATATTACATCAAGGAGGAGGAGAAAGAAATGAGAGCGATTGTGGAAAAACCTTGCTGGATTTTTGTTGTGTAATTCAATTGTTGATTAAATTACTCCACAATCATATTCTGGTTTGCACCAAGGAAACCAGATCAATAGTGGGACTAATCAATGCAGTATGAAGGGATCAATTACAAAGTAATTAGACACACCACAGGCACAGATGAGCGCTTACCAAAGAAACCTCACACAGTGTAGTATTTCGAGCACAATAGTGCAATCCAACCCTGAATATTGAGATTACTAAAGGAGAAACACATGTTCATTCTGCTCATTTGCACTACTTAATCATGACAAAAGATCATTATTAGCTGTGCTTTGATGAATCAACAATGTAATTAACACAACAAATAGATCTTTGAACCTCATGGAAGCATTCAGTTACAACAGTTATGAATGGTACAATATAAATCTGTACTCACAGTTGGAGGGTATGTGTATGGCTGCTTGGCTGGGCTGGGCAGCAAGGGAGAGGAGGAGGAGGAGGCGGAGTAGGAGAGAGGAGCACTGCCCCCTACTGCAAACCTGCTGTCGCTGCGTGTGAGGCATTGCTCACTGTCCCATCAAAGTCCCACCTGCTCACACACACGCACAGTAAAACGCACACAGAGGGCACACACACACACACGCAAGTACACACACCCACACACGCACAGCCACACACTCGTGCAGAGCAAGTGCGAGACTTTGTTTCTTTTCCAGGAGGCCTTGACTTTGCCTTTTACGTCCCTTGTCTTTTTACTTTTTTTCTTCCCAATCCTTTTACTCTCTTCTACAAGTCAGGTCCACGCCCTCCTGCTGGTTTCCCTCTGAAACATAAAAGAGAGGGGGGAGGGGAGGGGAGGACAAGTGGAGAAGCAAGAGGGTGGAGGCAGAGAGGAGCCATGTGTCAGAACGGGAGAAAAATTACCCTGCACCATGTGGTCAGACCTACACACAGACCGAGGCACAGAGTTAACACACCAATCAAGGGTCAACAATAGAAATTCCCAACAAAAACTAACCAAAAATGCCGCTATACCGCTGAACCTGTTTCTGGTTAATTACATGACCAGTGGCCCATATGGAAAGGCTAGTCAGCAGGACAGATGGACAGAATACCACAACAAGAAGCTGAACAGATCCTTTAGGCACCCAGATGGGCTGTGGACAGACAAATGCAGACTGATGAAGTGTCAAATCCAATAATACTCAAGACAAACAAATATTTATAATTAGGTTGACTGGTCTGGGCTGCTTTGCACTAACTGAACAGTCTGTAGTGTACTTGGGAGATAGTGCTATTATAAGTGTGCAATAACAATGCTATCAGTCATGGTGAGTGAGGCAAGCCACCCCTGCTAGGAGTCTATCCGTTCTCCATCTGTACCCTTGGATCTGGTCCTCGTCACAACATGCAGGCTGTCCTCCCCCGCGGCACCACGTGGCGCAGCTCCCTGAATGTTTACACTACTCAGTATCACACAAAAAGAACTGCTATTGCACGCAAGCATTAAGACGTACATGTGAGACAAAAGAAAATGCAGATACTAGAAAGAGGATGCTTATTCGGCAGCTTTGCTATAATGGCAACCTGATTGAAAGAGTTCTGTCTCTGCACGCCGCTGTTTTGTTGGCAATGCCTCAATGGAGTGATGGGTAACCTTGGAGAGTGGGGGGGAGGTCAGAGAAGAGAGAAGATGAAGATGATGGAAAAGAGTGCTGGTGAGAAGAGGATGGAAAGATTGGATTATCATTCTTTTTCTGTGAGTGGATGATATTTCCATGTCACTAAGTAAAAGATGTATTTAAAAAAACTTAATTAGAGCAAGATAGGATTTGTGTACATCAACAGAGCCAAACTAGATGAAATTAAAGACCAAGCAAGCGCTGAGCCCTTAATAAGGATGTTTAAACGAACAGCATTGGGATTAAATTAGCCATTACACTAACTTGCCTGCTTTGTCAGAAGAATGGCACAACAAGCACGTATAGAGGAAGGAGGGGTGAAGTGGGTGAGGAATTTAAGGGGTAGATAAAGAGGAAAAGTGGGTTTGAAGAGCAACACAGAGGGAGAGGTGGAGGTGAGGGAAGAGAGAGGCAGAGTGGAGGAGGGAGGAATAGAGGTGATGGGAGGAGTGGAGGGATATGGCAAGAAAGGAGGAGGGATGACAAAGGGTGACAGCTGTGACGCTAATCCCATCTATCCACTTGCACACATGTACACGCTCTTCCAATCAGTGTGCATCATTTGTCCACTTTCTCCTTGTTCCTTTTCTTTTTCTACTTCTTCTTTTTCTGTCCTTTTATCAGTAGCTTTAGTGGTTGTTGTTCTCTGGAGACATGGGGGCCAATTACAGTGATCCAGTCTTAAACCCAACCTCTCCAAAATGCCATCAGAGGCAGATGAATGAAGCAGGGCTAGTCAGAGTATTAGTACTTGTGTTAGTCTGTGATCTAAGGTGGAAGCTTGCCTGTCAGTGCCCCCTCCAAAGACACAGGAAAGGAAAGCAGAGTAGAGCAAAGTAGGACGCTGATTAACGATCTGGCACGCCGTCGCTTGGCATGCTGCCAATCAGGGGCGTTTCTAGGACTGGAGGAGGTTTGGTGCTTAGCCCAAACCCATTTAAATAAACTTAATGCAATGCAAATCAACAATTGGCTTGCCCAAATTGTTAATAGCTGGTGTTTGTTTATTTCAGCCCCAGTATGTTGACATCAGTTAGATGGCGTCCGTCCTCTTTTGTGTCTTTTGTTGGGGAATAAACCTTCTTAAATGTGCATATGACAGTTACTCACCTCAATGATACGTCATGTAATTTTCATAAATTAATAAACCCCTGGACTGTAATATTCCAGATGTGTTTGAGCAAGATTTCTCCTCATGTTCAAAACTTTGTGCACATTCAAAATGTATGTGTTCTCTGTGATTTGGTGGAGTTGTGATATTAGGATATTACAAGAATACAATCACTACATTTCAGAAAATCATCTACCTGCACCATAATCTGCTGTAAATTACGTGATTGCTCTGCTGATATGGTAGCTCTCAGACCTTCTGGCAGACACAGAGCCCCGTTTGAGACTCTGGTCTCTGAATGACACAAAGTGTAGGGAAGTGGCTTTACGCTGCTCTACATAGGAGGTGGAAAACCAACATTACGGCAGAAATACACAGAGCATAAACGCGTCACAATTACCACAGCATGTCCAAAGCACAGCACGTCCGTCATAAAGTTACAGTTAATGAGTTCTAAAACAACAACAACAACATTGTGCCTTGGAAAATACTTGTTTCCTTTATTTGCATGTGCCATTCTGGGGCCTTTTTATTCAATCATACTTATTTTAAAAAAAAAAGAAAGAGAGAGAGGCCAAGAGATCTGGGGATATTCATAAAACATTTGGGGCTGTAGGCTGGGACAACCAGGCCTAACAAATCTGCTGCCAATCAAGATTTACCAAAAAAGTGCTGCGTGTGTATACACCCACACACACATTCATGGGGAGTAACAGACATAGGCCTACAAAGAAGCTTGCAATGCATGTAGAGACCGACAGAAAGGAAGGCAGACAGACAGACACACACCTCGAGTAGCGAGTGGTTTGACAGACAGTATCAGACTGATAAAAGGGCATGGTCCAGTGGGCTCCAGTCAAGATGTAGACCTTGCCAAAGAAGATTCCAGTCATGTTGAGCAGGAGCAGTAAAGGGGAACACTATAATGGGTTGTGAGAGAGAGGCAGAGAGAGAGGCAAAGACAGACTGAAAGAGAAGAGAAGTGGCATGGGAGGTTGCCACATAATGAAGCCAGCCACCCAAACATGCTGAAAGCACAGATTGATGTGGCCTCACACGCTAGCGCACACACAAACACACAGACATACTTCCAAGCTGTGTGCACGGCATGGAGCCTCGTGGAGCTCTATTATCACAAGGGTGAGAGTCTCTGACATCGAAGCAGATGCCTGATTTCACGTCTTCAGGGTGTCCGCTGTGCAGCTGTCAACGATCCAATCCCAGCCCTGTTACCTGCTTCATTGGACAGGGTCAAAGGTCACGCCTGGGATGGCTTTTTGCAGCTGGGCTGAGATGACCCGGCATGTGTTTCTGAGTGCTTTTAAAAACTATTATCACCACTAAGATGTCAACGGGAGCCATCAGAATTCGTTCAATTGAAGGGAGATTGTAAGCAGCGCTCTGTTGAGATTTGAGGGTGTGGTCGTTTTTTTTTTGACAAGAAATCCTATTTATTCATGAATTCCATCTTTAAAAAACACAAATAACCCAAACATTTTGTCTCATGCTGTTAGTGTTGCTATCATTAGAAGAAATGAATTGTGGCATGCCAATTTGGTGTGTAACCTGCTTGTACATTAACTACATTGACTAGAAAACCCCACCCTTCTGCAAAATGTGGTAATTATCATTGAGTAGACATGTTGGGTGTTGCCAAGGACTTTGAATGCTGAATAGGCTCTCTTATCAGGGTGCGGGGGGGTCACATCATGTTCTGAGTTTCACACATTTTCTAATCCCCATCATGCGAACCACCCACATACTGTATAAATGAAAGACTCTACAGTTTTCTTCATATCCTCACGCATGCCTGTGAGGAGCTGCTCAGTGTAGCCTAGTATATTTTTTTCTCATGCAAATATCGATTCTGGAAGCTTCCCTCTACGTACTACTGTGTGTGTGTGTGTGTGTGTGTGTGTGTGTGTGTGTCTGTGTGTGTGTGTGTGTGTGTGTGGGTGTGTGCGTGTGTGTCTGCATGTTCAAACATGTGTGCAGGTCTTGTGTCCTGTCATGCCTTGCTTTTAAATATTAACCACCTCCAGCTGTGAAGATGTGTAGGGGGAGAGGATGCGGGACGGAAGGAGGGGGGAGAAAAATAAATGAATACATGCCCCCCTTTACCCCCTACTCTTCCCTCAGGGTTAGTCTGTCTGAAGAAAAATCAGGCTGAAAAGAGATGGACGGAGGGACAAGGGGAAGAGGGAGTGATTTAGACAAAAACAAAGAGAACACTCACTAAGAGAAATGGTAGGCACTGGTAGGCATTACAGGAGAGAGGCAGTAAGAGATTACAAGGTTGAGTGGATAGTAAAAGTGTAGAGGGCAGAATGGGACAAGGTGATGTGGGTGGGGGTAGATGATCAGGCCCCTTACAGAGTGAATTATTCATGGAAACCCCCTTCCTGTCGGCACAATTTGCCCTAAATTCACCCAAATTCATAATTCATTCACACCCCTATACATTTGGTTTGGTCCTAGACTGATGCTGTCCATCTATACCTGGTGTCTTTGGTGAGGCTGTCGGATTCTCTCCTTCACTTCCTCCCCTCTTCCTCTCTCTGGCAGGGTCATACTTAATGCATGAGCCTGTTGCAGTGAGACAAGTCTCAGAACCACTTTGTCACTACAGCAGAAAAATACCACAAATCATGTAAAATAATACCAGCTACCTGTTTCTGCTCGGATTCACAATTCACTTCGTAATACAGACATGTCTTTCATCATTCACCGCAGTAAAGATTGCATTTCTTTTAAGCCCTTCTTTCATTTTCTACCTAGAAGCCGAGCCCTATAATAGGAACTGTCCAAGAACGATGAGTGCCCATTTTCATGTCACCTGTCTTCTTCTTCTACTTCTCTCTCAGCCCCCCTGGTAGCTGACACTAAAAGCTTTCTTCAATTTCCCCCAATCACTTTTCACAGCACATTTCCTATTCCCTATTCCTCTCTCCCCTTCTTCTCTTCTATTTGCAACGCCTTTTCTCTCCATCAATTTGATAAACTGCTGCGGGAGCACTCCGGCGTGAACAATAGGCAAAGCTGCTGATTAATTCAATATTTGCAACTTTGATGGAAAAAGCGCTTTGGGAAACCAATATCTCACTCATGCCGGTACTCTTTGTTTAAAAGGTAGAGAAACATGTTTCAAGACTGATGATCCATGGTCAACTCCAAATGGAAATTTACCAGCGAAAAAAGCTACAGAGGTACAGCTTATCTGGAATCCTGGTATACAGACAGCACATTTATCAATACCGCTATTAGCATAAGCTTGGGCGTTCAATGCTTAGCTACTCCCAATAGTGTTAAATGTGGGGAATTCACGCTGTATTTTTCTCATTTTCCAAACACTTGCACCTCTTTCAAAGACCCCACCTTAACCCCCAACCCCCCTCCAGTCCGCCAAGGGTTAGGGGTTAATATTGGAGTGACACAAAGCTGGAGAAAATAAAGGTTGTCAGAGGAGCCATGAGGGCAACCGCCCACACTCTCTCTCTCTCTCTCTCTCTCTAGTGGTTGCCATGACAACAGGGTATCCATACAGCATCCCCCTTGTACATACAAATTCAGTTATTCACACACATGGACACTAACGGGTTTGCAGTATCACTTACATATGCACACGCACGTAGACACACTCACTCATTTGTTGCCCCACACTAACAGGGCCTCCCTCAAACACACAAACACACACACACGCACGCACACACATACACACAGTACAAATACTGGATGTCTTCATATTTATACCAAGTACACATACTTAAACAGACATATGGGCACACATAACACCTGAACTAGTTACTCAATGATTTATAAAGGGTAAATAATTTAGACTCATCTAACTGAAAGTTAAAGTACAAAACAAAAGTACAAGACTCCCAAAGTCCTCTACAAATCTCTACTCTCCCTCTCTCTCCTTTGTATTTCACTAAACACACACACACACACACACACACAGTTGTCCCTTCTTCCTCGACAACACTACATAAGAAGCTACCTCTGGCGTGATTTATTTATTGATGTTTTTCCCCTTAAGACACAATGGGAATGGTAGAATAAAAAAAGTGGTGAATAATTGAAGGGGATGGGAGTGGACTCATTAAGACATCCGTGAGGGGTGGAAAAAGAGAGGAGAGGTGGATGAAGGGAAAGAGAAAGAAAAGGATTGCAACACCGGCGGGAGATCAAAGGTAGGATGGGCAACAAAGTCAACAACAAAAAGTCTGAAAAATTCATGGGAAGTAAAAAACAAAGAGATTAAGAAAAACAAAATTGTGAATGACAGATGTGAAATGAAAGAGACTTGGTTATGGGATCACTGGCCAGCCCTGTAACGATCAAAAACATTACCACTATGTGATAGTGTATCAGATTCCCTGCATGTGTGTATTTGTGTGCACATGAGCGCATATGCCCTGCAGTGTGTATCAGTAGAGATCAGCCTGTATGTCAGCAGGTCAGCTAATTTCTCGTCGGCTAATGGAGCCGGTCTTGCAGATGGAGTGCCGCCTCATGCTCTCTCTTCTTCTAGCATGTTAGCTGCTGCTCACTTAGATCCACAACTGATAAGGTAATATGCTTTTGGCTTGTCTGTCATTCGGTTAGTCACGGGAAATGAAGATGCATGGTATCAATATTAAAAAATAAAACAGAATAGATCATAATGGTAGGTTTGGGTTGATAAAGTCATGACTGCAAACGTACACAACATGTGGGCAGTGCTACAATATTTAATCTCTTTATTTATTTTCTTTCAATTAATCTGTGATCTCAATAAATATGAAAAGAAAACAGATTCATTGGTCGGCCCCATTGGAAACATACAACAAATCAGATCGTTTCTGTAGACTATTTGAGAAACATATGTATTCTGTATGTAGACCTACAAACGTTCACACACAACGTATGCACACACAAGCATAGCAAGTCTTCTGCCACTGCTGCACGGAGGCCTGTGGGCATCATTTGCTTCATTAGAAGCAGCATCACTCCCATTCTGTGCACGCAGCACAAAGCGCAGTGATTACGGACACACCCTTCGTGTCATGCAGAAGATATAGGAAGAGATGCATTTACAAGCATCCCCATGCACACCACACATCCTCACAGGCACATTGGTATGCATTTTGTGTGCAGGAACATGCAATGACAAACACATACAGCACATAAAGATCCTTTCTTGTGGCAGTATGGTTTATTGTCCATGCAGTACATAGCCAATGGCTTGAGTAAATAGGTGCAATTATGACATTATGAAATTACATGGAAGAGCTATTAGGAGTGACCTTCCCCTCTTCCCCTCCCTGTCTCATTTTATGTCTCCTGCTCCGTCCTACAGCCCATGCCTTTTCTCTCTCTTTATCTTTTAGAGTCAGCCTCTCCTCTTTTCTCCTGTTCCTGGAGTTAACAGCCTCACTTGAGCTTTTTCTTATTTGACGTTCATTTTGACCATCACTGACACTTTCTTGTCTTGTTTGTCTCTACTTTGCAACAACATATGCTGTTTGTTTGAAGTAATGCTCAATTGAGATTGTTGCATCCAGCCTTTCATCCCTTAAAGAGAGTAAAATTAGAGGGAGATAAGACAGGTGAAAGGGAGATTTTATGTGTGAGTGTGCTGGTAAAGCCTTAGGGGATCAAACTGGAGCCAGACAGGCCAGTAAAAAGAAGCTGACATCAGTGTTGTATATCAGTGTTAGTCCTGAAACCAGATGCAGCAGCTTAACACTGTTGGAGATGACAAACCAGCTAAAACAACACAGACAGTATGCAACAGCACCAGAGGGAAATCGGCTACTGAAACACTTGCTTGAATAACAATAACATGGCATGTAAACAACACATAAGAATTTACATGACTTAATTTTTTCATACAGGTCACATTGTTATTCAAGTCACCCATGCGTAAATACAACATAAATCAGCAGAAGAGAAAGCTGTATGGGCCTTATAGAGAACACTGTGGTGCTAGGATTAACTAATGAGATATGTGTGCCACTGTGTCTGTGTTGCATCAAGTGTGCAGGTTGGGCGGGTTTGTGTTGGCTACTGCAGGTAGTGATGTCTGAGGAGGGGCTGTGCAGTCTGTCATTCAGCAGACAGACAGAGAGGAGGAGGGAGTGGTCCCTCGGGTTAGGCGATAAGTGGCCCGTATAGTGCTGGAGGACTCAGCTGCCAGCGACTCGTGTGACACGCTAGGACACGTGGCCACATCCGCAGGGACTATTGGCACGCCACAGCCTGGGGAGAAAGGCGGAGTGTGTACGTGACCTGCGACCTCCATCACAACAGGTTAGACATTTGAGGTGTCTAACCTGAGAAAAATGACTCTTTCTAAAGAAACAAAACAAAAATGTAATTTGACTAATGCAAAATAGTGACATGTCTTTAATTGGAAGAAAATTTGGTTTCTCAGATTCTAAATCACAGTTCATGTTGTTTTCAGAATATTTCAAATTGGTAATTTTTTAGCCCTGAGCGTCTCTGCAGACAGCACATTGCTAAGATATAGACATTTCTGGAAACATTTGTCAAGAGTTCCCTTGGTTGGTATAAACCTGTCTTTTCCACCACATCAGGGAAATGAGCTGCTGGCAGGGCAAGGCCGCACATATTGCTTTGCTAACGCATTTGCATGGAAGGGCCCCAGTGGCTCAACAACTTTGGGAAAGTGGCTGGATTTTTTTGGAGCCTAATGCTGGACTTGTGGCACAGTGAAGAAGTCACAAAGTCTGTGAATTAAACGACAGTACAACAGACATGCTCACACCCATGCATAGGCAGTACAACCTCACACCAGCTCTGCCACAGTCATTATATTAATCAAAACAATGGAAAAAAAGAGAAATATAAACAATTGCAAATTCTTTACAACAAACGCAAACTGCATTAGCATAACCAATCAGATGTCAGAACTTAACTGACTGCAGTGGAGATGGAGATTCAGTTTTAGCAAAAACAGGACCAGGTGATTTGCATCTTCAAAATGATTAACCAGCTCAAACAACGGCTCACTCAGAAATCCCATTAACTTTGTTAAAAGTTGCAAGGTCTTCTGGGGATGAGGCAGGAGATGTTAACGCCCCTAAACAGCTAGTAAATGTCTATCGAGTGGAATCAGAGAGGAAAAAGAAGAGGGTGATGGTGTGTGTGGGTGAGAAGGAACAAGAAAGTAGTGAAGAGGAAATAACATATTGTAGCTCTCTTAAACAGTCTAGTCCCCCAAGTCAAGACTTACATTTAAAAAATGATCACAGTCTCACAAACTGTACGGCAATTTATCTAACCTATCTCCATCATTCAGCACTCTGTTAGGCTGCAACTAAAACAACATTTTACAGAAGTGCTAACATTCTGAGTGAGCAATTTTATTGATTTGTTGTTTGAGTTGGAAATATTCTTTCTTCCTGCTGTGTTTGCAGTTTGCTGTATTCCTTTTATAATTTAGTATATTGCCACACTGCAATAACCCTAAGTGAATCATTCAGATTTATCTGTGTTAAAAAAGCATTTTCAGCAAGACTTGCAGAACCTCTGATGTCAGAAAGGATCACATGATTCAAGATATCCTAAATATTGTACCTATATTCAGTTAAAACCCTAAGATCTGCTGTTCTTAACAGTCTAAAAATCCTCTGATGCAAGGAAGCGATACATTTTACATTTCTTTCAGCAGTAACTGCAGATGCTAGCCTGGCCATCACCAGACCAAGTCAAGCTCAATAGATTTGAGATTGAGCATTGCAGGGCAAAATCAAATCGCCAGCAGAGTGGGCGGGGTTTATCCAGTCTATGCAGATGTTCTTTTTTACTGCAGTTTTGTGTGGTGCAAGTTTTGTGTTTGAAAAACATCATTATACAACTACAAATCATTATTATATAAGTGTGTGCACTGGCTCAGAAAACTATGCCCCGCTGCTTCTTGTCTCTACATCAGCTTGTTTCTGGCTCTCTCATCTCTCTGTCATCAACACACACAGGAAAACTGTGAAGCTCAGATATGTGAGGACACGCACACACGCACGCACGCACGCACGCACTTCCACACACACACACACACACACACACACACATAGACTGACGGTTGGTTTAGGTCTGGCAAGACAAAGTCAGTTTAAGGATATTTGCCTGCCATTCAAATAAGGGAGAGTATGGGGAAAAAGACAGCAGAGAGACATGGGAAACAGAGTTTGTTTGGTGATTTGGTCACTGAGCGTCTGACATGGTTATTTGTACACACCACCTTGTGTGTGTGCTGATGGGTTTTTGTGAAAAAGTGTGAGTGTATGTTTACTTAGGATGTGACAGGTCAGTATTGTTATGCATGACTCATTTTGTTTGTTGTATTTATATGTGTGTGTAAATGTAAATGTGCTGTATTTATATAGCACTTTTCCAGCCTTAACAACTGCTCAAAGCGCTTTTACATCTACAGGAAGCATTCACCATTCACACACATTCATACACTGTGGCCGGGGCTGCCGTACAAGGTGCCACCTGCTCATCAGATAAACACTCACACACATTCACACTCCGATGCGCAGCACCGGGGGCAACTCGGGGTTCAGTGTCTTGCCCAAGGACACTTCGACAATGGCTGCAGGGGCGGGGATCGAACCACCAACCTTCCGATTGGCAGGCAACGGCTCTACCACTGAGCCACGCCTGCGTGTGTGTGTGCGTGTGTGTGTGAGAATGTGCTAGGGCTAGGTGTCAATACCCCTGCCTCTCTTTCTCTCTCCACTATCACCATGACAACCTCCTGACTCCAGCTCAATCGCACGAAGAAAATATTTCACTCCCCTCCCCCTTCTACATGATCATCCTTCTCACCTCTTCCCCCCATCCCCCATCCCCCACCCCCCCCCCTCTCTCTCTCTCTCTCACTCTCTCTCGCTCTCTCTCATGTATGTGTACTTTATACTCCCTACCTTCATCTTATGTCTCCCATGTCTCCATCTCTTGCTCTTTCCCCATTTCTGGCTTTCTCCAGTTCCCCTGTTATGTCTACATGCTCCCCACACTTGAAAGAATTCTTCCTTCCTGACTGTCGTCTTTGCTGAAAGTCTGAAGTCTGTTATTTGCGCTCTTCTATCTCTTTCACTTCTGTTCTATAGTCTCTGCTCCCTGCTGATTGCCTCTCTCTCCTTAGCCTATATCAGTACAAAACTCTCCTTTTCCTCTCCCTGAACTCCTTTACCCCAACCCCTCCCTCCCAGTCTTCTTCTCCTCCGTATAGAAAGATGCTTATAGAACACTGTTTCCATGTGTGCTGCACGGCATCTTCATTACATCCTCTCAGCCAACATCACACACAATGCAATTACAGGTAGCATTCTATCAACCTCTGCCATCAACTTTTATCAAACCTGAGACAGACCATCCAGTCTGAGGGGAAATTTGCAGACTGGCACAGCATCGATACAATCCCTCAAACCTAAGTGGCTAACTAACTCCCGTCGCATCTGTTATCATTATCATCAGCAAACCATTTCTGCTCTGTAACTAAATCCAATCATTACCAATGGAGTCCGTGGCGGAGATCTATTTGAGCTTGTGATTTTCAACAGAGGAGGGCCAAGCTCCTTCAAAGGCTGCAGTGTTATCTGAGGCGCACAGACCCGTCTCTGCAGCAGACCCCTGTCTCTGCAAATCCCTCTCCCTACATCTCTACACAGCTCCAGTCCCTCAACGTACCAGTGCGTAGTGGTGCAAAGAGATCAAGGACATGACATTTTCCGGAGCGTGCAGCAATTTTCAGCAAGGCCCAATATTAAAGAGAGTAAACAGACAACCTGTTCCATCCTGCCTGTGTTTGCATCAGTGTGTGTATGTACGTGTGTGTGTGCGTCATCTCTTGTCAGATGGTTAAAGGGAGTGACAAGTATATTTGGCTTTATGTTATCTTTTCGAGGAGGCAAACGGAGTGAATAAGCAAAAATAAAATAGCGAGGAAGCGGTTTCATCTCATCTCTATTAATATTGTTTTGCAAAGCTTCACTGCGGCTCTCTTGCCTCAATTGCGTCCTCCTGCATCCTCTTTTTTTTCTCCCTCATCTTCCTCCTGGGGTTTTGCCCCGGACACTGAAGCCCCAGCTGTGGCCACAACTCCACCGCACTGTATTGTCTCTCTTTACCTCCTGTTTTGCTTCGGTTATTAGAGATGACAGAAAGAATTCGGCCCCAATTCCAACGAGAGAGAGGAAAACAGGCAGAAACAGAAAGAGTGGCCACAGGGATGCAGAGGAAGCTGTGGTGACCTTTCCCTGCGGCTAAACAACCAGTTGATCAGCTTTTCATAGAGTTAGGCCAACAAGGTCTGACAATACACTATACTGTAGACACACACAAAACAAAGATGCTCACGGCCAGCTGGTGATACTCTTGTGTATTACTTCCACAGTCAAATATATGAGCAACATACCTTCTCATGTATAAAATAGACCAGTGGCAATATTCTGGTACATTAAATCCCCTGCTATAGTGGCAGATATCTAAATCATCTGCATCCTATGATAGCATTCCTTAAAACATGCTGATCATGCTGATTCCTATATAGGACACCAACACAGCACGCCAGCAGATCCTGCCAGCGAGCACTAGCCATGCCAACACAGCTTTTGCATGACAACATTTCTCAAACACCTCAGTCTTTTTTGTTTATTAAAACTGAAAAGAGAAACTACATTTTCTGTCACTTCTGGAGGCAGACGGGCCCTGCAGACAGGCCGAGGGGCCTAGAACACAGGGAACAGTGTGTATGACGCTCGCACAGCTTGTAACAGCCCTGTCACTAACATTTACTTTGGATTGTTTGCCCCCCTCCGAACACGGGGCGTTCAAAGCATTGTTCACTACACAGTCATAAACAAAACCCAGACTGACTGGACTACTGGATGGAGGAGAAACAGAAGAGGGATAGAAATACAGTAAGGATGCATAAAGATGTTTGATATGTGGCACCCTTTGAGAATAAAATTGTCCCAACTGAACACATGCTGATTTTATCCTGTCAGTTCAGTCTGCAGGCAGTTCTAATATTTGTGTTTGGGGTTGTGTTCCTTATTTAAAACGTGTCACAGAGGCACTCTGCACACAGCCTGAGAAGATGTGCGTGCCTGCGTGTGAGTGTTTCTATCTTCCTCGGCACATGCTGACATTTTAATCGCTACAGGATCTCTGTCCCTTACCCTCCCGTCTCTCTGCTCCCAGTATCTTCCCCTCTTAATCTTCCCCACATTGTCCTCCCATTTTAACCTCCATACTCTCATACTTCCTGCTCGTAGCCCTAAGCAGGATCTCGCTTTAATAATGGTGCAATCAACATTATTAAAAAGTTACTGATAATACACGTCCTTTCTTTCTCTCCCATTACTCCCCCTTCTCTCCTGCTCCCCCTGCTCCACCCGACTGTGTAAGGCCTGGAGGATGAAGTCTTTGCTTATGTGTATAATTACCTCATTAAGCTCGTTAACAATGTCTATTCTCTCCTGTTTCTGTTTTTATCTTCATGTGGGTCGTTTTCTGCTCTTGGTCTGCTCTCTCTTCATCTCCCTCCTTCCCCCATTGTGACATCAGCACCCTTGAATAAATCTATTCATTCCTCTTGTTGCTCCTGTGTTTTCTCTCGGGGATTGCGTCTTTTATCTTTTCCTCACATTAACTAGAAGCCTTAGCCCGTGTCTCCCTATTGCTTCAGGATACATAAGTCAGTCCTCTTTTCAGCACAGATTAACAATTGATTTATAAAAATTGCTACATAAAACTGCGCCCTGCAAGTTTACATAACATAATTGCTCAATTCTTCCCGCTCTGCAACCGAGAATTGATGGCTGATAGTAAATAGACCAAATAGCTAAATATGGAGTCTCATTATTGCAGCTCGGGCACTGTGTGAGGCTTTCTGTTGCGCCAGGCCCAATTACCCCTGATCAATTCAGGGAGCAAACTTAAACAACTCGAACACCAACCTGATTTATAAGTCTGCATTTAGAAGAGGCTAACAAAGATAGATTTACAGATTCCTCTTCAAGTAGATAGTGTGTGGTGTGTAGCAGGTTAGCATGGCCTGATTCAATCCGGCTATGCACAGATAAGGAGGGATGATGAGAGGGATGTAGGTCTAAAATGGGAAAGAAAACAGGAGAATAGGTCATTTAAACCCTTACTTCACTGTGTAAAGTCTCCCTGACATGCAAACAATTTGCAACTTTGCCAAATAAATATAATAAGATGGGGAATCATTCCAAAATATACTAAATAGAAGGATTGATAAATATAGTATGTATTTTAAAGTGTGATAAAGGGCACAGAATGAGTAATACAATACAAACAGGTGAAGTAAAATACACCACATGCTATGCCAATACTTATGATTATTACATTATTCCAATCATCACCGCCATTCTCAATACAGGCTACAATGCCAAAAGAAAAAATATCTTATGAAATTTTAGAGATGCACAGTTTCTTGCAATTATATTCTATACATGTATAATAAGTCTTGATAGACAAGCAAGAAAGGTTCATGTATGCTTTCTCAAAGATGAAGCTTCCCACTAATGGGAGGGGGGGATAAGAAGCAACATGTTACTCATGAAAACAAAGTTAAATAGTACACTACTCTACCCTATCTGTCTCCACTTTTGTATCTGACATTTCCTTCCCTGTACTTGGATCTCTCTCCTGCTGCTCATAATCAATTTTCCTTCCCTGTAGTTCTTTTTTTTCACAAACCTTCCTCTTTGTCTCCATGCATCTTGTCTGACATTACCCCGCTTTAACCTTGCATGCCCCTCATCTGCTTTGCTGCAGCCAGCGCCTGAACACATGTGGTGGGTGTAGTGTGTAATAGGATGGCACAGTAGGTGAGATTAAATTAGGCCAGTGTATGGGGATTATAACCCACTCAAAACCTGATCCCCCTCCCACTCTCTGTAATCCAACCCTAATGAATATATCATGGCTGACACAGCAGATAAAGGGCCTGCGAGAAACGACAGTCACAACATCCCTGAGACATGCAGAGGAGACAAATATGGAGCCAGCCTGTTTACTTCACATCACCTGCAGTATTTGAGGCCACCATGTCTGTCTGTTTGTGTTGAATGGATGCTCATGTTTCCGTCCCTATCTATTTCGGTTATGGTTCATTCAAATGAAGTGTAGGTGTAGACCAGGGAAGAGACAACTGAAACAAAATCAATATACTTAAACATAAACACTCCAAATAAATTAGCCTTCAGATGCATGTAGAACACTATTAAACCACACTGTATTTCACATTGAGACAATTATGTATGCCACTCAATTAATGTCAAGCAGTCACACTCAACTCAGCACACTAACTCTAATGCCTCAAAAAACAGAGCTGTTGTAAGTTTTCTCTTCTGACTCTGCCTCTCTTGGCTGTACCATACAAAACATTGCTTTTCATGTTATCAGTGCAATTTAATGACTTTATTAATATTCAACGGAAGCACAAAGTTCCCAAACTGAACATCCTCTTGATCAGTAAACTCTTGGGTGTGCTTCTGTGATGCTTCAAATGGTTGGACATGCTCCGGCATAAGCCTCAATGTTGCAAACTAGTCGAGGCTTTTAGGAAGCAAACATGTTAACTACTTGACTGTGATAATGCCTCCCAAAATCCCAAAGTATAAATGCCTTCAAGTAATTTGTAATTTGTAATTTGTAATTTTCCCTTGTGGTTTTAATAAAGTAGCCTATACATCATTATTATTATTGTTATTAAGAGAACTTCCTCAACTTTGGTGAAACTGTGACTTGCAGCCTCCACACAAGACATTCAGTAAGGACTTTCAAATACTACCTGTGCAAAAGATGCACTCAAGTCTCAATGGTGGCTAAACACTGCTATTCCTTTGACGGCCCATTGAGTGTTAGAATAAACCATTTTGCTAAGCTTAAGTATTGGCAAAGGTAATACTTGGGCTGGAATAAAAATCATGCCTAGCACATTAAGAAACATTTTTGAGGGGAAAATTCAAACAGTATTAAAAGAAAAAGGAGCTAGTAGGGCAGTATGATGTAACTTAGAGCAAAGCGACAGTGCTGAGGTATCCTACAGCTCTGAGATACATCACACCACAAGTTTCATTAAAAATGCAGTTGGCCTCTCAGCAACAAATCAATAAATTAGTAAACCAATGCTGTCATGTCCCCTTAATAAACAGCCTGAGCAATATAATCAAAGCCAGACAATGACATATATAGAAGTACTCTTATTAGCTTGTGTGATATATTGGAATTTACAAAAGCACCTGAAGGCAGCATAATGGCTATTAGCGTAATTAAGCTACTTTTAACTACATCTGTAGTCCTACCGCATTGTTATGAATCCCACTGCTTTTGTACGCAAGACATGCCCTGCATAGCATTCATGCGCTACGATTGGCCCAAACAACTCATCAAAAAGCATTTTTATTTAGCGCTAAGCTAACTGCCTCAGGCACATTTGGTTCATAACTGGCTAGCTCAGGTTAAGCTAAATCCTCATGTAACATTAACAAATACTATAACTTTACAGTTATACATCATCATATCATTTTGTGTATTCTCTCTCTAGCATTTGCAGCCCTGCAGATAAGCATTAAGTTAAAGCTTCTAGAAAAAATGAAATGATGAAAAGCTTTATAATGGAAAGAATAAGAGGCACTGGAAAAATCATTATTAATAGTCTGTGATGCCAAATGCTATTTTACCCAGAAGCCATTAAACTTAGAAGGTATCTCAGCAATGTGTCCATCAGACATTTGACTTTATCTTTCACAGATGAAAGGCAATAACCCAACATTGGTATTTGATGTAAAGGTAATTAATTCATGAGGTCATCTCTTTCTGGCCACTGTTAATGGTGATTCATGCACGCACACAAATGCACAGAGAAACGTCTTTGACAATCAACGGAACACTTCATGGACGCAGTTGGGGAAGAACACACTGGACAGAGGGTCAATTTAGTGCAAGTATAGTCACTGATGTGGACACCAAAGCCTTACTGATAGAGCTGACTGTTGTCCAGATGGAATGACACTAAGGGGAATTCTCTGTTTTACTGAGACAAAGACATCATTTTGTCAGAGACAGAAAAAGGAGGAGGACAGCACCAAGATGGCAAAGAGAAGGTCAGACGTCGAGCTTCATATCTCCCCTAATTCATATTCGGTCTAATGTGAAGATTTATTGCAGCTGCTTTCCCGTCTGGTTCTTTATTTTAAATAGCGTGGTCTAAACAAATTAAAATTCACAGAATTAGACATATATTTGCAAAATAATAATTAAATAAAGTGATAAAGAATGCAGGGACTTTTTTATGCCCTCATTTTGAGATATTTTCTACAATATCTGCCACCTCCAATTTCATTATTGGTTTGGCATTAATTCATTTCTCTCCTGGTTTCAAGTAATATCTACTGTGGGGTTCCAGTTTTGTAATTTTAACCGCCAATATGATATTTGTCACCCAGGGGAATTCTACAATTTCTTCTCTCTCTTACAATCACTTCTGAAAGCTGTAATAAAGTAATTCACTCTGCCAAATTAAATTCATTTCCATAAATGACGCCTCTATTTGTGCCCTAGTCTCCATCACAGGTTCAATTGTATAATAGGGTTGGATTTATGAGTCTTTGTCTGAGAGCCTCTTTCTGGGAAGGCTATCAGGAGCCTCAATCATTATTTTGATCAAGACCCCGATGTGGGCTTTTCTGTCCACCGCTGCGTGAATACTGACACAACAAGTGAAACTAAAGAAGTGCATGGCGGGAAGAGTAGGGGAAAGAATAGCGATACAGAGGTAGTAAAAGGAAAAATGGATTACCTGGGTCGAAAGGTTGGCTCCAGCTGTCTAAAAAGAGAGAGCAGGACTCCTAAATGATGACTGGAACAAGGTGGTTCAGAGAAATTGCCATGACAGCCTTCTTCCACTTTGTCTCATCTTCCATAACAGGCTTTTCACCATGTCTGTACCATCCTGCTGCCTTTTAAATCAATCCTTTCCATCTTTAGGTTTTGCTCCCTACCTGCCTCATTTTACCTGTGCAAATGTTATCCTCCCATTTTTCCTGGTCTCCTTCCTTTCACCTCAATTCTCTATAATCATACACCCAGGACTGTTGTGGTTTGGTGTTTTTGTATTATTTTCTTGAAATAGCGAGTTTTTCTGTGTTTATTTCTGAGCCTGGTTCTGTCATGTCTTGCGTTTATTGCATGGTATTTTTGGTCTTGTCTTGGACATGTTCTGTTACCTGTTTTATTTTGAAATCTGGTCTCTGTCTCGTCTTGTCTTTAGTTTTACTTCCTGTGTTTCACGGCCCTATGATTACCTGATGTTTTCCACCTGCTTCCCAGCCCTCTTGTCATCTGCCTCTTGTTACCTCATTACCCTCTGTATTTATTCTTTGCGCTTCCTTTGTCCTGTGTCCGATCATTGTAGTGTCATGTCTCCCCGTGTTAATTTGTGTCTGGTTCCTTAATTAGCTTTTGGTCCCTATTTCTGGTTTGCTCGGTTTTTTTTATCCCTGGATTTAGTTTTTTGCCTGTCCAATTCAGTACTTCCGTTGTATGTTTGTACTTTTCTTTTTCTTTTATTACACTCTCAAGCTCGTCGTTTTGCCTGCCTCCTCTCAGCATTTGGGTTTCACCATTTAATGCATCTCACAACAGTGACTGGCCTGTCAATCCATTGTGACCCTTGGCTCCTTAAATCACCACAATGTATTCTCTACCGAACCCTGACAGCATGTCTACACGATCCTCCATTTGACACCCAGTGGGCTCACTCCCGTTTGCACAGTCTAAATCAAACAGCCTCAAAGCTGCAACCAGAAAGGGTGGGGCAGGGGACTGCCTCTCCATCTTGAAGGTGCACATCCAACTGCGCATGAGCGCCCGCATGCACGGCATCAAAAAAGGTGCACATAGTCTAGAAGACAACTCTGGGGAGTTCACTCAGAAGCCTTTGAATCTGTGTTTGTGAGTTTGTAACTTTACAACAACTATTCTCAACGGACGATAAAAAGAAACCAGAGATGAAACGGTTATTGTTGACACTTCTGTCTAAGAGATAGTTTCTCTCTTAACCCTTATTTCACCCCGTTGCTGCTTTAATGGATAAATCCCCAGAAAGTGGCGGGTGTGCTCTTTGATCAGTAGCAGGCATTTAAGTAATCAGGCCAGGGAGGCAACATTAGAGAATCTTTCATTTGGCGCACTGCAACAGGATCTCTGCAGCGTGTATTTGCAGAGCGTTTGTTTCTGAGTGTGTTGCAGAAAGTGTGCCTGTACTGATAAGTTTATGTGTGTGTATTGATAAATCTGTGTTTGGTGAGCAGGATGACAGGCAAAGGGGCCCTGAGGCAATAACAGGTGGCTAAGGAGCAAAGGGCCAGCGCAGCACGGCTCTTCCCCAGAGTTGCTCCTACCTGGCAGATTGAGAGCAGATCTCCTCCTACACAACACCAGCTCTCCACTTCAACTGCAGGACTAAAGGCATTTGGAAACAGGCCAGCCTCTGACATTATCATCTCATGAAAATTAATAGAACAAAATATCTGAACATACATTGCCGGGCTTTTCTCTCATAATCTTCGCCAACCATGATCAGAATTCTCCTCCTAATCTTCTTGCATTTCATGTCTATGGTTCTTTCTTTTGCTACATCCCATCCTACCCTGTGATCTTCACCTCCTACTTTACCTTTCCTTCTGTATTTCTCACTTCTCTTCAATACCTATAGCAGTGAACGTGCATTTCAAAAGGAGGTCCACTTCTCCTTTATCTTTTATACGTTGCTTACACCATCCTTCCCTGCCATTTCTCTCTCTTTTCCTTGCAGATCCCTGTCCTTCTCTCCTCACATAAATCCCTTTTTCCATCCATCTATTTGATGGAACAGCTCAATTAACCAGCCCATGTCCGAGGGGAGATTACATTCTGCACCATACTGTAGTGAGGGTAATCATACAATCCAAGTCTAGCCAGCTACTGTGACAACAACATCCTTGCTATACTAGCAGCTTCCAACACTCTCTAGAGATCCAGCAACCACGGCCACACAAACCCAACTGCATTAAATAGTATGATAATGTGACCAGCAGTAGGTCTCTGGGGCATCGTTGCCACGGCGAGGATGCACAAGCACACACACGCAGACACACAGATACATACACATTCTCATTCAATCCAACACACCCTTTTCAGCAGCAGCTGTATCTTGATCTATTGTGTGAACGTGTGCACTGCAGTATGTTTATGGATGTTGTACAGATGGTAACAAGTCATTGTCAGGCGCAGAGCCTTCCCTCCTATCCAGTCCCTTAACTGGGTTCATCCGGGACAAGCTGCAGGCTACTGAGGGAGGGAGGGAGGGAGGGAGGGAGGAAGCAGGTTCACTAGCACACACTTGCACTCACATAATATAAGCAGGCATACTTAGATATATTAGTGCATCTGGTCATATCTTTGAGAATCTGGTCATATTCTTAGGATAGGAGTGTATGTTATGAGCAGATGCACAAAGATATCTGTGCCCGCAAAACACCAGACATGCATGCAAAAACCTTCAGCATTTGCTTCTGGCAGGAGTTTTCTACATCATTAACACAACTGTGTAACATTGTCTATTGTGTGCCACTGGGTAGAACAGATGTGTAGCAGGCCGCAGAGGGTAACAGCAGGCAACTGTATGGCATACAGCCAGGTGAGTTTCTCCTTTTTCATTTGCACACCTCCACATAGTCTGCTGCGAGCGCTGCCCCACCCTTATCTTCACTTCCCCCGACATCTCCTTCTATTTAAATATCTCTCTCACTCTCTGTCTCCTGTTGATATCTGAATCTCATTCTTTCTTTTCCTCTTCCAGTTTTTTTTTTTTTTTAATTCCTTGTTGTTTTTTTTTCCCTCCAAGGTCTGTTTCAGGTTTGTCAGCTCTGGCAAAACAGCCTTACTGCAGCCAAAGGAGATAAGACTGGTAGACTATTAAATTGCTGTAGTCTACTCCGCTGTGCCGTTCAACATGAGCAGAGTTTCATCCACATCAGTGAAAATCATAGAAGCACATTGCAATCATGGGCAGTACTTAACATTAAGCCACACAGCTATTAGCTGGGGGAGGGGAATGTGGTGAGAAAACGAATATTCATATTGAAGTAGCAAGGCGGAAGGAGAGGCAAAGCAAATCATTTGCCTGAGAAATTACCAACAGTTTGTAGAAAACTGCCCGATGCAATATGAATTGCAATGGAGCAGATTGAAAGTGTATTTGTATTTTATATTTTCACATTTGGTAGGAAATTCTAAAGAAGGACTGTCTGTATATTTTTGCAATATTTATATACATAATGAAACAGATTCAGAGTGCAGTCCAATGCACTGTAGTAATTAAAGTAAAGTAATCCAAATTACATTGTTTTCTATAAATACAAGTACAAACATTAAATAGAAAATAACAACACATTGTAAAACGATCTGTAATCTGGCCAATTAAGTGTTCAGTCAGGCGGATACAATGGCACCCAGCACTGCTGCATATTCAATATTAATGTAAGAGGAGACCCTGTTGCATGCAATGCACTGAATGTTCAAGCGCCGAGATAACACACAAAATCAAAAGAAAAAATGTTCCCTAAAAATATTCCGCACCAACAGGTTATCCGTGACACCTGGCTTCCATCCTCAAAATGTCCTTTTACGGTTCAAAGTAACGCAGTGTTACAGAGTAGTATGATTTATTACAACCCCCACAACCATTGATGCAAAGATGTGTTTTGAAATGCATCTAATTATTATTTTTCAAACTAAGTGTGTTGAAATAGCTGCTGTAATTACATAGTTTTCCTAAACATCAATACAACTGATGGGAATAGGACAAATTCTCAGAAGAGGAGACATTTTAAAAAAAAAGAGCTTTTTAAAGTGATTTATTTATTTCAGATCTTTTACAGTCAATGGTAGATGAGGAAAAGGTGCGACTTCATATCAAGCCACTACCACCGAACAGCCTAATGAATCTGCTCAGCAGCTCCCGCTCTCCTCGTGTTTAATGACAAACTGTTTGTCTCATCACAAAAAGATCCTCTTACCTTCTCGGAGATGTTCCTTTCCTCTGGCAACTCCTTGCTTCTGTTTTTCCCCTCTTTTCCTTTCCTTACTTGTGCCTTTTCTTCCTCTTCTCTATGAAATTGATTGTGCCACTCTCCTCTCTGCTGATGCTGCAGTGATAGAAAAACACACCCTCATTCAGCTGCTCTCTCTCCCTCCCTGACTCTCATTGGCTGCCTGATAGAGGTGACATCACCCTTCTTCTTTGCCTGCCTGCCTCCATCCCTCCTTCTCTGTTCCCTCCCTCACTGTCTCTTCACCTCACTCTGTGGATTCTGACCATTCCTTTATTGTACACCCCTCACTCCTCTTTTCTGTCCTCTATCTATTCCCTCTGTCCTCTTCTTCTTCCTTGTTAACAGTCGGAATTAGCACTGTAGGTCCAGCTACTCTTAGTATTTTTGCTCTTATAATCAGCCAGGCAGTACCAAGCATAACAATGCATACTGTACATCAGCATAGAGCACATAGTCTGTGACCATCCAGTACTTCCTCTCCCTTCCCCTCATGCACCATTCCTGGAGCTAAGAGAAAAGGTGAAATAATGACCATAGGAGGTTTTGTGTTTGTAATCTCTACGCTCCACTGGGCTCAACTTCCATAAGCTCTTTTAATTAATTCTACCACTAAAACATTGACTGGCCTTTAGTTCATTATAGCACAATCAAAGACATGACTGGGAGGAATGTTACATAACAATGGTGAATCAAGTGTCAGGAATTACTGCCACCTCTTATCTGAGTCTGGGGGCTGGGTCGACAAGATACATGATTTCAGGGTAATAAATAGCTGCGCAATCCTGGGGTTTGTCTGGCTGTTTGCTGTTGTGACAAGATAAATGTCATAAAAAGACTGGGATCCTGCATGCACGATGATAGAGATCTACAGACATTTTGTTTTACATGCTTGTACCTCTTTGCATCTTGAATACTGGGAATTTATGTGTCACTCAGTTGGCTTTATTTCCCCTCCAGCTCATACAAAATACAAAAGTAAATCTTCTACTACCTGCCTTTAAAGCAAAGCATGGACAGGCACCTCCCACATCCATATTCCAACTCCAAAACCCTTTAGATTGTATAACAATTACTCTTTTCAATTACACACACTCAGTTAAAATCATCTTTAGCACTCTTAGCACACTAATAAGCTACAGTGCTAATCATCAGCATGTTAGTGTAGGAGAATGACTTGTTGACATTGAGATATTAAACCTGTAGATGTTGCATCCCCTTTATTACGAACTGTGTAATTTATGTAATTTTTCATTTTATATTTGTAACTGTAAACAGATTTATAGTTATCAAAAACCGGATTTTCTCCATTTGAAAAAAGGTCTTAAACCTAATAGTAATTCTTCATAGAGGCTACAAAAATATTATTATAGTTTAAAACTTCTTAAGTTTATTTCACTTGAAAACCCTCCTTTCTTGTCTTAATGACACAAAAGGAATGTTTTGTTGGAGAATGACTTGTTCTTCAGGAAAAACTGATTTCAGAGAGAGAGAGAGAGAGAGATTTTACTACAGTCCATGAGAGGAGTGTGGCCAGATGAGATCAGATGACATACTGTACCAAATGTAGAAAGTACAGCGTGCTATTAGAATGCCTTCAGTCATGTTCTGCAGAGTAAATAAAGGTCCGTAGTTATATCACCATCTTGGGCTCCTTGAATAATTGATTAAGTAAGTTGTACACTGAGAAATCCACAAAATTTGAATTGTCATTACGAGCATGTTAGCACCAAAACGTGCTTTTGGGGGGATTGTTGGGTTTCTACAAATTTTTGAGCGTGGTCTAGAAATACTCCAAATGTATCCTGTATCTGTGTCTTGATCACCTCTGTTATGATTTGACTGTAAATAAAATGTAATTGAACGTTAGCATGTCAACAATAGAATTCATCACCACTGGGCCTCAGTACAGCCTCACACTCATTCCAAACCTGTTCCTAAAAATAAAGTGCTTGCAACAATTCAGGTAATTGGGGCAGCGACATGTCCAGTCAGAAAACACTATTCCCACAGAGCTGCTGTAGTTTTTCTTTGTGCCTTTCAAACCTGAGAGTGTCAGTGTGCCCATCTGCCACTTGTGCCCAAGGATATGCCAGGCGCAAAGACAAAAGCTTCCCCGGGAGAAGACAGCATGGGAATAATGATTGATGACGCCAGTTTAGATAGGTGAAAACCTCTGTCACAATCCTCAGGAGAGGCTGGATGGCTGAAGAAAGGCTGTGAGTTCAGGGTCAAAACCGTGGCTGGATGAATGCCACGAGTGGAGACAAGAATTGGATATAAGATTGGAGAAGAACATAGGGTGGACATAATCTGGAAACCTATACAGTTGTTGGCGTCAGCTAATCTTTTTTGACATCATAATGGAACTAAACCTTACACATTATAAATCTCAGTAATAACAAGCAATTTGACAAACTGTCCTAGCATTCAGCTACTTTAGTTGCTTACGTTTCAATTTGGGTTCTAATCTGCACCATGTTATTACCAACTTCTTCTCTAGGGACTACCAAATTTAAACTTCGCAACCGCACTCCTGCTCTCCATCTGACAGATTAGATAGAGACTCAGCCAAAAGGCGGAAGTCTGACACCACCACCATCGATTGGCCAACACTATGTTTCTGTTAACCCTTATCTTGACTGGGTTATTTATTTTTATTTATTTAATATTTCAGGACAGTGCAGATTAATGAACATGTACAATAGTACATGTAAAAATGCCAGATTGTAGCACTGGGGCTTATTTCCATCTGTAGTCCACAAGGCCAGTTGAAGTTACAATTAAAAATGACAAAAGATATACAATAGTAACATTTGACCTATAAAACAAGGAGAAACAGAGAAATACAAAACACAAAAAAACAATTAATTAGTATGCTCTACTTGGCTAATTCAGTACAGCATAGGGTTACAGGTGCAAAGCATCAGCCACACAGGATGTTAAATCTGTTTCAAGCCCTTTGCACCTGTAATTGTTTGCCATCCGTCACTAACAGACAAGTTTGCAAACTCTAACATGAAGCATTAAAATTGATTTAAATAAAATGTTAGATAATTTTTAGGGGGCTGCGATGAAATTTAGGGGGCTTGAGCCACCCTAAAAGGGTCTAAAATTGTCCATGGAGTCAGGAATGAAAAGAAAAATAAAGGTGTTTTTTAATATAAGGAAGGCAGGGGAACTAATGGATCTAAAGTAGAATCAGCACAAGACAAAAACCTCCCTGAAGAGTAAAAAACTTTGTGATTTAGGTGAGATTAAACATGAAGTCTATCATGTTTTATCATTATATGATGATTTAAGGACAACACTTTTTGGTAAAGTGTTTTTGATTTGTGATGAGTTCTTTTACACAAATAATTATAAAATAAACCTGAATTGAGTTTTTGGAAGGAAACCAATGTAACGTAAGAATCTATGTTCATGTGTGAAAAAAGTTTTATCACTACAACAGTACTTTTTGTTTTATTGTGGGAACACACAACTAACTAACTAAGGCAACATAACATAAAGGTCATTTTTACCTTGCTATTACTGGAGTGTACTTTATCCACAGGAAGTTATTAGGCCTAATGGTCAATGGGATTCGGAACCACTGCCTGAGTCATTTCATCTCCAAAGCCTCTGTTCAGACCAAGCAATTAAAACATAAACCAACACTGTAGTATTTATAAGGCAGTTGGAAGTTGAAGATGGAGGAAAATTAGCATCCAGCTTTTAGGGTAACTCACTCAGACCAATCAATAGAGATAACGTCTCTCCTGTCTCTCTCATTGTTTCACTTCGTCATTGCTAGAGTTTCATGTTAAAGAGATACTCAAACAGGAGTGCAAACCCACCTCACTGACCTCTGAATTCTCTGAGAGGAGACATTTACCCCAGCTGTCACTCCCTCACACAGTACCTACTGGCCAGGCCTCCACTCAGAACCATTCATCAGTGAGAGACTTCTTCCTTGCCCTTGCAAAATCTCTTTGCTTATTTTCGTTCCTCCCGCTTAGACTGCGGGTGAGTCAGCTGGCAAACTGGCAGGAGAGATGGAATGAAATATGAGGAAGAAGACGAGAGAATAGAGCGAGAGAGAGAGAAGGGAGGGAGAAGGAGAAAGGAAGGATGTGAGTGAACAACTTAAAAGTCCGGAGCTCCAGGAAAAACAGATGCTGTCAGCAAAAGACAAAGAAAGAGAGAGAGAGAGAGAGAGAGAGAGAGAAAGTCCATCAGCTTAAAAAGCGAGGAGACAGAGGCAATATAGTTAATGGGTGCAGTATGGGTGGGGAGGTTCAAAGAGAGGGAGGGAAAGAAGTACTGAGATGGAAAGAACACAACATATTGAACCAGAAAGAGGCAAGTATGCTGTGTCATAGAGAAAGGTGTGGTGAAAACATAAACATATACAGATAGGTGTTAAAAAAAGCTAAAAAAAATGACTTTGTCATGTCCTCAAGGGCTTATTGGATCTCTGGCAAAAGAAATATTAGCTAAAAGTCCTTTAGTCCTGGAAAATGAGGCTTTATGAACACAGGGTTAAGGTTAAAAAGCGGTGTAAAAGAGACTATCTTTGCTGTGTGTATTGTAACAGTACAGAAATGGGAATTTTAAGCAGATGGAACACAAAAGAAAGCTGGTTGGACACAGTTGGCTAAATGAAAGAGATATTTTTTCTTTAAATTTCTGAGGAATAAACGATGAGTATTTAAGTTTTGGCAAATGCTGATTGGCAAAAGAATGGGGTTCATGGCATAAACAGTTCAAGGAGAAAGGGACAGTAAGGTGAATAACAGGAAATGAAGTTTAAACACAAATATCCTGTCAACACATAATCAATCACATAAACAAAACAAAGCACAACAAAAGTGAAGATATAAATAGACGTGACCTTTAAGTCAGTCCAACTCTCGCTTCAATATTACTCCTTTTTTTTTAGCATACATAAAATGTATGTATAAAAACAAGTTTCCTTTTTTTGCTGACATACACAAAATAAAATAAACAGATCAACGCCATCCAACGCTTTTTAAAACACAAAATCCAACCCATTTATAGGACTGCTAGGATTATCAAGACCTAAGGGGCAAACATTAATCACATGTACTATTTGTTCTTCTGTAGTGGTATTTGTTACATGTAATACATTTTTAATCTTTTGTTAACATCTGTTCCTGCATTATTGATTATTATTTATTTTTTATAAAACAAACTATAAGCGTTCACATTACAGTACCTTCTCCTCAGTGTTGTAAAGATAAAATGTTTGTCTAAGCAAGGTGTATCGATAAAGGTTCTTGTTGGTTGCTCTGAAACCCTAAAAAAAAATCAACATTCCCCCTGGCAAGTATATTTGTAGCCTAAATAACTTTGCAGTAACTACACCAGCTGCTCCGCCTTAGGAAGATGCTGGCATTACATAAGTGGTCCAACGTTGTACGTCAGGCCGGTGGGTCTGGCCCTAGTGCCTTTAGAAGGAAACCGTTAACAGCTAATTGAGGGCTTGAATGTGAGCGCTGGTAAGGGCTTGTGCAGAAACAATTAGTTCATTAACTTATTATTTGTTTATTAATAGTTTAATTGCAAAAAACATTAGCAGGTTTCTGCTTCTCAAATGTAAGAAAATGTACTATTTTCTATCATAGACCTTGTCACAGAGTGACATCATTCATTTTATTATGCACACCTCTACATGCTGGCTCACTGTCACGGCCTACACGGCTTACAGAACAGATCCACCGTTAATATTATTAACACTCGCTTTTCCCTGCTATAACAAGTCAAAATGTTAGCTCTGAGAACTTGTGATGGACATTTTCACTATTTTTTAAAAGATAAAACAGACACAAAAATGATATAAAACAAAAGTAATCAATATAGTAAAATAAGATTTTGTTGTAGCTCTAGTTTGGACTCCTGCAATACAGTTAGCAAGGAATGCAGGCTTAAAAGAAAATATGAGACAGAGAGAACATGTTGAGAAACAGTGAGTGTTGAGGAAGTGCTTGGAGCCACAGAGTGACAGGAACAGATAAAATAAAAAAAAGAAGATAACAGTGAGCCAACAGTACAGGGGGAGAGAGAGAAAAAAAGTGTTAATGTGACAACTTTACAGAGATAAAGAGAGAGGTGAGAGGCAAGCGATAGAAGGGATAGGAATAAGTGGGTAGTCAGAGCTAGAATCAACAACTCTCTGCTCCTACAGGGGCCTGTCCACTGATCGCACGATTGCTGATGTGTTGGCGATTGGAGATCCATTGATGGAGTTTAAGTCATTAGGTGGCCAGAAGGTCAGGCAGTTGTCTCTGACCTGCCGTTAATCACTCGCTAATTGAAGGGAAATGACGCTGATTTAGTTTCCTGCCGTGCTTAGAGTGGCCCGGCTGCCAGATATGACAAGCACTTCACTCACCAGAGCACATCTCATTAGGCATATTTAACTGCATGTAAACAGCTATTAGTCAGCCTCGAGACAAATGTGCAGTGGTACGCCAAAGGTTAGAGCACCAAAGAGAAGTTTTTGTTGTTGTTGTTGTTGTTGTTGTTGTTGTTGTTGTTAGAAAATCAAACTGAGGGCAGTCAGCCAGAGGGGAAATGGCAATTGGCAGATAATGTTTAGTCAAATTTACATTGATATTCAAATTGTGGTTTTGCATAGAATTTGCTACTGCGCAAAGAGTGTGCCATGTTAGGCACAAGGAAACGACTGTGATGTTAACTAGTTTACTTCCCTTACTTTTCCCCCTCCAAAAATAGAATGTACCCATTCCTGTGCTTTAGCAAATAACTTCATGATTTGCATTTTTTAATAAAGTGTAATGAGGTAGCCATGGAGAAGTCACCAGGAGTGCACTGTGAACACTTCTATGCTATATTTTACAGATAAATAAGCTGTTTATTTCAGATTGTGCTATCAAATCCCACTGCAGTTATTGCCTCCTGCGTTATTACATCCCTCTCAGTGGCTCAACAATATAACCGCTCAAAATAATAACCTTCAGCAGCTGACCACATTACATGATCTGTAATATGACAGGGACAAACTTAATGCATTGGCTTAATTCTTCTAAAATGCCACAATGTGCCTGCTGCTGTGCCACTGAGGGGAGGTGAGGGGGCAGCTTAAAGGTACAGGGTTGCAGATACAATGGGCTGCAGAGATAGCGACCACAAATACTTGGACGCTCAGAGGTTATAAAGACTTTGACCTTCACAGTAGACAGACTGTCACATCCGGTTTGGTTCTGGAGTCTGGTCTCGGCGCATGTGTCTGTGACCAAAGGCCAGTCTACATGCACCCACCTGAGCCCAACTTCTTCCACAGCTGACTCTCCACTCCTCCCTAAAGGAAAAAATGCACAGACAAAAGCACAATGTATATAAGAACTCTAAAGACACTGTGAAGGCAAAAGATGTGTCACTACAGTCCTTGTGGAGAAAGCCAGAGCAGAGATAGCCGCCCGATCAGGAGGTGATGACAAGACCGACAGATTCCCAACGGAACATAACACCCTCCCTAACCCGTCTTACGGCTGTCAAAACCGAGGGCTGCTCCTGTCCACCTTGACATGTCAAGCTTCTCCCTTATCTATACATTCGGAGCACGGTTTACAACATTTAATGCAAGACATGAAAAATGTGACCAAACACAAAAGCATAAGTCTGAATATTAAGTTTCCACTGGCATGGTTTAAATTTGGAACAGCTATCATGAATAAACCACTCTGAGTTAATGGGAAGAAACAATGACAGGCTGTGGGAATGGTGCTCACACTCTGTAAATAGCAACACTGCTAACTGGTTCAGGCTGCAAATGAAGCCAGCGTCAACAGATTATGAATATTCATCAAGCCTCACCTTTTCCCTTTTGGTGCTTCGGAGGATCAAGACAACCGGGAAGGAGCAGAAGTGGATGATACATGTATAGTGTATTTCTTTATAGAATGCATAAACTAATTAGTTTGATTGTAATTATGTCTATGTGTAAGAGACTGATGGTCTAATAGTAAATTGGGGGAACACTAGAGCCAAAAGTCTGTTAACATGAAGAGGATAATTAATATTATCATAAGCATCTGGTCAACCTGACTTGAATTAATCAAGGCATAACAGTTTGTCTGGAATGGAAAAATATGACGTTTATGCATAACTGGAAGACGTTTGCGAGACACTATAAAACTAAGACAAAAAAGTGAATCTTGGTCTTTATCAAGAAATAAACACGGTCTGCAACTTCCTGTTTATTTTGGGTTTTTTCTACTTCATCAAATTCCTCAGAAAAAGGGTTAAGCACTATCATCAATTTCCTTCAGTATAAATATCTTTTTAGTTAAGTAGAAACATTAAACCAATTACTTCAATTAACTGATTGTGTCCACTTGCCCGTACGGGCTCTGTGCTAAAGAAGCCTTTTATTATTTTTGCATTGTGAGTGCTGTGATTTTGTGATTTATTTCAGAGACTCTGAAGACAGTAGCAGTAAAATGTATTAGGCTGGAAGCTTCTTGGCTCATACACAAAATAGTCATCATTAATCAACTCCGGCGCCCTTCATTTCCTCCCCAGCTCCACTAATCAGTGAGGACAGACCAATACTATCTGCACTTGGTTCACCACAAACAAGTTCTTGTTTTTTAACGTAGCCGTCTGCTGCCTTATAAGCAATTCTCTAGTCATTTATTTATTTATATGTCACATTGTAGTATGAAAAAAGGTACCATTGTCTGACAAATTCTGAATTTGTCACACTGTTACTCACATGCAGATTAAAGTGTCCCAAAACACACAAATAATTTCAATTGTTGCAAATGTCACCCCTGAATTGTTCCTGGAGCATGAAATGGAAAACAGAGGGACTTTGCTGGAAATCAAAAAGCACTGACATGGAGAAAGCTTAACAGGAAACATCCTGTTCACTTTGTGTAGTCTGATGATCTCCACCCAGTGGAGGGGACGGCACAGTGCATTGCAACAGATCATTTGGCAGCACCACGGATATCTCCATCTCCAAGTGACAGTTACAGGAGAGATAGTCAAATTTGCCATGGAAAAATCCCATGAGTAGCAAAAAAGTTAACTCAACTGTGAGGAAATGGATTGTGAAATCTTTTGTTATTGGCAAATTTCCTGCATGACTTACTTATTTTTCCCCTTTAATTACAAAGCAAAGCCTCCACACAGCAACAGATGCTTGCAGAATATGTAAAGCAAGCTTGGCCATGGGAAAATTGCATCTGTGCTTCATACATGAAGAGCGATGGGGGGGGGCAATGTCCTGTAAAACCAGGGCTTACTGTGGGGTCTAAAATCCCTGCGTGACAGCAATGTAATTTCATTTATCATGCCTCAGCACATACCAAATCAGACATGGATGCTCCCTATTCTACAACCAGTGTGTAGGTTCCCAGTCGGGGTGGGGGAGGGTCAAAGAAGCAGCAATGGTGGTGGGGATGATGACTTGATTTCTACTGTTGTAGTGGGTCCTCAAGTGGAACTAAATTACTACGCAAGAGCATGTAAAAGAAGACGGATACACAGGGGAGGATTGAGAGAAAAACAGGAAACGACAGGTGCAAACTGCAGGCATGCAAGGGCTTTAGTGGATCAGCGCAGAGCCAACCGGGGGAAGGACAAGTATTATTTAACTTGGTACTGGGGCTACACAGAACACAGAAAGTATTCCGCTTTAAACCATGACATTTTTTTCATGGAAGCATGGCGAGGGCTGTCTTCTGTTAAACGGTTAGCATGAAGTGGTTCAAAGTAGCCTGTGAACATCCTTAACTGTAAACTTTTTACAGGTGGTGGGTAAATTAGTAAATGCACTGAAAAAAGAACTTGCACTACTTGTTCATTCCCAATTCTAGATATGGACATATGCCTTTTAACCACACTATCTTGACTCAAGTTGTTGCCTCTCCCTTGGTTTGAAAAAAAAAAAGAAGAAAAAAAAAAGTATTGACACCCTAGAATACTACTTTAGACTACGGGACACCAGGAGCAGGCTCTATGACGTTACATCCATGAGCCAGTTGCACCAGCACTTCCTAAGTTCAGAGTGTAAATTTACGGTCTGGGTATAATGCAAATTTGACTAAGTGGAGATGTAGGCTAAACTTTACTAAATTTACTAAATTACCAATTTCAGATATCCACATCATTCTTCCTATCCCGAATGAACATTTCAGATATCTACAATATAATTGTTACTATTCAGAACTCTGTCTTACTGTCTAAGGGACTCGCCGGCCAAAAGTTACAAGGGTGGTTTTTTCGCAAACGGGCGCTAGGGGGGAGCGAGACGACCAGCACTCAACTTGAAAAAGGTCATATAACCATTCAAATGATTCCGAAGCTGTTCAGTTAAGGTAAATTAAGTTTAAAAAACCCTGCATAGTTCACCTTTAATAGCTTCCTAAAAAATATCTAAAACTTTAATGCAACACAATTTAGTAACTTAACACTTTAAAAATAGTCAAATTTGGTTACTATTTAACTTAGGAAGGACTAAAAACAGTGATAGATTTATGAATTGCTAACACAGCCCGATCCAGGTGGTTTTGGTCCTTCGACTTCAAATCAGGAAACAGGCAAGTCACACCTTCATTTTAAGTCTTCATCCAGTCCAAAGCAAAGCAACTAATAAACGTATTAATGCAGACAGGACTCGTCATAGTATGAAAGGCACAAATGGGCCAAATTAACATTCACAATACAAGGACCCTGGAACTGGCTCACCAACGCGACATGCAGTGGTTTGTCGGTCATGAGGCTGCAAAGGGACGCTGACTTAATCAAGGGGACAGACAATTGTTCCAGACTGCAGGGCACACTAGGCCAGTGTCAGCATGGCAAATGACAGCACTGTTGCAATAAGCTCATTTTATGCTCCCAACTGTTAGTTTAAAATGCAAGAGCAGCACAGAAATGTGCTCAAAGATGGCATCGCAGTCATTACACGTTACTGTACTTGACTAATTTTGACATAAGGGACTGTTTAGTCTGATTTACTTACAATTTGGATGAAATGAATTCACTGTTTATGATTAAAACATTGTTAAAAGAGACAATGGACGCAATTTTATGTATTTATTCATGTTGTTATTCCACTCTGATTCAAAGGCTCAAGGCTGGGTCAGCGATTTAATAGCCAAAAATACTCTAGAATTTATGTTTTTTTAAATCTCCTTCATGTTCTCTCTTCATTTTTATGTACCATCCTTCCTTAAAATGCCACAAAACTTGGAAAAGTGCATTTTTGTGAATATCTCCAAAACTTCTTAAGTTGTTCATATTCCCCGTTAAAAATGTTCCCCATCGTCGAGGTTTGTGAGGTCACAAATTTGCAACAAGAAACCAACATTTTTCCCCAAAGGTTTTATAACCATCCTGTTCAAACAACATTCTCTTTTTCTTTTTACACAGCCAGAGAACAAAAAAGATTAAACATAATAAACTCCCAAACCTTTTGTACAGAGAAATCAAACTAAATGAAGAAAGCGTCTCTTATATTAGTCCATGTTTTATCCTCTGAATCCGCTCTTGCATTTGCCATTTAATTGGGAAGGGAGACACAAATGTGTCAACATGAGGCTCTCTGTGTTGTACGCAATATCAATCAGTCCATTTCACTTGCTGGTTTTAGGTTTTATATGGAATAGAAACCAGTAAGTCTAGGCCATTCAACCAGTAATCCAGTAATGTCTATGATAGTGTGTGCGTGCGTTCAAAGGTTATCAGTGTGAATGTGTCAGGAGTAGGCAAATCTAAATCAAGTGTCTGTATGCATGTCTGTACGTGTGTTAAAGAGTCTCATAGTTTAAGCCAGTCCGAATCCTTCTGAGCATTCCTGAATGGCCATCAGCAGCATATGTCTCAGCTTCTCATAGCTCTCATAAGCTGGGAGGTCCAGCTGGTTAAAGCTAAAAAGTGCAAAAAGAGAAAGAACATCACATGCAAGTTAGATTTTTCACAATTGTGTTTCTTCCAAAAACGTTTTAATCATGTACGCCTTGCAAACTTGCAGTGTTTACCAGGTATGAGCAGATGGCAGGCGGTCAGTGGAGCGATCGTCACGGTGGATCTGGAACTTCTGGATGCCGTTCATGCCCTCCAGAGCAGCAAAACCCTGGAGGGGAACCTTGGACGTGCCGGTGACAAACTGTAAGAACTTGGCCCGGTCTGCCTGGTCAAAAGACCGCAAGGCCCTCCAAAACCACTGGATCTATGGAGTTAAAAAAATAGAAACAAAACAAAAGCAGTGTAGTTATAAATGTGCCCCAATATGTTTTTGGTCTGTTTTTTTCCATTTTATTTTTTTCTTATCCATACCTGGATGGAGCTGGACTGGTATTTGTGATATTCAGTGTTGGCCTTCAGGTCATCAATGTCAATAGTGGGAAGGCCAGAGATAAGCAACTCCAGCTCCTGCTCAGTGAAGATGGAGATCAGCCTCTTGGGAATGATCTCGTAAAATCCCTCAAGGAAGGCTGCTAGTTGCTTGCGGATTGCACCTAGAAAACACAGAAAAGTGTTCAAGTAGGCATCTTTCTGTAGTATTGAGAATATTCTTTATTTTCATGAAACTATTGTTATTCTATCAATCCATTTGGTAGAATTTGTTTCCCCATTTACGCAGAAGCAAATTCATTCGATTCATTTCATGAGAGCAACTGGAGGGTGCTGCTCTTGATAAATCAGCCATCTTCAAGAGAGAGAAACAACTTTAGCTCTCTGCTGCACATGGATCGGTTAAAAATAAAAAAGTACTGCCACCTAGTGCTTTCTTTATGCACCTATTAGAATATCTTTTATGCATACCTGAACATGACAACTGTTGATCAAAATATATATAGATAACCCATTTCCATTGACTGTGTTTTTTTTATTAATAATAGTGGTTATTATTACATCCCTACTGCTAATGTGAAATTAAATATTTGGTAAAAAGAACCACCATCTCACCTGTCATCTTCATCTGGCATACCAGGTGCACATACTCTTTCTTGTTTTCCTCTGTGACCAGGATATTGGCTCCATTTGGCTTGAGGTCTCTTACCTCACACACTCCAAACTCCTGGACCTACACAGACAGAGCACATGCAGGCTTTCAGTATCATTCGTTTCATCTTAGAATTTAACTGAGTCACAGATGGTATCCATCAGCAGTACGTTAAGGCCATCAGATTGCAAATTACACTTTTGCAGCATTTATGAGAGCATAAAGGATTTGGCATTCAATCCCTTGAGGCCCAATCCCAGTTTCTACAGTTGGGGTCAGGATTCAGTATGATAATCAATTTTCTACTTGAAATGAATTGAAACATTCAAAGAACAGACACCAACCTCAGTGCTGAATGTCAGCTCATAGCCTAATGTGGACACATCATTCTCCAACAAGTACACCAAGCCCTGGAAGAATGGATAGTCCTCACTCTCCATGTCAGTGTACCTGGTAAGAGCACAAAAATACATCCATATTATGAACACTTGGGATATTTAGTGTAGTGGAACACATCTTGAACAATTAAATTACACTATCTGCCAGTGGTTCAGTACCTGACACTCTTGCCCAGGATGTGCTTGTAGAAGCTACGGGTGAAGTAGCACTCCAATAACCGGTTATCATAGACTGCCTTGGCAACCACACGACCCACAAACTTGAAGTAGCTGAGGTGGTTGGGGTTGCAGTGGGATGAGGGGTTGATGGTATAGGTGACCCGGTCGCCTGGAGAAGTGCGAAACAGGGCGTACATGGGGTTGAACATCTCCCGGGAGATGATCATGTACCATTCCCTCAGCAGGCCACCAGCGTCCTGTCCCTCCTCCCCTTCAAATACAATGTACCTGTAATGGAAAGAGAGCAGATTTTTGACTCAGGTTGAGTGATTCTGAATGGAAAAACGTGCAGGTGAATAGAGGGGCGATAGAGTCTTACAGCCTATTCTTCATGTCCTCTGGGCTCTTGCGATGCAGCTCCCTGTAGGAGTCCTCAAACACATGATCTCTCCTTACATGCACAGCCATGTCCTCCTTCCTCAGGCCTTCATCCAGTCGTTCTAGCTCCTGGCGGAAATACCTGTGGAGATGTTGAGAAAGACCAGCCAGCATGTCAGTTATTTCAACAGTAATTAATTGTGTATTAAGACAGTATAATACTGAAGTGTAAGCTAATCTCCCTTACTTCCTCTTCACATCAAAGTCCAGGATGCGAATGTAGTCAACCAGTACTGCAAAAGGCCCATCAGCCAAATGAGTGGTGGACTGGCGCAGGATCTGGTTAAGCACTGTGCGGTGAGTTTCTAGAAGGAAGAATATTTAGTCCTGTTAGACAATGCACTACATATCAGGATAAAGCTTTATCCTCCTTAATTAAATCTTTTAGGCTCACCGGCAAAACGGAGGAACTTTTGGGTATCCGGTGGGAGGTTTGAGGAGATGTGCATGGAGGATGGTTCCCTGGAAAAAAATGGGTCTAAAGATGAAGGTGTGGCAGGTGTGAGGGGTGCTGGCGACAGTGGTGGAGGCTCATCTTTGATATGAGAAAGTTGACTCTCCCGGGTGTCCCTCACAGGAGGTTTGCTCTCTCGCTCTGTGGCATGGACTAGGAAGAAGGCTTCCACAGCAGGCTGGAGCACTAGAGAAACAAAGAAAACAAATCACTTATCCATGCTGCTTTAACATGTATAAATGCCATATAACAATCACATAGAGTTAAAAGAAATTTATTTAAGAAAGATTCCAAGTACCCAGCACAGCATGCTGGTCATGAGACTCCTCCAGCTCTTTCAGGCACTCTCCGAGCATGTCCCATAGTTCATCCAACAATAGCTGCTCGCTGAGCAGTGGGAGGTCGGGAAGCCTCTCCTCACTTTCTGACTGGCCGTTTCCATCTTCATCTGAAAAAGAAAATTCCAATATGGACTGAACAATTACATCAGTCATGCTGTCATCAACTATGACTCAAGCAGTAATTGTTTCGCCCAAAAACATTAATTACCACTAAATTTGCAGGTGGCCCCAGCCTAGCCCCTTCATTTGAAATGATCCACTGCTGTTATTAACAGAGAAGGCTGGACAAATTGTTTTAAATTGTCAATTTTACAACTGATTCCTACCCAGAGGTGCAGGGTCCTGCTCCAAAGGAGACGGCTGGTCAACATCCATTGGAGAATCATCTCTTTGGGCCGCCTGGGCTTCTGACATTGACTGTACTTCAGACTACAGAAAACAAACCAGGGTTAACAACACGGGAAAAGCATGGAAACATTAATGATTTGATTTTTTTTTTACTGTAACCATCTGGACTGATATTGCCATGCATAATAAAATTCTCATGATCCACAGATTGGGGGGGAACTGGAACTGAGTAAGGAAGAAGGGCGAGCCAAAAGCATGAAGCCATGTCAGCCAGCAAACAGAAAAACAGTTCAAACTGTTTGGAGCAGACAGCACATTCATATTTAGAACATGTCAATGCAAAGAAATTATTATAGGAAGCAATAGATCACTGGCACATAATGGCATTAGTTCAATGCACAAACCAATTATAGCATCGCAGGCTGTATGTTGACTGCACACAGTATTATGTTGTTAACAGATACAATGCAATACCATATCAACAATTAACTATAGTTTTGTTTTTTCAATAAGACATATGCAAGTAATTACATTCAAGTAATGTAAGTAAGTTATAGTTTTCCAAAATGCACAAAGCTAGAACAGACTAATCAAAATTAGACATGACGCATCTCGGTGGCTACTGGCCATTTCATAGCATTTATCATGGTGACCACCACAGCAACTTGAAACAACTATACTGTGATGGTCATAATCGGTAGATGTGCTTTTTCTCAGCTTTTAAAGGGTATTCTACTATAAGAGTGTGAGTAGGAGTATGCCTGCTGTCAGTGCAGCCCATGCTAACCGTGGCAGCAGCAGCCGTGCCAGCAGGGGGAGCAGCACCAGTGGGGGCATGGGGTGCCGCCACTGAGGATCCAGCAGCAACGGCGACAGCGGCAGAGGGTGGAGGGGCCTGTTGGAGTCGGCGTGCCCGCTGACCCTCTCTCACCATCTGGATGATGGCGTCGGCCTCAGCCTCTAGCTGACGCACCGCAGCCTGGATGCTGCTGGCTGAGCCTAAACTGGTGGAGCCTGGCCATTGGGAAATGAAGGAGAGGATTCTTTTTAAACTGCATAGTCATCAGGATATAGTACACATACATCAAGAACACTGTATATAACATCTTCTTACCTAATCGGCCTGTCTGTTTAGCTTTCTTGTTTGCACGCCGTGTGTCCTCACGAAGCTGGATAATGACCTGGAGCACTCGCAAGAAAAACTTCTGCGTTGACGTCTTCGAGGTTAGTGAGCTCATACAGGGAAGCTGTAGTTCACGTCCCCCAAGTGTGCGTTTTTGTGCAGCCACAATGACCACACTCTCCGAGCCGTCAAACCTGTACCCCAACCAACAAACGCATACAAGGTAAAGGAAATTGTATTTGTGACAAATTTTGTTCGATAAAAAATGGACAGGCCTACCACAGGGCTAGTTGGCCAAATTTAACTAACATTTAGGTTAAACAGAATCTGTCTACCACAGACTCTCTTACAAGTGTGTTGACAACCTGATAAACTGTGTCCCAGAACCATCACTGGCTAACCTGCTAGTCATCTTGCCCTTGAGTCTGCCTGAGATGGAGGAATCCTCAGGAGGGGCATCCGGAGAATGCGAATCAGCATGTGCCCTTCTCTGCTGCTCCAAGTTGTATTCTCTAAGTTCGGCCAGCAATGTGCCTGAGAGAGAGAAAATGTTAAAAAAATGTGTGCAAAGAGAAAATTGTATTTGCTTTAATAGGAGAAAAAAAATGGCATCTGTGCAGTTTCCCAGCACTGACCGATCTGTTTGCAAAGAGTGTATCCGAGGTGTCTAGCTCCACTGAGGAGCAGTCTGAGCACAGTGTCTCTGGTGGCACCATCTCCTCTAGATAACTGCAGCAGGATGTTAGCTGCATCCTCCAGACCCTCCTCTGAACATGAGTGAGATGTCAATACCTTGTAAAGAGGAGGAAAAGGGTTATTAGATAATTCATTATAATTAATCCAATTGTAGAAAGGGCTGAGAAACAGATACATATATCATTTGGACCTGTGTTTAAAACAATGAAAAGGAGTACACTTCATTAAAATGCACCTTAAGTGCCTGTTTGTTTTAAAGTCCAATTGTCATCCAGCAGACAGTATACTGAATAACCGTTCCGACTGGATACCAAGCAGTTACGAGTCCAGGTGTGTCTGTTTCGAGGTAGAGGCTGAAAAAGCTACTGTTGCTGCTCCTCAACTCTGAACAGTCACCCACAAGGTCTCAGAGAAACCACATCAGTGCACATCTTTAAACACATTGCTTTACTTTGGCATTTTTCTTTGTCTTTTACTTGAGGGTTACACTCTTTACTTGTTTTGAATAGTGCTCTATAAAAAAAGAGTGTACTTGCTTGTTTACCAATGGGACATCAGCTAGCCAGCCAGCCAATCCAAAGTGTGCAAAGCAGACACACAGAACATCTTTTTTCTTTTTACAACTAAAGTTCCTTAAATCAAATCAAATTATAAAAGGTAGTACATTTTACGTGGATTATACTATATGTCCCTACCACAGTATTCCCCCCCCCCCCCCATCTTGTAGGGATAACAACTCACAATTCTTTCGCAATTCTTCTGGCAACAGAAATTTAGGGTTTATGCTTTTGTGGTTATGCTGCTGATAAAACGGAGCTCCTTAACCAATAGAACACTCCACTACTGTTTAGTGTCTTTAACATACAAAACAAGTACAAGCCCAGAGCCACAAATCAAACATGCCTCTTGACTCAGATTTAAAAAAGGTTCTGCTCTTTGTCATCATTATCTAAACCTCTCCCATTAGTTTTCCAAGTGGATTGCCTCAATTGATTCTCAGTTGAAGTTATTCAGACCAATATCTTGACATTTTTAGTTTAAAGCACAGATACAATTTCCTGACAACAATATGATTCACCCTATGACACATTTAACCCATACCTCCACAGAGAGTTGAAGCTGTTTCTCTGTGAGTCCACTGGAGGCCATCTTGTTGTCACTCTCTGTACTGCTAGTAGTGCCCCTCAGTTTCCCTATTTTGGCAAAACGCCCCAAAAATACATATTATTTTCAACTGAAATCCATTTTACACTGCAAAGCCTAAAAGAACTGATAAAATTTGATTTTGGAAAAAATTAACTACCTGTAGAAGTTATTCCAGTGGTTGTGGGCATAGAGATTGTTATAGAAGATGTCTGAGACGCTGCAAGACTTATTCCTGAGGATGTACCCTGGGCTACAGCTCCCACAGAGGCCCGTGGGCCTGTCACAGTCGCCTGGGAAGAGCTCGATGACACCATACCCTGTGTTGTGTTTGGGGCCGTGACTCCTGAGCTGGTTGATGTGTTTGGGATGGCAGCCTGTGGGGTGGGGTGTCCAGCAGGCACCTCTGTGGCCTTGTTGTCAGGTAGGGCAATGGATATGAGGGAGAGCAGACGCAGCAGCTTTTCAGTGAGCAAGGAGCTCCTTCTGATTACAGGGTGAGACAGCATGTTCATCAGCTGGCCTAAAGGAGAGGTCTCCAGGCTTAACTGAGCCCCCTCTGCCTCTGCATTGCCTCCCAGAGGCACCGTCTTCATAGAGGCTTTTCCCTTGCGGCTGACATTCATGTTGTCCAGCTTGACCAGCAGGTCCCAAAAATCAGTCGAGATTCCCAGAGACTGGAGAGCAGCAGCAGCTGAGCCAAAGGAGTTCTGAGTGTTGGAGGCATTGGAGCTGGGGTTACTCAGAGACCCTGACCTGGAGCCTCCACCCACTCCTACAGAGGAGATTGAACAAAGACGAGAGTCCAGGTCAGAGGAAGATGCTGACAAATCCTTACAGCGCTGTTGGGTGAAGTGGCTAGGGAACACCTGCAGGGAGAGACAAAAAAGAAAATAAGCACTTACATTATAATAATTAATGTGACATCTTTTATCTTTTACAACATACAATGAATCGGATGAGATGAGTAGATGAAGATGGGGGACTCTTACTTTAGCTAGCTGGATGAGTGTGTCTAACACATGTCGACAGACCACTGGAGCAGCTTGTGGGTGGATGTGGACAGTGGAACCTCCACCTCCAGCACACGTAACACCTGGAGCAGCACCTGACACTCCCAGTGTTCCAGATCCTGTCGAACCCCCAGCTGAGTGCCGGTCAGCATGCTTCCTACCTGATGCTCGCTGAATCTGGAAAATGTTTGTCCGGCAGCCCAAGGCTGCGTCCATAGAAACAGAGAGCCAGGAAAGCTGACTGGAGCTACGAGACTCCACCCTGTTCAGTAGCTCTAAGGAGGAAGAGGAGGATGAAGAAGAAGAGGAGGATGAAGAGGAGAGGGAGGAGGTAGCAAAGCCTTTTCCTCCACAGCCTCCCTGGGTGCTCCTCTTGCCACGAGAGTCGTCTAGACGCGAAGTCTCTACACACACCTCACTCTCGCTGCTGCGTTGGAGAATGGACAACAGGCTGCGAATGACCCACCCACGTGTTTGAGAGTGGTAGCAGAGGTTCCTGAGCACTCGGTGCAGACGGCTGGTGTTAAGCTTTGGTTCATCGACAAACAGCAAAACCAGCAGGCAGGACAAGGCCTCATGGTCCAGCAACAATCGGCCGCGCAGACGCAACAAGGAGTCCACACTGGAACTGGACGGTCTGAGGAAACAAAAAGGATATCAGATGTTCAGTTTTTCACCCGTCAACAGTGCAGTATGATTTGATCAGGTCAAACATTTAAGTCAGTCATACATAGTTTACTTTTGTCATTTCACAAAAATGTTAAAAATATGAATTCTCAAAACGGGCAAATAGATCACCACATGTAAGAGGAGACTCACCTGTGGTTTGTTCCTCCCATCTGAAATGTGCCTCCTCTTTGCACAGCAAGTCGGGTGTACTGGACGCCACGATTGCTCCCTAACCGACTGGTGAAGGCTGGTGAGCGCAAGATGGCTGATAGGGCTGAAGAAGAGCTATGACCAAACAACCTCTCATGCATCAGTTGCCTCTGGCGTGCCTCTTGCTCTCTACGCAACGCGGCTGCTTCAGCAGCAATATCCGGGGGCATGACAGCCAAAACGCTGTCCTCCATGTCCTCCAGAACACTACGCCGGAGCTCTGAGGGGAGCGTCTGGATGAAGGTGACTGGATCTAGAGGGGTGTCTCCCTGTGTAGGCTGTTGGGAAAGCTCCCTGCGCTGCTGCTCTGCCCGTTGCTGGGCAAGAACCTAAGACAACCAATGGCATGCTAAGTTAATAGAACTGATAATCGATGACTTCTTTACTTAGAAATCAAATTTTTCCCCAATTTGCAGGCCAAGGTAAGCATTTTATCTACTGTAATCTTTTAACATTTCAGAGAAGAAGCCTCTCACCTCCTCCTGGATGGCAGGTGGCAAAGCTGCCAGGAACTCAGGGCTGACCTCTGTAACCCCTGGTCCTCCTAGTACAGGTGCGGTAGTGGAAGGCAGGGTGGTGGCAGCAGGAGGACGGGAGGGTGGTCTGATGCCAAGCTGATTTTGCAGCACCTCTCTACGGATGTCCTCAGGAAGAGCTGCCAGAAAAGAGGGATCCACGCCCTCTGGCAGACTGATGCCTACAAAGACAAAAACATTATGAGATGTAATAGTGTGTGCATGCGCACGTGTGTGTGTGTTAGAGGATGGATACCCGACCCGAGTCCGACGGGACCCGGCGGTACCCGACGAGCCGGGCCGGGTTCAAACAGATTTTTAGAAAGGGTGCTCGGGTTTGGGTCGGGCTCGGTCACATCAGCGCGATAAGGCATTGAACATTTTTTTGTGTAAACTCATTCTTTTTTCCTGTTTATAACTGTTGGGTTTTTATTTCTATTGGTTTGTTTTTTCTTTTTTGCTTGCTTATTTACTGTTTGGGTCTTACTGTATTTTACAATTTTTTATCATGTGAAGCACTTTGCTACTTTGTCTGTAAAAGGTGCTATATCAAGTAAACCTATCATATTACATTCTCAGCAGCGGCAGCAAGGCATTAAACTAAACATGTAGGCCTACAGTATATGTGTGGTGAATGCTGAATTACCACATCTCTTATTGGGGCGGCTTATCAATACAGGTTAAGTAAGGTATTTATTTTACTCAGATTTACTGACATAATCCCCCACATATGATGTTAATAAAAGTGGGCTTTCCACACAAACAAACGTACATGTGTCATAAGTATGAGAAACAAATGCGATTTTAACTGTGTCGGGCTAGGGTCGGGCTCGGACATAAATATCTTAATGCCTGTCGGGCTCGGGTCGGGTTCGGTTACTGCTCTGTCGGACGCGGGCCGGGCTCAGACAGAAAAATCCGGCCCGATCCGCACTCTAGTGTGTGTGTGTGTGTGTGTGTGTGTGTGTGTGTGTAAATAAATGTAGAAAATGTGGGTGGCATTATATTTTACCTGCAAGTGGGTCCTCATCGTCATTGCTGGTGGATGGGAGGGGTTCTTCCTGGATGGCCTGAGACTGGCTGTCAGCGCTATCGCTCCTGGGCATCATTTCCCCAGGTGATGAGACAGAAGTGGAGCTGTAATCATTAAAGAAAAAAATGGATATCGTTAGTCCAGAGCAATATGTGTGATGAATTACTCAACTGATTTACACATTATCAAATTGAAACCAGTCAAAGGGCATACAAAAAGACAGTGTAAGGCATTTCAAAATGTCTAATGGAATGTTAACTGGAAATGTATTTGATAATCCATTATATATTGAGTCTGAAATAAAAGTTGCATGCACTGGTGGTTAAAGAGAAAAGGCATTTTACACAATCTAACTTTTTTTATGAAAGTGTATGATTATGTGGCAAGAGATACAGGGTATATAACACTGCTGAACATTTTATTTGATCAGAGATGATACTTCAAGATACTAACCCAGTCTCTGCACTGGTTTGCCGGTCAGTCAGCCCACTCTCTCCACTGCCAGACAGCTCCTGAGACAACTGAGCACCCTGGGCAGGGTTGGGAGCAGATTCTTCCTGAGTGGCAGAGGCAGGGCTGCTGGTATCCATGGGAGACCCTTCCAGTTGTGACACACCCGCTACTGCAGGCTCTGAGGTCTCCACAATGTCCGGACTTAGGGAGGCTGAGGGGGGAAACGGTGAGGGTAAAGTTAGGAAATGGTGTGAATCAATGTTTTGTAATTTATTTGTATTTTACCATGTTCAGACGATTTTACAACAGACACCTGCTACAAGCACGGTCAACAACATAATTAAAATTATAGACAAGGGCTGCAGAATTAATTAAATTTTAATCACAATCACAATTTTGGCTTCCCACGATCATATTGACGTGATGAAGAGGTATTTAAAATGTGTAATTTTGTTCATAGAGCGCTCAGTAAGTTTTTTTTAAAGATTAGCTGTTGGGCTTTTCCACCTTTAGTTTTTGACACAACAGTTAGGTGGGAAAGGGGAGCGAGATAAACCTCTCAGTACATGTGCACCCGCTCTACCACTTAGACAACCTGGCCACATACGTTTTTTTTCTTCTTCTTGAAGCTCCGTAAACCACTGTCTAATCAGGTGCCTCCATTAGCCAATGTAGACAGTCACAAAGAAGGACAGAGTAACATGAGGAAAATTCCAAAACAGATCGCAGTCGTCACAAGGTTTACAAGTAAATGCAAAATTGTGTGCCGGCTGTTGTTTTTCAGACAACAGCAGTGACCAATGCTAGTTTGTCTTTTAACTCATAGCTTTAGCGGCAGTCTGTTGTATGACCCGCTGTTTGAATCCTCTACAGTGAAATACAGTCACACTACACCGATTAGCTGTCGGCATTTTAGCAGTGTTTAACCCAGTTACTGTAGCCAAAGGTAGGCTTACATTATCTGCAGTGTAACATTGGATTTTACTAGCGTGACATACAGCAATGTTTCTGTTGCCTCTAACGTCCGTTTTTATCAGAGCGCACGACAGACATTTAAGTGTCACCATAATAGGGCACCAAAATCCGTGTTGCTATTTTGTCTGGTGGATACCGGACACTGTTGCCATATTGGCATCGGATTTTAACATGCACGGTTAACGTAAACAGAAAATTGCAACGCCTATGTAGCCGCACAAGAGCTAAAATGGTATACTCCTTCATAGTATCCTTCAAAAAAGGAGGAATGTAGCAAAATATGGATATGAAAGCAGAAATAATTAACTTATATGACAATAAAATTTGTTTTGGTTAAAATCAAGAAATAATCTCGAAAAAATTGTGTTCTCAATATTGATCAAAATAGTCGTAATTATCATTTTGGCCATAATCACAGATGTGTGTTTCTTACGATTGGCCAGTCTGTATAGAGAGAGTTTTCAAAGATAGTACCTTCCCTGCTTTCATCCAACGCACCACCTCCTCCGACTTTCTCACCGATTGTGGGTGCTGGGGACATTTCCATCTGAGATGCCTCCGCTTCACTGTTTGGCCTGCCAGCTGCCGACAAGGGTGGAAGGCCTGCCCCTGTCAGAGCAGCTAGTGAGCTTGCATGCGACTCAGCCAGTAGCAGGTCAGCAATTGGCTGGTGGACCTGCTGACTGATTGCAGTCTCAAGGGAGACTAGGGCTTGTTCATGTGGATCAGGTGTGGTGGGCGTGACCTCTCCAGATGGGGGAGCAGTGAGGAAGCCCTCCGAGACCCTGGGTGGCTCCAGACATGACACTGTACCACCCTGAGCCTGCTCACCCTCTGCAAAATCCAGAGACAAAACTTTTGTAAAGACAGGGATATAGGTTTTATACATTCATGAGTTGAAAAAAAACTAATTGAGCTTTTAATTGATTAGTAATGAATTGTTGCTAGTAACTAGCTGTTTTTCTCTCTGCTTACCAACAGCTACCATTGCTTACTTATCAAAAACATTTTCACAATACACAATTGCAGCCAAACCTGTTCCAAAGCAAGCACACATGTGAACTGCATAAACAGAACTGATATAGCAATAAAGTGATTAGTTATTTATCCTTTTCTAGGTAGATGACAAGGGCCCTTACTAAGGAAGGCAGTAAGTTGTATAGTTATCTCCTGAATGGGGTGAACAATCCTGATCCCCAACAACAACACAACTTACTACCTCACCACAGCACAGCCAGCTGCAGCAAATGCAATGCATTCAATATAAATTTGAGGCAACATTTACATGTATATTTTCAGTTGGTAAAATATCTGAGCTATTTGCAGGTTGAGAATGTAACTCCTGCAGCCAATGGAGATGTCCAGCTGGTATAGCGCTGCCATAGGAAAGACAGTAGACTGTATAGTTATCTCCCAGATCTGGTGTGATCCTAAAACTATACAAACTACTACCTCATCCCACAGCACGCTCTGCTGGCTGGTTTCCTCTGGGTGCCCATCACTGAGATGTGTCCATTCCCGGCAAAAATTAACATTAAGACAGAAACAAAAGACAAACTAAACAGTCAGTACCTGCACTGTTCTCTGCACCATTAACTGTGCCCAATCCCGAACTCTATGGGCAAAAAACAGTTGACATTAGCAAGCAAGTGAATAAAAACGGCAAAAGATTAATGCACTTCTAGGTTTGAAAATTCCTCCTCCTCCTACGCAGTCAACACCCATGTATTACCTGCAGGCTCTGTTCCCTGGCCTGTTCAGCTCCAGAGGCCCTTCTCTCATTTTGCTTAGATTCCTCCTCCTCAGCCAGCTGCCGCCTCCTCTTCTCCCTGCGCTCTTCCAGTTCTTCATCTCGCAGACTCTCCAGATGCTGCAGGATAGGCACCTTTACCACTGAAAACAGAATCAGATGTTAGAATTCATACTTAGTTGCGGCAATGCGGCCGTAAGGTAACAAGTCACCAAGTGCAATTAATTAATAATTAAGGGATAATTGGGACTCCCAACAAAACGTAATAATGGTTGATCAAAATGTGTTCAAAGTGTAGTAGAGTCGGGTGTAAACACTAGATAATTCTAACTTCTTGACCATCACATCGAAATGAAAGTTATCAAATTCTCAAAAATGTAAATATTTTCAACCATGAGGTACTCAGTTATTAAAAAAAAGAAAGAAAAAAGAAATTTGTCTTTATTAAAACAAGTCTCCACTATAACACCAACCCAGGGTACCCCCATGATTCTAAGTTAAATTTAAGACTTTATAAAACCTTTTTAATACCACGTAGGATGAAACTTCAAGGTTATATAATGGAAAACCAGTGTGGATTTTAGGCCACAGAAAAAAATGATTTGCCATATAACATTACCTAATAAAACCTTTTATTATAATACTTATAATATAATAGTTTTTATGCTATGAAACAAAAAATATGTTTTTTTTTACTATGCTATTTATTTTGTGAGGTGTTACAATTACAGGAAAAATTTTGGCGTTTGGTTTTCAAGGCCAGTTTTGATTAGGCCAAATGTTGGTACCACCCAACATCTACATACTAAAATAAACATACACTGGCTATTAAACTGGGCAAGCCAATCCCCGTTCTGCATTACATTCAGTTTAGTTAATTGGGTTTGGGCCAAGCCCCAATCCTCCTCAAGTCCTAGAAACGCCCCTGCAATACTACCTTTACTTTGCTATTTGCATCTTGTTGTAGGCTGCGTTAAAAATCAATAGTGCGCGATTGCAAAAGCGGTGCTATCTATATAAGGTTCAGGGGAGACCTTTTGCCCTTTGCGGAGTGTCGTCCCCATCTCGCTCCTCCTTTCATGTCTATCCACTGTCTCTACACAATAAAGGGAAAAGCCCCAAAAAGATCTTAAAAGTTTTTCTTCCAGATATGTGTGGTGCCCATAATGTTGGAGGTCTGAAGGGTCCCCTCTACAAACATTTTAGTATGAAACACTTCATTTCCTGCATTCTGGTGAATTTTTATGACCCTATTTCTACCTTTTTCTGAATCAATTTAGCTGGAAATATATTTATGTAAAGGGAAACCTAGATTACAATCCAAATATAAAAACATAATTGAATATATTGAAGTAATGCTCCAAGGCATTCTGTATTGCTTTTCCAACTATTCTCCCTTGGATCAACTTTTTTTTAAATTATATCTGAGTCAGCAAACATGCAGCCTATAGGAATAATTTATTCTCTTTTTCCATCTTTTGTTGGGGCCTCCTTAAATGTGTATGACAATTATTCAACTTAATGATACATAAGTTCAATACAGAAAGTTCTCAAAAACACTATTAGGTATGTAAACATTGCAAAATTCCCGTCATTCAATGTAGTTGCTTTACAAAAAAATAAAGAAAAAAATGATAGAGACACCCACCCCATTTTTGTTCCTCATCTGATTTGCATCAATATCAGATGGCATTTCTAAAATTAAAATTCACGGAAGTCCGTGGAGCGACAGAGAACTTTAATCCCTACAATTAATTCCACCTTGGCCAGATAAGAGCCAATTTTTTTTGAAAATAAGTATAATAAAAACACATTGAATAATACATTTAGGCGGATTTTAACATCTTTTAAATAAAAGAATATTTTCTATATCTTTTTAGATGAGAATGCCATCAAATGTACATTAGCATGTTGGATGCATTTCTAACCTACGCTACAAGGGTGGCGCAACGCCGACACACAGACACTGTCCTCGTCTTATACACATCACTCTCCATTGCTGTTGTAGTTGATCAGGAACCTGCTGGCACTTCTTCCAGCTCCGCTACACTGACTCTCACGCCAATCCGCTTGCCTGCCAACTTGTCCGCATCTGTGGCCAGACTTCTGACAGTTCTCCATTCTAACAGACAAGCTGTCTTAGACAACTTTAGCTTGTTACTTAGCACTGTGCGAGATATTTAGTTTTCTTTCCTGACAACTGATTGGATGTTTAGGCCAGAGCTTGCACACCATGTCTGTATACTGAAACACCATTTAATGACACCAAGGTATTTATTTATTTCCTACGATAGAAAATGAAATTATTTAAGACAATGGTAAACACAATTTGAGATTTTGAAGGCCTTATTTTTAGAATAAAAAATATAAGGCATTTTGAGGACTTAAGATTCAGCAGGTACGCTGCCAACCTACCTGCTACACAGTCGTGCATACTCTCGGCATCCAGAACTTTACACTCATCTGTCCATCTAGTTAAGGCAGTGGGAATACTAGATAGGGTGCCTTGAGAGACAGAAAGAACAACCATGTTATGAATTCAGGAAAATACTAAACCTAGACCATTACATTAATAACAACCCATAGTTATTCTCACCTGCTTGTCCACCCGTGCTGCTCTGCTCATGGAAAAAGTCATCCAACAATTCATCATCAGAACGAGCAATAATGTGCACGTCCTCATTTCCAACCAAAAGGCGTGCCCTACCCCGAGACTGCAGAGGCAGAGAGCTAGACAGCTGTAAAATGTCTGCTGCAGCACTGGGTCCCAACAATCTATTGAATGGAGTAGAGGAGGAACAGAAATTTAATTTTGCATGATCCATTAAACAAAGAATGGTGTAACAGATGTTGCAAAACACTGTTTAACAAAGACAAAAACCTGCTTTCACCTTTGCAAGATGAGCGGAGGGTTAGGCTGGCGGTTGCCAGGGTAGTGCACATGGATGGTGTGTCCGCTGTTTGCAGTGAGCTGGCGCAGTGTTCGCTGGCTGCGACCCATGCCCTGCGCCAGACGGCTGCTGGTGCCTGCCACACCTAGGGTGAGGGAACCGTGGTCTGCGTGGCGCACCATCAGTGGGTGGGAGCTGGGGATGTTGCCTGGGGAGGGAGGGATGTCAGCTGATGGAAAAACAACAGAAAACAGTAGGCCGACATTAGGGGGACAGCTCTGGCACAACCCCGAGTAATGTTTATGACAAATAAAGCTTGAAATAAATTAATTCCATGAGTCATCTGTTTTTTGTTTGTAATTCTCATAATTTGGAATGTCCCAAGCTATAGTGAGCAATGTGAGAAGAGAGTAAATGTTGGTAATAAATCATCCCGCTTACCATTGTTGGAGAACATGTTGTCAAACTCTATGATGAGGTCATCATCCCTGTCAAACCTTTCGAAGCGGATGTGTGGCGCAGCATTGATGTCGGGGAAGTCCTCATCCAACTCCATCTCTGAACCTTCATCATCATCATCCTCATCTCCTTCTTCGTCATCCTTGAGGAAAAGTAGCAGCCATGAGTGATATGGATAAGCAAGAATCAAGACTTGTTTTCTGAACCTCATTGCATTAATCCTTACTTGATCTTCCTCCTCCTCCTCCTCCTCCTCTTCTTCTTCATCCTGGCTGTCTTCATCATCATTGCTGCCACTAGAATCTTCCTCCTGTGTGTGCTCCTCATCCTCTGGTTCCAGTATGTTCATGGAGTCTGATGAAAGAGATAAAACGCAGAGTCACTTACAAAAAGATCTTAAAAACTGAGCAGCCGTCAGTGAAAAAAGTCACAACTGTTCGGTTATTTATTATGATGAACACACACAGTTCTGTTGTGCCAATGTCTTACCCTCCCGGTTAGCTTGAAGAGTAGATGCCTGGCTAATATTGGAGGGGGCCTCATCCATCAACACATCCTCCTGCGATTCATCTTCACCACTGGGTCCCACTAACCGAACACACAAGTGATACATCAGCTCTGGGTTTGCTTGACTTATTGAAATACAGGGAGCTGTGATTCCAGAGTGCAGTTAACTCCTTGTGTTGCAATTTTATAGATTGTTTTTGTATCCTCTAACTACCCACTGAGGTTTAGCTGGACACAACTACTTCCACATTTTCTTTACCTGTTTACCATCTACAGTCACTTTTCCCTCAGTCAAGTGGCTCACCTATAATTGTGCTGTTGACAGTGCCAGCATCTCTCTCCAGCAGCTCATCAATCAGATCAACCAACTCATTTTCTACCTACAAGCACAGGAAATGAAATACAAATGCAATGTCAGCCATTAAGTGGAGAAAGGGCCATAACACCCTGGAGCTAAATTATTGACATTTTGTAATGTCCATCTTTATGCCAACAATTATAGATATTACAGGTAATTTGTGGAAATATTATTTGAGTACTGTGTGTAATCCAATACCAATCACCTGCATAGCCTGTGTGCTAAGAACCTCCGGCTGTCCAGCAATAACCACTGTGTCTCCCTCTGTCTCTCCATCCATCAGGTCGTTGTCTGTTCCCTGCACCCTGTGGTTGCCCTCCACAGGCTCTGCCTCACCGGACTCTCCTGCAATAGATGTCATTAGTCAGCGACAGACATATTTGGAATCTCTTGATCTAGAGTGTTGTATCTCATCTCATTTGATATGTATACCTGGGTCCTGAGTGTTGCTGTTGCTGTCCCTGACAGTGCCCACAGTGTCATGTTCAGCCTTGTTCTTGCTGGAGCCTCCTTTGCCCCCAAACAGACTGCTGGGCTGGTTAACAATGCGTGACAGAGTCTCCAGAGGCTTCAGGGCAGCATTTACTGTGTTAGCCATGTTGGGACTAATACAAATGATGTAAAGGAAAAACTTAGAATAAGTACTTTTTTGCAAAGCCAACTTGATTCTGAAATAGAAACACTAAACAGGCAAGTTCAACCTTGGCATGCTAGTTTTGCATTTGCATCTGGTTAATTAAGCTTAAAACAGGTGATCCAGGAAAGCCAAGGTTCCCGACAGACTGTCAACCCTGGGTTCCGGTTCCCATACTGATCTAACCCCAGTTTAAATTGACATAGCTTCAGGATACAAAAAAAGCTTAGGTTAAACCACGCGTTAAAGGCTCCCTGTGGAGTTTTAAGCCTCTAGTAGCATTGCGGAGCAATTTCTCCTATGAGTGTCTCCTTGTTTCATGCATCTTGGTTAGACAATACACAGTCCAGTCAATGGTGTCACACTATTCCACCGATCAACAGTTGGAAGTGACGTGCCAAGATATGCAGCAATGTGCCAATAAAAGGCAGAAAATAAGAAGACTACATCAAGCAGGACTTAAAAGCAGTAATAGACCTATTTGTTAAACCTCAAGAATTTTTTGAGAACAACACTAAATATAACTTTTGTTTGTTTACAAGAACACTCCACAGGGACCCTTTAACTAATTTACAGATCACAAATGTACAATTAAATTATTATTGTGTAATCAAATACCTAGACAAATCCAAGCTGTGAGGCACACGGGCCAAGTCGTTGACTAGTCCTTTCTTAAGAAAGAGCCGTATGATATTGTTCATGCCGTTGTGTTGTGTCTTGGCTGCTGCCGTGCTATAAAAACTGGACGTGGAAGGGCATGATTCCATGATGGTGCTGATGATGCACATCACTGCCTGAAGCCTAAGAGAAAGGTGGGTCATAGAGTGAAAAGGGGAGAAAGGGTTTGTACAGATCTCAAAAAATTATCAACCAACCAAGAGTTATAGCATCCTCATCAGGATGGGTTAGTTAGTTTTCTGCTACTTACCTGGCATGTTTTTCAGCACCTTCTGCCATTGCTAGTGCTCTACTGAGGGCAGCCTTCACCTCATTGACCAGGGCCACCTGGGCATCAGTGCCCGTGCCGGCAGCTGCCAGGCTGGCTAGGAAGAGACGTGCCAAGGCTGGGGTGTCCTTGTCTTCCGAATTCTGGGTATGGGGCAGTAAGTGGTCGAGCACAAAGGCTAGAACACTGCAGTCCTGTTAGAATACAGGGAGTTAAGCAGAAATAATTATAGTAAAAGCCATGATAATACAGAGGTGTGAAAGACAGACAAGATTGACAAAATGTCTTTAATTACCAACCTCCTTAATAAGCTCTGACTGTCCAGCAGTGTAGCAGTAGGACGCGATTAGAGTGGCGATGCCCACATAGGAGCGCACCAGTTCAGCCAGCAGCCTCAGGATGGTGGAGGTAGGCATTAAAGGCTTGCTTGCCTTTACCTTAGCGGCTTTACTCTCCTCTGAGCTGGTACTTTTCTCACCCTCCTGTTCTTTCTTTTCCTCTCGCATCTCTTCTGGTGTGGAAGCTGAAGAAGTAATGACAATGAAATGAAAAGATACACAGATAATATACAGTACATAAACTAATATGGTGGTTCTGGAACAACACAAACAGTAACAGACAGCTAATCAATGCGATTAGGGATGACAGTATCTGATATGTAATAAAAAATAAAAACCTTATAGACTCACCTTCTCCTTGTGGTGTGCCAGACTGGGAAGACTCAGCCACAGCTCCATCAGCAGAAAACACTTGAGCCTGAGAGGAAGAGACAGCTCTGTTGTTAACTGAGGAGATGACACATTTCAATATAGGACAACTTGTCATTGACACTCACGTTGATATGGAATGCAGACTGGGAGTCAAAGTCGCTGCCCTGCCGGGTTAATCTGTACTGCTGGTAAACATCATCACCCACATCCTGCAATATCTGGCACAAGTCTGGTCCAGGCACCGCTGCAGCACGTTCTTCTGGACGCTCAGCTGAGACACAGACAGACACTTAACTGAAATGTTCAAATGACTATTTCCATTAAATCTACATATACGCCCTTCAAAATGGACAGCTGTGAGGATCTTATTAACATGTCTTACGTTCTTCAGGAGCGTGGTAGGCAGCCAAAGCATTGAGCATGTCATAGATGACCTCCTTGATCGTGTCAGGGATAGGGGGTAAGGGGGACAGTTTCAGAGGAGTGGTCTTCACCAGCTGCACAGCATTGGGACCCTTAATTCGAAGGTTCTCAAACTCATCATCAGAGGCTGTAAAAAGAGTATAATCTTTTTAGAGTTAAAGAAGTGTAGACACAACTGGGTAGCTAAATAAATCTATCAATCCAATTCAGCACTAGCAATGTTGACTATAATCTAAAGTTACTAAACCTACTGAGAAAAGCTTGCACTCACCTGTGCCAGCTCCCCGGGGTGCAGGCAGAGCTATGCGAACACAGTTGTTGGCGGTTTCAGCAAAGCATTCAGGGTTACGGCAGGCAGCAGGGCCCAGGACTCGAAGAATATAATTGATTTCTCTGGAACCAAGGCTGCCCGACACCACTCCTGAGGTGGTGCTACCTGCTCCGCTGGTCACGGCAGATCTCACCACCTGGAAACAAGTTGTTAAGGAATTTGTTAATGATATCAACAGACTTGAAAAATGAAACGGTGATCCAACACAACTAGCAGACAGTATCTTCATATAGAGCGAGATTTATTTAAAAAGTATCAGTTTAGACTCCAACCTTCTCCATTGTGTGCCGCAGCGTGGCCGGATCTTCTATGATGTGTCTAAAGAGCAGAGTGACAAGTGGGGTGAAGCCATTAAAGCCAGAGCTCTGTGTTAGCCCCAGAATCATCCGTGTGCTCTTCAGCTCAGCAAACATCATGGCATAGTGGTGATTGCGTGTAAGACGCAAACATAGACGCAACGTGGCATGGAGAGTGTCTGGGTCCACAGGAACACTTATCATACTGACACAGGCACGAATAAGAACGGTGGTCATGTCCTCAGTCAGGCCTTGTACAACTATATCAGCACTTTGAGAGTTGTCAGACTCCAGGGAAGATGAGGGGCCAGATGTGGCCTCCTTAAGCTGGATGGAATCCTCCTTAGGAACACTCATCTCCACTGTTGCTCCTGAGTCAAGGTCAGTCTGTGTTTCCTCCGTTTTGCTCCTGTCTCCCTCTTCTCTCTCTGAGTCAGTAATGCTGCCAGCCTTGGCAGGCTTGGGCATGCGAGGCACTCTTTGGACAGTCAACATCACTGGCCTCCTGTTACCAGTCTCTTCATTTACCTGCATGATAGAAAGGTGTTTAATTAGACAAAAAAAGGAAAGCAAACTAACAACCATACATAAAATCAAAGAATCAATGGATTGTAGTTTGAGGGCGTATTTTTTGGCAGTAGAGAAAGTGTTTGTGTATACCTGCACCATGGTGTTGAACTGCACAGTATATCTTCGGCGACCAGCTGTGAAGCGGACACTGCTCTCCCCAGCCCTCCATGCTGAGTCAATGGTACTGTTGTTTGATGCACTGTAACTGCACCAACGGCCTGAGCGATCATCAAACCATCGCCAGTTATTCCCATTGGGTTGCAGATACTAAAGGAAGACAGAGAGGGAACTTAATTGTACAAAATACCACCAGCACCTTACAATGTAATGCAGTTTATTCAATGACTTTTGAGAAACGCAACTAAAACGTATTATAAAGTGGGCAGGTTTCTAGTTTTGAAAGCTATGTTGTATAGGATTGCATTTCTTACCATGTTTTGCTCAATTCTTCTATACTTAGTACCCAAATGTGCATGGTTCTGTTTAAATCTAGCTCATTCAAGTCTTAAAGAAGAGCAAAGAGCAATGATCATGCGGTCAAGAGGCCTATCGCAGGCTGATGCAATGAACTACTATTAGGTGTATAAATAAGTATTTACTTGCTTCCACTTTTTACTCTTTCCATTCAAGTAGTCATAGTGCATGGTTGTCTATACCTGTGCTGGGAACTTTGCTTACCTTTTTCAGTACCTAACTTTTCAATTGTAATCTGTACCTGTGGTTTGGTTATATAAGATTGACTTATACCTTGTTCATTTGTTCCCTGCGCTTTGAAGAGACTGCCATCTTCTCATAGAAGTCGATAATCAACAGTACTGGTGTGATCCATCTGCACAAAAAGATAAATACCAATTCACAACACAAATTAAGACTCATGGTGAAGAGCTGGTGTAACATTTTTAAGTAAAGATTAGTATAAACATGAGGCGGAGACAAACTCACTTTGGTGTCTGGATATCTTTCTGTTCCTTAGCAGCCTGCAGACAGGGCTGCACAACCTCAAGCAGCTTAATCAACAAATCAAGAATCCCACTGTTCTCCACAACTCTGGCACCCAACAACTTCAGTTCCTTCAGAAACCAAAGAAATTATTGTTTCGGGTGTGTAGATTAACAACGACAACAAATTATTTTCTATTTGAATATTTTAAGGTTACAACTTTCAACACATTTCTGTTACCTCAAAGAGCAATGTGAGCAGGAGAATTCGTGTTGCCAGCTTGGAGGCTTGGGGCAGTGTGGCCATCTGCCTGGTCCACTCAGACACAGTCTTTGTGTCACTGGTAGTCAGGGGCTCAGCTGCCTTAATGAGAACGTCTGCTGCCTCCCACACCTACACACAACATCAACACAGTCAGGCTGGTACAGGAATGTTGTGCTTCTATTGCCAATACTTGACTTTTGAAGACGTTACCACCATCCCTTGTAATGAATGATAACACAAGCATACATAATGGCTTACAAAGCTGCATCTGCATTCAAGACATGTTACTCACTGAAAGCATTTACTCTAAAATGGCTTACAATCAATTACAAAGAGACACAAAGACAAATTGTATTCAACTGAATCCAAAGCTGCATCTTTCAATGTACTACTAAGCAAAAAATATAACAGCCTAAATTGCAGAGACCATCAACACAAAAGGAAATTTGAAACATAGAACAAGATTGAACTTATATTCCATGTCCCCTATACTCTGAACATAAATGTATACAAGCAGTGCAAACATGCATTTATCCACTGACCTGGTGGACAACCTGGCCGAGGATGAGCTCTCTGTACTCGGGGCCACTCCTCTTAATGGCAGTCATAAGCAGGTCACAGAGTCGGTAGACTGTGTCAGGCAGTTCATCCAGAAGATGGAAGCAGCCAGGCAGCATGGAATCAGTAAAAGTATGCAGCTCCTTGGGGTCCAGTGGCTCGGCCTCCATGAAGCGCTCCAAGCAGCGGGCCTCCTCCTCTTCTGCCCGCTCCCTGGCTCTCCTGTCCTCTTCCTCACGTCGACGCGCAGCTTCCTAAAGCATGCACAGAAATAATCTTAACAGCTGCACAGGTAATCGTTAAGTTATTCATTTGTGAGGTTTTACTTAGCAACAGATAGTTTAGAGTGAAATCTCCCCCCCCCCATGTGATTGAGGGTGACACACCTCAGGAGAGTCAGAGCGCTGCTCCATGCTGACCTCTTGCCCAAGTGACATGGCAATGGCCCTCATCACCTGGTCCTCTTCGGACATAGTCAGGTCCTAGTTGGAACAAGTGGAACAATGTCAGCAGCCTGAATTTGACTTATGAAAGTTACAAAGAATTAACGTATGCGTGTGTTTTTGTCTATGGAGACTTACTCTTACTGCTCCACCAAGAAGTGGTGGAGGGTGAGTAAGTAGGTACTCTGTGGCCTGCTCCATGGTGCTGGTATTTAGTAGGGCCTCCATGGCATGCTCTCTTGAGAAACCCATATCCATCAGCTAAAGCACCACACAAAAAGATAAAGAAGCATTTTTACAGTTAACAGAGATGGCGTCATGAGCAAGTGGCAAATATGCACCTAATTGTCATCTGTCTCTTTTCAGTCCCAAAACTCCAACCTTTCTCCATCCACAACTCATTGTCTCTCTCCATCTCCCCTGTAAATTTCTTGCACTGTCCCTGATAGCTTTAATACCTGCTGGAGATTCTGCTGGGGCGCCTGTGCTTTCCTCGCTCTCTCTGCACCTTCACAGTTATAAAAACACATTGTGGCCCAGGATTCAACGCAAGCAAAATGTGGGGGAAGAAGATTGGTATACACAACTCTGTTTTTGAACTTTTTGGCACCCTCCAAAGAGGTTTTACCCGCCGCCAAAGGAAAATCACAAGCGCCAAACAGTCTGATTTACAGCAGCGAGCCTCCCTCTCATCTACAGCCACTATATCCACATGTCTCCCCCCAAAGAAGGCCTGCACGATTATGGGGAAAAATATGAATCACTGCCACAATTTTTTGATCATGACATAAAACAAATTGTCAGTACCAAACCAAGGTTATTATAGCTTTGCATTTTTCATTAGTTTTTGTTTTGACTTTTTGTTTTCAAATTCAGTTCAATGCACCAAACCACACACCTGAGTAAGCTGGGCCTGGTTAACCTGGGGCTCACGGCGGGGGGTGGAAGTGGTTGAATCCTCAGCTGATCCTCCTGCTGGTACTGCAGGTGTTGTTCCAGTCGCTGCAGGTGCCTCCCCACTTGTTGTAGATGCTCCAGGAGCCCCGCTGGGTGCCAAAGAAACAGTGGAGGCCGCCTCATCATCTGGGCGCACTGTCCCCTCTCTCTCCTTGGCCAGGCGCTCCTGAATGACAGGTTCTCCTCTCAGGATGTGGCAGAGGATTGCCAGCATGGATTCAGCCATCCTGCCTCCATACACCTTCAGCGGCTTCCTGTTCCACAGACTGCGAATGCAGCTGAATGCAGCCTTGATGAAGGAGAGACTGTGTTACAATAATAAAGCACCAAAAAAAGTTCTCTCATCCTGAGGTAAGAAAGTGCTAATAAACTAGTGTTTTTGTAAAAAACAAAATGAGTAGAGAGAGCTAAATTGCAACAGGATCATGTTTACAATGTTCAAAAGGAATCCAACTGAACTAACTACTGCAGTGTTACTTCTATTCCTAACTTGTGATATTTTAAAAATTGGAGAGATCTTTGAACTTTGTTGAATCACAGTTTCTTGTTCTTTTCTCAACATGGTATTAAAATGCAACAACAACCGTTTTCTTTTTTTTCTTTTAAAGAAAGCAGGGAGAAATAATATGGTTTCCATATTTTCTCATTTGCGTGTAACTGTTTTCACAAGTTTACCCAATTGAATGCCACACATTATGAATGAAGCAAAAGACTCATTGGAGTTCTATAGCTAGTGGATGCTGACCTTTTGGGTGACTATGAGGAACCGAAGGGCGCTGAACTGGGGCATGGTGGGTGTGACCCCAGGCATTTTAGCTGGCAGGGAATGGGGTGAGTCCAGCACAGTGCTAGGATTCACCATTTTCTCCACCAGCATTAACCAGGCATCGAGAAACTCCCCTGTCCCATCTGGTAGGTCATTATGTTCCAGACCCTCAGACACCGGCACCTTCCCACCCATTGATAGGGCCCAGTTAAACGTCCTGCACAAAAGCAATACAAACAATACAAATTCTGTTTGCCAATGAAATTAAAATATGTATGCAAGCATATTTTGAAGACAATATAGTTCTTGTCATATGCATGGACTTACTCAAATAAGGCATCATGACCGCCAGAGCAGAAGAACTTTTGCAGCATGAGATGGTAGGGGTACTTTCTCTCATCAAACAGCATGGGTGATGTGAAGCCCACTGAGCAGATGAAGAAAGTCAGCCTGCCAGAAAAAAAGAGAAAAAAACAATCACTCCATTTCACCTCTTTGTGCAAAGCACTCAATAGTTTAACGGTAGCTAGGGTAATCCGCTCTCACCTGAAACGAGGTGTGGGTGTGTACGGTGGGGGCTGCCAACTCAGACCCTTGGTGAGGAGCTTTGTCAGGGCAGAGGCAGTGGCCCGGGCAGCAGGCGTGGGGGTAGTTCCTGTGCTTGTAGCATGGTGGGAGCGGCGTTGGCGCACTGGGGAGCCCACACACAGCTTCACCAGCAGGCCAAAGAGCTCAGCCAGAGCCCTACCTAATCGAGATGAAGCTGTAAAAGACACAAGGTTAGTGACAGGCAAAAAATCGTAGGGATTTAAGGCAATTTAAGACATTTTTTGGGGGGGGGGGGGGGGAATTCTGTTCAAAATATTAACGTAAATAAACAAAAACTTATGTGTCATACAAATTATCTCACCAGAGAGTAGCGGTTTAATCTGTTTAATGCGGGTGGCCATAGCTGGGGTAAGTTTGGACTTGGCCTTAGGGTCCGTTGCAGTGGGTTCGTCCGTCTCCATGGGAGCCAAGGTGTCCCCATCTAGACCCATGCCTTCTAACAGTCCACCAGCGGATGAATCCGCAGACACTGCCTCAGACTCTGCTAGAAAAAGGTAAAGGAGATTTAAGTTGTTGGAGGGCATTCAAGGAACTTAATGGTTTTCAGTGAACATATTTAAATGGTTAAATTACCAGTTTTCCTGGAGCCAGAGGCTGTGGTTGTTGCTGCTGTGGTGCCAGATGGCTTCTCTTCTTTGGGAACCAGTTTCTGCATGTCAGCCTGGCCAAACTCACATCCTGGAGGCAGACTGTCAGGCACAGTCGAAAGGTGTTACAGGGTTACAGCTGATCAAACAGTTTAAAGAAAAGCGGTAAAGGATAAGAAATTCACCTGTTCGGCGTGCAAAGGGACAGCAGCACAGTGCTCTCCCATACCAGAGAGCAGTAGAGCTGACTGAGCTTGTTGAGAACACTCAAACCCAGCTGGGAGCCCCACTGGTTGACTGAGATAGCTCTGATCTCACTCTGTTAACAAAGAAAACAGAAACATTCAGAGCTGCTGAACTTTCTGAATTTGGTCTGGCATATAAAGAACCCCCTCCACAGCTTGAAAGACAAATACAACTCTTGGTCATCATCTGCCCTTGTTGCTTGTTTGCAACTTCAGCATAACTGCACACGTCACAAACAAGGATTGTGAGTGAAATAGATTCTGTACTAGAAGTGAAGGTAATTCTGTAAAATACAGTGCCAATAAAAAAAAATATTCCCCATTGTGCTTGTTTTATTGTTTACAACACTGATAAAAAAGTACTATGTTTTACTACCTATTTTACAATAGTTTTGAATTAAAAAAATGTTCTACAAATGTATCTAAATTAAAAATGTATAACAGGGTAAGGGGTATCAATTATGCTCATTAAGAAAAAATAAATCCATATTTACCTGTCCTACTCTGCAAGTATGGACAAACATGAGGATGTAGGCATGTGCTGCAGTAAGAGCATGTAGAAGTGGTGTGGCACGGGCCGACAACGTGGCGTCTGTGACATGGCCCGCATTGGCCAGTTCTCTGAGGAGTACAGATCCACCAGGCACCTCAATTGGTCGATGAAGTGGCTCCAGAGATGTCAGGATGCTGTCCAGTTGGCATAGGCCCTCCTGCAATACCTTAGGCTCATGAGAGAGAGTCTAAGGGGGAGAATTTAGGGGAAAAACACTTCAGTCTTGATTCAGCAAACTGATGTTTCTTTTACCTCTAAATTAAAATAAATCGTTTGGCTTAATCTGGCGCATTGCATTCATTTGAATGTGCACCATTCTTAATTAAAACATACAATAAAGAATATGACCACAACATTAATCTTTCTTCTGCGCTCACCAATATGGACTTGCAGACACCAGCCACAGCCTGGCAAGCAGCAGAGGTGGGAAAGTCTATGGGCAAGTTGGGCAGGCCCAGAATAGAAACCAGAGGTAGCAGCCCCTTCTGGTTGACAAACTCCTGACAGTGGTCGTCTGTGGTGTTGTTGCTTAGAATGGATTCCACAAACTTCATCTAGAAAACATGTGCACTGCAAATTAGTGACTGAACAAAGAAATTAGGTGAGCTCTGCGTCATAGCTTGGAATATTTCACAACACGCCCAAAACAAAACTGTCCCAAGAATCCACTCACCACATTTAGAATATAATCCATTAGAGGAATGGGTATCCGCTCCTCAGTGCCCACCACCCTGCAAGAATCCAAACATCATGAAAATTGACTACCAACTAAAATATTTGACATTAAGACAATTGACTTGAAAACAGATCAAAGACTGTAAAGAGTTGTTGTTGTTCTATTCTATTGTGTTATGAACTCAGCGTCATACAGTTCAAGTGGCACTGACTGTCTGTTGCTCTCTGGTTCTCCCTGCTGCTGGCTAAACGTGTGGAGGGCCTCCTCTTCCTCTTCATCCTCACTTGAAGCTTCTTCAGCAGCGTGGCTGGAGCGTGCTGGTGGCACTGCCACAGTGCCATCTGCTTTCTGGATGGATGGTTTCTGGCAGATATACTCAGGGGCTCGACCTAGGTTGCAGATCTCCTCCAGTAACTGTAACGCCAATTAAGCTTTAATTATCCTGTAAAACCACGTAGCTAGAAAGATTGCTTGTAAATTAAAAAAAGTAAACTACCTTAATAATGGCAGTAGTAGCATCAGTCTTCAAAGTGGGTTGGTGCCTCATGAGCTCATCCACAGCACTGCCTAAGTTGGATGCAGTGTCACCTAAAGCCAAAAACCAAAGATGTCACCCACTCAAGCAGTTCACAGGCAAAGATCTTAAATACACAGCACATACAGTCCAGCTCACCCAACGGGTCCGAGCTGCGTCGCCGTCGCATGGCAGGCAGGTAGTCAGGGGACAAAAGCACTTTAAAGAGGCGCTCAAATGGCTGGCACTGAACAAAAGAGTGCAGGCCTCTTGCATTCAGGCACAGGGCACTGAACACATTGGGGAGAGAACCCAACACCTCACGGGTAGCAGGAACCTGAAAAAGAGAAACAATGAAGAACAAGCAATGAAAGTAACAAAAAAAAAAAACTGAAAAAGAAAACAGATGGAGGAGAGGGAATGTGACAAAGAACTTTTCCCTATAAAAGACCCAACATTAACCTGTGCCTTTCAACAGTCCTAGTCTGCATTGGGACCCTTTTATACAAAACTCAACCAAATTGTTCACACAACATGCCATAACCTGACCTGGGTCAGCCAATGAACTAGACAAATCGGAGGTTGTTGTACCAGACTATTATCCTTGCACCATTATTTCCTGATGCATGTTCTACTAATGAATACATCCATAGGTGTAAACCCCTGATCTACAGACACAGGGCAACCCCTTTAACTGCCAGTCAACCAATTTCCAAAGTTCATGAAGGGATGAAAGCAAAAGTAATATGAAAGTGCTTTCCAAAGTCTTTCAGCCATCTCCCAAAGACTTAAACACCAATTTAATAATGTCAGATGTTACATTTAGTACTTTAGTAATGCATAGACAATAAGAGAACATTAGATTAACAATAGTGAGTTATTGTTAACTGCCTGTGACAAGAAAAATGAGAAGACAGACAAAAAAAAGGCAGCACACAAGAGCAGTTCTGGAAACTCACATCTTTGATAAGAAGGGCATGCAGCATGACATCAGTAAGACCATTATCCTGCAGGGAAGAGAGCAGGGATGGCTCCTGGAACACAAACACCGTCACAACCTCCGTTGCTACAAACCCAAAAGACAGAGACAAGAGCAAGGGTGAAGAAAAAACAAACATCAAAATTCAAAACCACAACAGATTTTACATTAAATAAACAAACAGTAAAATTGTATTACACTTTAATTCACTTCTCTATTTGATAGTTTTATATGCAACATTTTTATTTCCGAAGTAAGGATGTAACGATTACCGGTGTAACTGTAAACAATAAAAATGTGGACGATAATTACCGTTTTTATTTAAAGTGTCATTATTATCATGGTGGATTACCACAGTGTGGAAACCATGTGTTTAATCCTTCCCAGCTTCATCAGAGTCTCCTGAAGTTGCAGCGCAGGCACACTAAGTAGTTTGCAACGTGTGTTTATTAACATTGGAATCATGGCCAAAGGAGATGACAGCGCTCATGACATTTATCAGCCCTCTAAGAGGACTAATTCTGAAGCATGGGCATATTTTGGGTATTATAAGAATGCCAAAGGATATTGAACGTGCTTTTAAAAATGCCGCAATAATACTGAAATGTACGATAATTTTGTCACTATAATTGTGACGATATATTTTCCTACTGTTACATCCCTATTCAGAAGACCTTTGCTCAGTCAGAAATATACTTGATATGCTTTACTAAAGTGCTACTGTGAACTCACCTAAGAGGAACAGTGAAGGGCCATAATACTCTGCATTACTGATGATGTGCTTGAGTGAGGTAGGCAATGACCCATCCATTACTTGAGAGAAAAAGAGGGCGCACAAACACATTAACAAACATTTGCAATAGGACATTTATTGAGGCATTTAAAGGCAACACTTAATGAACCTGTTCAATGGGGCTGTGCAATTAACCAAAATTTAAATCATGATTATGATTTTGGCTCCCAATGATAACAAAAACAGAATAATCAAGAAAAACAATTATTTAGCTCATTACATTTTGAAAGTAAACTCTTATTTTTTAGTGTTCTGAATGAAATATAAATTTTCATCAGGAAAAATATTGATGCAACTTTCACAGTTGTTTTTTTTGTAACTGTTGATTTCACTTTTAACACTTTTTTTTAAAGTTCAATAATTGCAACTTCTTTCCAGAAGTCAAGAAGAAATCGTGCTAAATTATCGCGATTTCAATATTGACCAAAATAATCATGATTATAGTTCTTTCCATAATCGAGCAGCCCACCTGTTCAATATGTATAAATAAGATTAGTACAAGACTCTTGAGCTCTAATTTATGGAAGAAGATGCAAATGACTCACCGTGGCGAATACCATCAGAAAAGGCAGGGTCCTGGATGGCTTTCTTCAAGAAATTTAGCATTGACTTTAACAGTGCTGCCCTCTGGGGGATACACTGCATACCTAAAGAAAAGAGTGTCAAAGTGACTATAGAGTACAATTATGGCATGAGTTTGATTTTCTTTTGGGCGTTTGCTTTGTGTACCTGCACGAGGAGTGTTAGCAGCACTGCTCTGTGCTCGCTGGTCCGCTTCTGGTCTGGAACCAGAAGATGTGGAGGGCCCGGGGCTGCTTTCCATGGCAACTTCTGACACTGTGAGAATACATAAAGTTTGCAAATCAAGGCAACAATTGGGGGATTTTTTACAACTTGGCAACATTGACAAATAGCCTAGAGCTTAAGTTATAGCCTTGACTTACAGATGTTTATTTCTGAAGTTGAGAACATTCCCTAGGTCTTAGGAATAGTCACTTACTCTCCATGTCTGTGTCCATGTCCTCCGACTCAACAGCTGTGCTAGGCCTCTGGATCTTTGGCTTGATGACAAAAGGGCACTCCTTCCTCGACAGGTCCACCTCATGCTACATACAAAAAAGGGAGAGTGATTGAGAGAAGAATGAGTAAGTCGAGATTTGGCAGAGTTTCAATAACTCGATTTCTAAAAGCTGCTGTGTCATGAATGAGAAAAGCAAAGTGCATAACCAACCTCTAGCCTGCAAATAAAAATGGTAAGGCCGCTGTGGGATTGAAAGGCAGCCATGTCAAGGTTGGTGATGAGGTCCACGACCCGCACCGCTCGCGTCACAAAGGTGATCTGGTCCTGCTCATCACCCAGGAACTTGATAACCTATAAAGTAAGATGATAAAAGGGCAGACTAAATTTGAAAAAAAAAAGCTAAGAAAAAACTACAAGTGATATTGGCATTAGGGGTGGGATCATTATATACCTTCAGAAGGGCTTCCATCATGCCACAGGATACAAGGGCTTCCCCTCCAGCATCATAGCTAGCCAAGTGGTAGAGAAATGAAAAGAGTGCAGTGGCAAACTGGTGTGGGTAGGGTTCCATCAGGGGATCTTGAAAATAGAAATTAAAAGTTAAATAATCTTCCATTTTAGTTGTCCCATAAACTTGTGCATCACACACACTAAACTTCAGACAATGTTTTGGCTCCATTCTCACCAATCATTGCTTGTATACAGTTGCGCACCAACACAGGCAAGAAGCCATGGTAGGAAGCAGTGCCGGTGCAGTCGATGATGTTGGAAAGCTTGGGCGTCCGCTCCAGATGGACAATCGAAGTTAAAGTGCGCAAAGATGCTGCCTTGATATCCTGAAGAACAAATACAAAGTAAGTATTTCAGAAAACAAAAAAAAGGAAAAGGGACTTGATATTTCTGCACTGACATTGAGAACACTGAGTTGACACTGGAGAACACAGACATTAGGATCATCTCAAAGTAAGGCTGACAAAGCATAAAAAATATCTAATGTTATTTGACAAATATAGTGTGGCAATGGAATTTAGTCCAATAACAGTGATCAAGCTAGAAAAAGCAAACTTTTTTCCTCACCACAAGCTGTTTGTCTGTAATCTGTAATACATCCACCAGCTCTTCTATCAAGCCATTATAAAGAATACTGTTGGCTGATTCTTGGAGTGCATTTGAATACACTGCAAAGACAAAATGTAAAAAATTACAACTAGAAACAAATTCCTGACTCATATATCTTACGAAGAATGCTTATGCTCACCCAGTATAGAGATAGCATGGAGTCGGGCCTGCACAGCCTGCAACCTCTTCTTGTGATTTGAGAAACCATGGGCCAGTCGAATATGAGTGAACAGCAGGGTCTGCTTGTCTTTAGGAATGCTGTACATCACCGTCAGCGACTCCATGATCTCAGATGGGCTCTCAGAAATCTGAGAGATGCAGATCATGTGTAAGCTGAAGAACCTGAGGTACTCTTACTCAACTGTAATGAAACAATTCCAATCTGACTGTACCTTGTCAAGCTGCTCGATGTGAATATAGTGTAGTGTGTTACTACTTGTCTGGAAAAATAAGAAAAGGTCAGAAAGGTTTAGGAAGAAGTTGAGTTATAAACACAATATTCCATAAATATATTTTGTTTTTATTACATAATGATTGCATGAATAAATGTAAAAATAAAGTCTTTACCTTCCTCTCTACTTTGACCTCAGGGCCCAGTTCAGCGTAAAACTCAAAGTGCAGTGTGGTGGCACTGGGTGGGTACTTCTGCTCATGTACCACCAGACAACAGCATAGTAAGGGAAGACAGTTTATAAATAGTGGTTAATCAATCTTGCTAGACAGCCTTTATTCATAAGCGTAAAACTAATAGTCCCCAAGCTGTAGGTAGTTGATAGACAGTTACTAAACATCACTGTAAAATTCTTACCGTCATAAGCAGATCCCTGCAGCACTCAGCCAGACCAAAGCCATTCTCCTTTCCGCCCCAGCTCTACAGATGAGAACAAAGACACTAAACAATACAGCTCTTTCTCTTGGACAGGTGGAATCAAGGCAATAGGAAAACAATGGAATTTACTAGACCTCAGCCAGGTGCTGCAGACGGGCCAGTAGAGGCGTCCTTTTGTCAGATCCCAGTCTTGTGATATAGTTGGAGCGCTTGCTGAACACATAGAGCAGGTTCAGCACAGACAAGACCACTTGCATGTCACATGACGCTAACAAGGTAGTTAAGTGCTGTAGAAAAGGGTGAGAGTGAAAGATAAAAAAAAATGGTTAAAATGAGCTGTTTTACTATTCCATCTGTGACATGTGCACAGTCCAGAAAAGCAGAGTAGTGTTCCAGAGTATACTAGGTTCAAGCCTACCTCTATAGAGCTGTAGAGGTGCCTAGAGAAGCTATACTCAATGAGCAGGGCTGTGAAGTTGAGCACTGCCAAAAGCAGGGCCTTGAGCTGTCCATTGTCGGGACGGTCACACACCAGAAGCCATGACATATTCTCCACTGTCTGGCCTGCATCACACAGAATGCCATCAAAGCGGTCCAGTAGATCCACCCAGTGGTACAGCTCACACTGTTGAAGTAAAAGTGATCAATCAAGCAAATGTAAAGTCTCAATGTTTTTTATTTTCTTCAAATCAAAAGGGATTTCTGAATATAAGATTTTGGGATGAATGAAGTCAGATTAGTTATATATGAAAGAGTTCCTACAGTGTGAAATGCCACGATTCTTCACAACATGATAATTATCAGACTTTATTTTTCAGCTGGCTTGTTTTCAGTGGTTACAGTCAATAGTTGTTACAGTTGCGACACGTGGCAACAATGTACAAATGAAACTGTGGACAACCACCATCCATGAGATGTTTCAAGACTTCAAATCTGTTTATATTTAGGGTTATCAGATTAGCACTGAAAAAGGTTAAGAAGTTGTGAAAATGCAAATTGCTTTTAACACCACTAATTTCTTTAAAGCGCGGTTAGAACAAAATCGTTCTGGGATTTCGCTCTGGTGTTAGGGAAATCAGGAAGCTGCAGCAGTAAAAAGAAAATATTTCCAACAAACACTAAACAGCGCCAATGTCTCTCCCCGTGTTCTCTTGCGCAGCAGCACAGCGCAGGCAGTCAGTAGGGGTGGGGGGTGCTGCGGGAAATAGAGAAGACGCGGAACAGGAGCGGGTCTTATATCCATGAACGGGAGTGGATGGCTAGCAGAAACAAAGCTCCTTGAGCAGAAATGGATAAATAATGGGGGCTTTTGAATCTCAAGCCGAGTTTCAAAGCCCTTCTAGATGCTTCTCTCTACAAGAATAGTTATTTGCATCTACTGTCAATGTGAACCGAGTTACCAATTGAATAGTTGAGCCTCAAATACTATTTCAGGATTTTTCTTGCATTTGGAAAGCTTTGGTAAAGGGCATGGTAAACAGAGGCTTCAATGAACAGAAGACTGTAGACTGTATGATAAAAAAAAATTATACAGTCTATGTTTAAAAGTCACAGAAGAAAGTAGTAGCGTTTGTGATGCAGTCGACTAAAATTAAACGAGAATAAATGTGTTAATACATTTTAAAAAAATCAAAGTTGCTTAAAATTTAAATCACAAACGGGTGAAACAAAATCGCGAATTTATAACAATTTTTTGTGCAGGCCTAATATAAATCCATTTTGTTATTACTTTGGTTGCTACAACAAAACTCCTGATGCTTTGGCTTGTGGTAAAGTAACAACGTTACCCAGTTTAGCTCACAAGACATCCAAAGTAGGCAAAGTTAACGCATGCAACACTTAAAAATGCAACGAAACGTAACTTATTCTTCCATTGTACATGAAAGATTTTCGGTCCGAGCAAAACATTAATCGCAACTACATCACCTCCTGGTAAAGCTAACGTAGTACTTTACAGTGGTTAATACAGCACCAGATGAGGTAAAACACTGCCACTTTTGTCCAAAGCAGCTGCTTTGATCAACACAAACTGAAAGTTATATATAGCCACTAACTGACATTTTGTACAAGTTTGCTGTAACAAGTGCTAACGTATCAGCTATAATTGCGTAACGTTAGGCTCTACGTGAAAAACAATGGCAGAGAGACACAGACTCACCTTGAACTAGGGAGGTCCAGGTACACTACTGAAAGCAGTTGCTTTAGAAACATGGTAAAGCCAGAGGCTTACTGTGGTCGAGCAGTCGTGCATGGAAAGGAGGCGGCCACGGGGCTATTTACAGATGGGTCCGAATGAGTTTGTGAGATAGTCTAACAAACACGTTTGTAAAGGAGTCTCAAAAACACAGAAAGAGAAGGACAAGAAGGCGCTTAGCAAATCAATGCGCTGTGCGTAGCTCTAAAATGAAATTAGATTTTATGCATTTTACATGTTAAAAAATAGAAAATTAGAGATGCACCGATTGACGGGCAGGTGACCGGAATTGGCCGGGTTTTACGTGGCCGATCATGACCGACAGATCAGACTGACATATGCCATTTTTCCTTCATTAATCAATTTATGGACACATTTTCAAGTTTGTAAAAAAATACAGTTATAAATATTTTGTTTAGCATTGTTTACAAACTAGGGCTGGGCAATATATATTAATATTTCAACATTGATTAGGAGGCTGGATATCGTTTTAAATTTTTGATAACAAGTGTCGTCTTTTCCTAGTTTTAAAGGCAGCCTTCTAGAAAAGTGATTCATTTTCTGGGAAAAAAATTGTTTTTCATTGTATCTACATTATTGATTTATCAAAACTCGCATTGTGTAAATATTTTGTGAAAACACCAATAGTTAACCCTACAATAATCGCCTCAAAAATCAATGCATTTGTACTGCTGCACTCAAAACATTGAGGGTAAAATGCTGCACACTACTGGCCCTCTGAGGTCACCATGCTTGCTATGTAGCGGAAGCTACGGGACCGACAATGTCTTTTAACACTTGTAAAAATAGTGAGTCGGGCAGCTGCAGCGGTTACAATTTCAACAAGTACCACTATGCTGTAGTCAGATAGTGAGAAGCCGGTATATATTTTATTGGGCAACAAAGGTGTGTGGTAAGGCTCCGCTTGGTTACAATACACCATTAAAAAGAACAACAACAAAAAAGAAATTTCAGTGCATAGCGGCCGTGCGCAATGTGAAAAGAAAAAAAAAAAACTGTCAAAACGTACACACTACACAAGTACTACACGGTGTTCTAGAGCCCAACGGATATATTGGCGGGCCGATATTAGGCATTTCCTGATCCATCAGTATTTATAATGGCCAATTAAAAAAAAACATGAATTCATAAATGACGAATAAATGATTCTTATTGAATGAATATTTAAAAAATAAAAAACGGGCCGTCAACCATGTTATGACTGTTGGCATTTATACATTTCATTTATCACAACTTTAATGTTCCTCTGTTCTGTTATGACAATAAAACAAATTAATTATCATATTAGTTTAGTGAGAACTCAATTTTTTTCTTTTGAAATACGTATCAGCCGATATATCGGCATACCAAATGTTTCTTTTACCGGTTGGGCTCTATAGTGTAGTACATGTAAGCGAACTCAAGGAAGTATCCGAATTGAGACACACCTCTAGACTATGATGAGGAATCTTTTTGGTACTCAAATTCTCTCATGGCTTTTCCTTATTGTTTTACGGATTAGTGACACACCTAATCAAGCTTGCCCAGGAACTCAAAACATTAAATTAATTACATTAAAATAAACATTATAATAAACATTACATTTCAGATTAGTGCACAGACATCTCTTCTTTCAGAAGAGGAATGTTAAAAGCATCTCTCTAGTGACAAGTTAGTATAGTCAAGGTCAGACAAATCAAAGAAAAAAACATTTTTGACTGGATGCGGACTTTACAATAATTATTTGAGCCCCGCAGTTTAAGATTGAGTGAAAGATTAATCGGTATAAAAATCGTGATTCACAAGGTTCACGATATCATTTTTAAACTTCGATTTTTTTTTATGACTTCCATTCTCATTCTAAATTTTACAACCCAACTGCATCACAAACGCTACTACTTTAAAACCTTTTTTATACAGTCTGTTTAAAGAAGAAAAAGTTCATATGTTGTATGTATGTAGTTCATGAAGTGATCATATCACTTCAAAGATAAAAAAAATAAAGAAGATTTGCCCTGATTCGTGCAGGCCTAATGGATGAGCCAGAATAATTCACTATTTCAAACAAATTTCTTTGCAAGACTACAAAAAAGACAAACAGGTGAAAAAGAACAATTCAAAAAGCGGCCTCTAGCTCACCCAGTAAGAGCGTGCGCCCCATGTAGGCTGTGGCCCTTTGTTGCGTGTCATCCCCTGTCTCTCTCTCCCACATTTCCTGTCTATCCACTGTTACTAAAAAGGGAAAAAGCCCCCCAAAATATAATGTGGAGAAAAAAAAAGTGAATTCAGCCATACTGGGCAAGAGTGTACTGACCGGAGGTGTAATGGGCTGCCAGAGAGAAATCAGCTGTGACTATAGCCTGCTCAATCACAGACGATAGAAAGCCTTTTATTATTACTTCTAACTTTATGTTATCAGTCATTTGAAATGCCAATATAGCAAATTAAAGAGCAGAGCTGTTTTCATTAACATATACGTCTGTATGTATAGAATATATTTATGTTTTGTGTCAAAGGATGTCACAACCTTAAAATAATGTGACGCAACAGCATGAGAATTACTACTGTTAACAGTATTACTATTGTCCTTGTTGCGGTCAGGAAAACGTTACCGTATCCATGGTCAGCACAGAGGAGGAGCTTCTACCCTTAGGCCATGAGCCTTGGGACCATTAAATAACATTTTAATTAGCCGCGCTGTATGTGTGGTTTTGTTACGTGCCAACTGAAAAGATGACAAAGAAGAACAGATTTGGCTATTTTCCATTGTTCAGGTGTCTAAGAAGACGATCCACTATTGCGGACACATCGTTTTCATGAAGGCAGCAAAATTGTTTTGCACTGTGTAGTCTAAGATGTTTCCCAGTGCCCGTCAAATTTATGGAATACACTTCTTATATCCATGATATTCCATACAATCATTGACCAGCAAGAACACTGTCATAATTAATATAGTTATGACAGGTTTTCAAAAGAAAAGCTTGACGGATGTTATCTTGCATGGCACATAGATCCTCGCAATATCACCCAAAATCGAAAGATCACAAATTACAAGAATTACATCTTACCAGGCTTCAAGTAATGTGTTTGTGTTCGAACAGTTGTAAATCAAACAAATCAGCGTCTGGTGAGGAGCCACTGGCAGCTACGGGCGTGGTTTAAGTGTGTGTGACAGCCCTTTCCCTAACAGTTTCCAATGATGGCTTCTCAGATGATTTGGTGTAACAAACCATCTGCTGTGAAGGAGGTGCCTCTCCCTCTTTTGTTTGGGACTTACCTTGCCAATATTCCAGGTCTTGATGTGCTGCAGTTCAACCAGCAGTTGCTCATCACTGCATGCCTTGAGTTTCTCTATAAGTATCCTACAGTCAGCAGGCTGTTGGTTAAGAAGGAGCACCCAAAATGGTTAGTCAGAGTGATTACACAGACCAGCTATACGTCTTTTCTATTAACATAGTATAGCATACTTTAGTGATGCTGAGACATGCCGGGAAGTTCAAATTTGCATTTCTTCTCTGATCTCACAGTAGAGGGCAACAGCATTGACCTGCAATATCGGTCCTTTGTCCAACTTGTTAGCAAGGCCAAACTATGACCATCTCAATTTTGGGATCTGCTCTCCTTTAACATAATCTCAGAGGTGTAAATGCTGTGTGACTGCTATGAAAAGCAAATTGTTCTTCTGCTACGTAAATGCTCACCACCGCTATGACTTTTGTTGTAAAGCACCTATACAAAGTACAGCTTTATCAGGTGTCAATCATCTACTGCGGTTTGTGCAAATACAAAACATCCAGCAAAGCTCAGCTTTACTACAGTAGGAAAAATGTGACACTACTGAGGCTAGGATTGGTCAAACAGCAAGTATTAAGCATACTCACAGCTTCCGTCGGCGTTTTCTTTAACTTGCTTCTGTCAACCTTCATTGTCGATAATCTCTTTTTGTTGCTCCTGTTGATAAATTTCCATGTACATCAGAAAACATGTGATGCTGAATTTCAATGACACATTCTGATACAGAATGAATAACTCAATGTGTACACAACTTAATATGTACTTACAGAAAATAGTTTGGCAATACCCGCTTAACAGCATGTTCCAATCACATCACCTGCAAAACAATGGTAAAGAATTCAAACAATAATACCGAAAAGCAATGCACACAAAGGGCTCTTGTGAGGTGCTGATCACTGGAAGTAGACTAAAAAATTATGAATAAGTGTCGCACACTCTGGATTTGAAGAAGACCTGAGGGCTGAAACGTTGTCAAAATAAATACAGAAATGCATATGGAGCCAGAGTGTGCAACACTTTTTAACTAAACTAGCAAAACTTTCCCACATACAAACCCAATTTGAAAAAAATATAAAACATTTTATAAGATGCATCAATCCCAAGAAAGAAATTTCCAAGAAGTCTGTAAATGGGGCTGCACAATATTTTTTTTGTATCGTCATCGGAAAATCACCTGGAGAAATATACAAATTGCGAAAGGCTGCAACTTCTTGCAAAATATTTTCAAAATCTCAGTATAAACTGTGGTGCCTTTTTTGCACAAATGTATCCAGTAAAAGAATGTTCCAAGTTATTTCCTTTGTTTTAAATTGATCAAGCAACTTGTTGTATTTTAGCATGATATTGAAAGTAGTAGAAATGCAGAACAGAGTATAATTTATTGTTTGTTAATTAATTACAAGTAATATAGCAATATTCAACAAGGATATTGCAAATTATCCTCATATCGTGCAGCCCTAGTCCTTAGGTAAAGCTGTGATTTAATTGGATAGTATCCAATTCATAACAGGAGTATCAGTGTATTCTGATTATATTATGTAATATGAAAATACTATGGTATATTTACTGTAACAAAAAAAAAGAAGACAAAATACAATCAGTTATCAATCTTAAATTTCAACATCAGTATTTTACTTTAAAATCTATTGCAGCTTACAAACGACTGATCACCGGCACTGGTCAAAATGTGGTTAACAATATGAAATGTGTTTACGTTATCAATCAAGGTCTGGTCATCACAAAGCAGACTAAGGCAGAGCATTAGCTAGTGGCTTTCTAGTAACATACAACACAAAGTTACGTAAATCAGCCTGGGCCCTATTTTCTTGCCTAAAACAGTTGTTGTACTTCTGATTGAAAGGAAATCTTAATAAAACAGATCGCTGACTCTCTCTATGCTTGCACATCATCAACTTAAGTCACTTGACGCTGACAGGTTTTGCTAAGTTATAGCTAGCTACCTAGCTAACGCCACTCTTGCAAACAACATAACGTTATTTATCTAGCTAGCTATTGTTAACAAGTCACTACACACATAGTGGACTAAGGCTACTAGTCACAAACAATATTGGTTTGCTTGGTGACTGGCTAGCAACACGTCTGACAAAACAAAGAAAATGATCGGTAACGTTTCTACAGAGTTAATGTTAGCCCTTGACCAGCTAACCTACCGGTAACGTTAGCAAACGATCCTCTTTTGAAACATTACGAAGCATTTGAATCCCACCAGACCATATTTAAATCACAAACAAGTCATGTGTGTAATCAGGAGGAAGGTAAAACATGTAGCTGACCAAAAATCAAGCAGTTTTAGCCATTTGTGTCACAGTTGTCAATCAGATCTTACAAATCCACCACGCTGCCATGACCTGACTCTTGATTAATTTAGGTCGGGGCTGTGCAGGCCGCAAATGAAGCCCTCACTGCTGCACAAACACCACTCCAAGTAATAACCGAACTGTGAACACCAGTCGGTGACCAGCGACATATAGATGGTTGTGTGTCAAGTACGTGGAACCAGGTAACGTTACTTTGTCAAGGCTCTTACCCTGGTTCCTCGGTTGGACAGTCGTAGCACGCGCTAGCTAGCAAGCTAGCTACCGTTAGTTGAATAGCAAGCAGCAACGCATTATAACACGCTGAATCATTGTCGGACGGGTCTAACGTGACACTGTGAGTTTTGTTTTCAGTTTTCCTTCAGACATAATGACTACCGGCTGGATAAATAATTATGCTCATCCGTCCGTTGTATTATTCTTTAGCATATCCACGCTTGTTTTCATAGCACATAGGCACTAGCTAGCTGTTGGCACAGTCACCATGACTGGGTAGTGTGCAAAAAGTGAATAACGTTACGGCTGAGAATGAGTAGCCACTGTTTATCGATGCAGTGCATGTTAATATAGGGCAGTTGTCCCTCTGTGGAATGCGTCACCTTAATATTGTATACGGTTCTTAACATTCAAGATCAACACAGGTCTCTAACTGACATCCGCAGCAAACGACCATTACAATTATGAATTTGACTAACATTACATAATCCTTAATATAAGTTTTATCTAAATCGCTCGGTCGACAACTGATCCTCACCATGGAGAACTGCATTTTTATATCTGCATCACAAGTAATAAACGTGGAACTTGTGAACAGTAACCCACAGGTGCAGTATTTGATCCATGCATACAAAGTAAACACATGTTAAGGACATATTTAGTAAAACTGGAGCACATTTGGTTATGAGTAAACCAGTTAACAAAGCATAGAGGAACTCCGCATCATAGATTTAAATATTAAAAGTTCAGTAATGATGGCACTGACTAACTTCAATTTTGATCATTTTTCAGTTAGTTCATTAGATACATGTTAACATATGTTCCAGGCCAATATTGCTAATCTGCAGTAAGTGCCTCATTGTCCTTCAGCCAGCCTGATAAATCTACATAAAACAAAAGCAATATTGGAATCTGCCTGTTTTGGGGGGTTAACATGTTTACATTGAAACTCGGTAGCATTAAAACAAATTTACATTATGTTTTTGGTATGGAGTTAAATCCGACCCTTAACATTATAATTCATTTTAAAAATGTTTCCAATCTTCTTTTAGCAGATCTTCTGCTAACTGAAATACAAACACTTGTTTTGGCATTATTTAATTTCCGCACCTATTATGATCACCGTTTCACAAGTCAAAGCATACATTTCAACAGGTGGGAGCCCACCTAATGAAACTCTTCATTACATCTCCGGATTATTATGAGAAACGATTTGTTGTTCTTAAGAGACAATGCTGCAATATCAGCTGATGTTGGCTAATTTAAAATTACTTGATTTCCACTCAAGTTAGTTGTTAAATAAAATGTCTCACTTTTCCTTTATGTAGTCAGCCCTCCTTAATATAAACAAATGTGCTCACACACACACACACACACACACACACACACACAAGTTTGAAACCACCTTCTCATTCGATGCGTTTTCTTTATTTTCAATGTAGATTATCACTGAAGGCATCCAAACTATGAATGAACACATGTGGAATTATGTACTTAACAAAAAAAAAGTTAAATAATTGAAAACATGTCTATATTCTAGTTTCTTCAAAGTAGCCACCCTTTGCTTTTTTGATTGTGCCGTAAACCCTTGGTGTTCTCTTAATGAGCTTCATGAGGTAGTCACCTGAAATGGTTTCCACTTCACAGGTGTGCCTCATCAGGGTTAATTAGTGGAATTACATGCCTTATTAATGGGGTTGGGGCCATCAGTTGTGTTGTGCAGAAGTCAGGTTAATCTTAGTAAAGAGAAACAAGTGGCCATCATTACTCTTAAGAAATGACTGTCAATCAGATCAGAAAATTGCAACTTGGAAACTTTGAATGTGTCCCCAAGTGCAGTCGCAAAAAACCATCAAGGTATACAGCAAAACTGGCTTACATGAGGACCGCCCCAGGAAAGGAAGACCAAGAGTCACCTCTGCTGCTGAGGATAAGTTCATCTGAGTCACCAGCCTCAGAAACCGCAAGTTAACAGCAGCTCAGATTAGAGACCAGATGAATACCACACAGAGTTCTAGCAGCAGACACATCTCTAGAACAACTGTTAAGAGGAGACTGCACAAATCGCCTTCATGTTCAAATAGCAGTTAGGAAACTACTGCTAAGGAGAGGCAACAAGCAGAAGAGATTTGTTTGGACCAAGAAACACAAGGAATGGACATTAGACCAGTGGAAACCCAGGCTTTGGTCTGATGAGCCCAAGGTTGACATTTTTAGTTCCAATTGCCGTGTCTTTGTGCTAAGAGAAAAGGGGACCGGATGGATTCTACATGCCTGGTTCCCACCGTGAAGCATGGAGGATGAGGTGTGATGGTATGGGGGTGCTTTGCTGGTGACACTGTTGGGGATTTATTCCAAAGAATAAAAGAACAAAGAATACATAATGAACCAACATAGCTACCACAGCATCCTGCAGTGGCATGCCATCCCATCCAGTTTGTGTTTAGTTGGACCATCATTTATTTTTCAATAAATGCGCCTCCACAGTCACCTGACATGAACCCAATCAAGATGGTTTGGGGAGAGCTGGACAGCAGAGTAAAGGCAAAAGGGGCAACAAGTGCTAGCCATCTCTGGGAAATCCTTTAAGACTGTTGGGAAACCATTTCAGGGGACTACCTCTTGAAGCTCATCAAAAGAATACCAAGAGTGTCCAAAGCAGTAATCAGAGCAAAGGGTGGCTACTTTTAAAGAAACTAGAATATAGGACATGTTTTCAGCTATTTCACACCTTTTTTTGTCAAGTACATAATTCCACATGTCCAGTCATAGTTTTGATGCCTTCAGTGATAATCTACAATGTAAATAATCATGAAAATAAAGAATGCCTTGAATGAGAAGGTGGTTCCAAAATGTTATCCTGTACTAACTTAAAATATATTTGAATCCAACATTTGTAAAGATACATCTTTTTAATTCACTGGCCTATAGGTAAGGGATATCTACAGACAGGTAAATAACTGTTCCACATTTTCACAAAACATGTATAAATATGTCAACAATTATTTCATTATGTTAGTATTGTATGCACCACAACAAGGCATGTCTAAAGTCTCTAGGCCGTCCTACATGTTATTGTATGTCCAGTTTAAAATGCAACTCAATATTAGAATACATGTATTAGGGGGTCCCTGCTCTTTTTTTTTAGGTGAGGGCTCTGTCTTTAAAAACATTAAAGACCCCTGGTTTAGACATTAACCCTAAGTGGTGGTTGATGTATTTTGTAGGGGGTATAAACTTGGAAGCAACTATTGATGGCAAGCTATAGTATCCTTATGTTTCACTATAACAGTTTTAGTCAATAAAGTATTTCAAGTTAGCCGTACATACCAGAAACTGCTTTGGTTCAATAGCTCCACCATTCTCATCCTTGGCTTGTTTCGCAGTTTCTTCTAACTATCCAAAAACACAAACAATCAAATCAGATGAAAGTAAATTCAGGCAGCTGGATCACTGGCAAAACACTTCTGACAGGTGTGAGGTGTACACACTAAAATAAAAGCTGGTGAAAAGGCTAAGTATGTATGGCAACTTCCAACCTATTAAGAAATAGTGTAATAATGCTGATTGATGTGGGAAGAGTTGTACCACCAAAGTTGGGGTACATACTCATATTTTCAGACATTACAGGTTCTACTCTACAGCTGTCTGGGCTTAGAGACTTAGACGTTATAGTCATTCAACTGCACATTCATAGGGCTTTAAATTAAGCCTTTGGTCTCCATTAGATAAAATGTAGGGTGCCATCTAAGGAGTGGTATGAATTAAACTCAGGCATTGTTTACAGAACAAATAAATACATTATGAATCAAGGGGGATACTGACAGATTCACTTAAATTTACATTAAAATAGCGTTGGCTGTGTTAACTTAAGAGGCATCACTAAAGTAACTTTTTTTTCCAAAGACATGTAAATTTGATGTGCGTCAGTGGTTGTAGCTGAGCCAATTTGACAGTGTAATCAATTAGCTAATTTACAGCACCTCCCTTAAATAGTTAACGTTACATCCACAAACACGACTGCATTAACGTTAATATTAGCTACTGACGTATACTGGTCAGATCGTCAGCATCAGAAAATATAGTTATGGCCGTGGATAGTAACGTTAACTTAGTTTGAAAACCATTAGCGTTAAGTAACGTTCCACTGCCTAAAAGTCGTTCATTACTCCCAAGTTAGCTAACGTTAGGTTAGTTGTAACCGTGTAAATCAACCCGTGCTGTTTGCCAATATTACTGAGGTAACTGTTAACGTTAGCTACCCAATGTTACGCAGTTATGGTTAAGTCAATGGTGGCGCTGACGTTAGCAAAGTTAAAGCTAGCTAACGTTAGTTAGGTGACGTTAGCTAGGTTCACTAACGTTAGCCTAAACTGCTAACGTTAGTTACTTCGGCTCAATTCAGCTTTGGCGGCTAACGTCAGCAGATTACGAAAAGTCAAATCTGCAACCTGACACACATTTTAACTCTCACCGGTTCTTTGTATCATCATTCACGAAGAAATAGAGTAGCTAGCTAGTTAGCAAGTCATTGAACAAGGATACCGATTTGACTTGTAGCTAGTTGTACAGAGGCGCACATACCCACACAGAGTGAACATGAGTGTGTATGTGGGTTTCGCACGAGCTAACTAACGTTAGCTAACTGAGCTTCGCACAATGCTCTATCAGTGGGATCATGGGCTACATTAAAAATGGCGGTTTACATAGCAGAGTAGGGGATCCGTACTTTACCCTTAAAAAGACACTTGTAATGTAGTCTCGGGTCGCAGTGACTGGTCTGAATCATCGATTGTAGTTGTTAAGGAAGAGAAATGTATGCCACCAGTTAGCTAAAACCCATGTCAATAATATGGAATAAGTATTTCTGCTTACCTCGAATGCGTGTTACATTTGCTTCTCCATCTTGCACTAGCGAGTGGTAGGGCAGTTTGAATCTCGCGAGAATACCTGCTGCTGCGTTTACCCAGGGCACTCCCTTGTTGAACAATAACGGTGCTAGTGCGTCTTCGTCTGGAAGGCATACGGCCTTATTTTTTCTTATTTCAGCCTCAACCTACTAATTTGATGTGCACACGAAAGCACACAGCAGAGCTCTCCAGGGTTACGACAAAATATTTTAATTCAGTTTAATATTTAAATGTATTCAAACTCCCCGTTGGTATAATGGACAATTTTACAACAAATGCGTTTAACCCCTATTTGGATGGGGAACATTTTATTTTAAATTGAGCAATGGAAATGTTTAGATGAGGAAATAATTGTACAAAAAAAAACAAAACACTGGGGACAACTGAAGTCACCACTAAAAAATATTTCAAAGGCTTCGTTTTTTTAGGCTTATGAACATTCAATTGCACTCTTATTTGAAGAAAAAAACTGCGTTAATTACAACACAATATTACTTCTTGTGATGACAACTTTCCAATGTATTCCCAAAATGTTCAAAATCCCACTCAGTGATTGCAAGGAAAATGGAGTTCTCTGGTGGACTGACGCATAGTAAACATAAAAACATTCGTTTGGCATTCAAATCACACTTTCGGGGATTTGGTGGTCCTAAAATAAATTCAATGAAAAAGTAAGATTTGCCCAAGGTATATTTTATCTGTTGCAGGTAGTTCTTAAACATGTTTAAAACACACAGTACATACCAAAACAAGAGTGAATATCAACAGTAATTAATATAAAACGAAATGGATGAAATTAAATGAGGGCATGTTTTCAAAATAATTTCCACTAGTACACTGACAACATGACAAACTAAGCAACTGCGTACAAATATAAAAAAATTAACTATTTCAGATATTTTCCAAATACAGTAATGTATCATGTACAAGTTATGTTAAGAAAGATTTCAAAGTTTTTGACCTATAAAAAGAACTTAAATTACAACATATATTTACATATCAATTCATGTCCTGGACTTTTAACACAGTTCCTTCTACACCTCTGCCAATATTTGATAACTAGTACATTCTGTGAAAGAAAGCACATGTCTAGATCTGACCCAAGAATGCCGCCAAAAGTTGGTGAACAAATCATGGTAACTTGCAGGAAACTAGTCTCTTCATCTCATTTTCTGCTCTTTCAATGTACCTATATAAATTACAAATATAACCAATATTTACAATGACAATAAACTGTAAAAAAAAATCTAAAAATCTAAGATGGATACACATTTTGTCCAGGTATTAAGTGGTTGAAAATAATTAAATAAGGGACAAAGAAGATGAGGTGGTAAAAACATACCATGTTAAAACAGGCTAAGAAATGGCAAAGTGCTGCCTTGTTAAATAACAATGATCAGAATAAATAGAACTGTCTGATTTAACTCTTGGTGTCAGTTGAGTAAAGTGTACTTTATGTGTAGAACTACAGTTTAAAACATATACTATACAACTAATTAATGGATTTATCTTTGAATTGTTTCCACCAGTCCCTTGTTTTTTCCCCACAGGTTTATTTTAACTGTTAGTCCTCTGCTCCTAGACATAACAGGAGGAAAATGAGTTATACAAACAGATTCCAAATTCCTCAAGAAGAATTTATATGTATGTGTGGTAACCATGTGCATACACAGTTTTTTTGTAAAACGGTTTGTGTGTAAAGATTGGTATCCTGGAATCATCACACATACACAAGAGTGTGTTTATGAGGTAAAGAGACGAGTAAATACAAGACTACGACTGCATGACTGTGTGTGTGTGTGTCAGGGCTATAAAGCAATTACATTTTACCTGACTAGACTACATCTGTTGTTGTTTTTCCTTCCCTTTTTAAAATGTAGAATGTCTTTACATATAGAGCCACCTCAAATAGTCTAAATAAAAGGTCAATTTATTACGCTAGTTAATCTAGCTAGTTAAATCAAAGTCCGCCAGTCATTTTAAAATGTGTTTCACAATTGCTTATTGCCAACGTCAAATGGTATCTGATCATTAGGAGTTACTTACCATTTGGATCAAGTCACAGATGTGCCTCTTAAAATAACTATGCATATATGGATAAATGGAGTGCCAAAACAGGCTAATTTGCTGGGCAGAGTAATTGATGTAGAACAAGACATAGTGAGGTTCAACAACAGGTGAAAACAGTAAACAACATGTATCTAGAGTACAAAATATAGATCACTATCTCTATTTCCTTCAGACCTACTTTCACAAAAGCCTTTTTCTTCATTCATTCTAACTTAAAAGTCTTCAGCCACATTTCCAACATCTCTTACAAGAGAAGTTTGCCGTTACGGTGAATTTTCAGAATTTTTCCAAGTCTCTGTTTTGCAGTTGCAAGTCCTTTCTTTGGACGTTTCCCTAAATTAAAGTGAGAGGAGAAAATACATGAGAAAATATGCCATCACAGAGTTATGAAATTATGCTGTCACTGCGTTTATGCTTACCTTGACCAACTCCTGTTGTACCTTGGCTGGCCAAACTTGCAGGCGATGCACCAGAGTGAGAGCTGCTGTTCTGTGGAGAAAGTGAAGGTCGGCGTGAAGTGAGGAATACACCAGGGGCCATGGCTCCGCTGCCTCGAGGGCCTCCGGGGCCAAAAGGTCCTGGCCCTGCTGTGTATTCATGGTCCAACAGACTAGCAGAGTAGTAATCCACCCTCCTGTCTGGGCTGAAGTCTGCTGCAGACTCTGGAGCAGGTGGTGGTGAGGGTGGGGCTGGCTCAGTCTGAACAGGGGGAGGAGGAGCTACCGGAGCAGGAGGACGCTGCTTTTTGGTGTACTTCCTTTTGGCAGGCTTTTGCTGCTCCTGGTTTAATACCAAAATAAGAAAAAGGGTAATTTCCTTTTATTGAAAGACGCTACCACTCCAAATTCACAAGACAAATACATTTATTTCCCAACTCACTTGTTGTGCCAGCTTGGCAGCAGCTGCTGCAAGCCCAGTTTCTACAGATGCAACTCTAGCCCCCTCCCTGGCTGGTCGATCCTGTTTGGGAAGGGTGGGCATCACCCTGGCTAAAAGTAAAAATGAAATATTCAACCATCCTGACAAGGCACACCGAGAGCTAAAAAGCATTCTAATCTTTCATCCCGCTTTTTTTAATCCAGGTACCTTTCGGGCTCCAAGGTGTGTCATCCCAGTTTTTCTTCCGTTTCATCTTAACCTTATTAGCATGGTCCTCTTCATCAGACTCCAAGGACGGGTAAACTTAAACAAAAATTTGATAAAATAATTAAGCATCGCCTTGATCAATAACACTTTTAGTGATTTGACTAGCAGTGATTTGTACAGCAGCAGGCGTTAGTCATTGAGTGTATTGCTCACCATAGTCGGAATCTTTAAAACAGGTTCCCAGAGTCTCTTGCTCATCTGGACTGTCCTCGTCACTAAGGTGACGAGCTGGCCGTTTAATTGGCCGTTTTCCGGGCCGTTGGATAACAGGTTTCTTTTCAGGACTTCTTGTCTTTTTGACCCCCCCAGCCACCCATACGGCCTTGCCCCCCTTTTCCTTGACCACCCCTAATCCCACGGCCAGGCCTCCAGAAATGGATAAGGGGGATGACGAAGAGGAAGATGAGGATGAGGAAGGGGGGTTGGCCATTGACAGCATTCCCTGTATGGCATCACGAGTACTGGGAGAGGCTGGTGCTTCCTCACTGAGAAAAGGACAGAATTAAGAAATCACTCATCTAAAAAATAACTTCCTAAACATGGCGTAGTGTGGGAGACACTACAAAGGTTTGAAAGGTTATTGGATTCTTGCAACACAGTGGGACATTTATTCTCACTTGAGTTAAACTACTAGAGTCAGTGGTATCCAAAAGATCCAGAAGTGTGCTTTAAATACATAACTTCAAACATCACAAAACTCAAATAAAATGGATCTATGTAAATAAATGTATTTGAAAATCCAAAAATTGTCCCAGACACTTCCACAATTTGACTGTTAAATAAATAAAATGATAAAAGAATAACTTGTGATCAAGGAGATCTAACCTGAGTGTGGCAGAGTCCAAGCCTGCTACTTGTTTGCTGGCCTTTAATAAGTCCAGAATGCCCCCTGCTCCACCCTTCACCCCGTGGGCGGCTAGTGCCTCTTCATCTGTGGTGTAATCCTCCTGAAGCCACATGCACAAACATGCTATTGTTACAATTTAAATTTGACACAATGAAAAACATAACGCTGTGTACCAGTTTCAATGGGAATGAGGTTCGCAAAATCACCATTACATTGGCTTGATGTTTCAAAATACATAACATAAATCTGCAATCTCATCAATGATCGGTTGCTCATGTTGTGCAATAAGCTTGTAGATTGTATATTGTGTATGTATGTATGTACATGTATATGTATATTGTGTTTTGGCATCGAGATTGTGATGTGCGCATGTGCAGTAGTCACATCGCAGGACATTGCGATGCTAATCCTTTATCGCTGCTTGCTAGAAAATAAACTTTCACCGTTCTCCTTTTACAGTACATGATTATTACCAGCCGACCCTTCCCTTTTAAGACAAGTAGCCATGTGGGCAACGTGCATATGTGCTGTTAGTCCAACGGGGTTCATTGTTATGGGAAGTGAGGCTCTCCCTGTGTAGAAAAGTACCGTAGGCAGCAGCTGCCGCTGACACGGTATTGCGCATAGGTAGTCAGTGAAGCTACAGTAGCCAGTGTTTTATGTGTAAGTATGAACTAAATCACCTGATTAATGCAACATAATCACAACGTCTCCCGCCATTTTCCCCCGCAGAAAGCTGCTACCAGCAAGGCTAAAGCTAATATAGTCAGCCTAAAGAAACAAGGGGTCCGTCCGTCCCAACTAACGTTTTGGTTCGGAGCTTCAACGCTTGAAACGTAACACTAATCTACTACAGAAGTCTGTGTCTAATCTGATGTAATTTACACTGATTTAATTGTTCTTGGATACACAGTTTGTTGCTAGTGCGCGTGACACGCGAGTCTGATAAATTTCCCAAACAAACAAGCTGGCCCGGTAGTCGACCACAACCAGAAATTTAGAGGAAGCAACATGCAGTCATTGTCATACACTTTAGCCTGGATTGATAGTATTATATTAATACAATGGTGTCATGCTAGTCAACAAACGTATTTCTACCTAATTTCCCTCTCCAAAATCCCTTCAGAAGAGTAACGTTAGTCACAACGCTTACTTGCTTTGGTGTTTGTAAAGCATTAAAGTTTAACAAGGAACTGTTCACATTAGAAAAGTTCCATTTTTATCTTCTATGTAGATGCACTCCCCTACAAAATCATTGCAGTAGCCGAGAATGATTTATTATTTCCAAATAAAGCTATTTATATCATCTTTAAAAAATAACTTTTTTTATTGCAATATCTATCGCAATATCAGTTTTTTCAATATTGTGCAGGCCTAGCAGCAATCATGGAAATGTTACAGCTGGATCTTGAAATGGCACGTGAAAAGTAAATTAAAGTAAATTATCGTCTACAAAATGACTGTTTCCATAGTTATCTCACCTCAATGTCAAAGTCTACTTCTCCTGGCTCCCTGATGCGATTGGGGTCAGAGCAGGGTTTGGCTCTGGGCAGCTTCCTAGGAAGACCTGAAGGCACATTTTAACACAGTTAAGTTACAGTAGCAAGGTGGCTTTGAAACCATACTACTAAACAATATGAGGTTCTACATTTAGCCAATTTAGTTAAATAGCTAAACTGATCTCTCATAGACTTCACTAGCAGGTAAAAGATAAATATAAATGTCCTTATAAGAGTTACAACCTCATGCTAAGCATTCACAATACGCTTGTTTAAAGTCAAATTCCCACCGCTTAGTTTCTTCTTCTTGCTTGATCCTGTAGGCTTTCGTCGTGGAGGAGGGGTCTCGTCAATCTGCAACTCATCCTCGGACTCCAAGTCAGACATGCTGGATCCTTCCATGGCAAGATGTTTGTACTTTCCTGCCCTTCCTGCACCATTACTGCTGCCGTCCTTCTTACTAAAACCATAAAGTCAGAAGGTATGAACCAACACCTTTTGGTTCTGTTCTACCCATTAGATCACACAAGTAATAGGAACACACTAAGTGGCTGCAAAGCTTACTTTTGGATTTTTCCATTGGTCAGCACAAGTTTCAGTTTGCTTTTATTTAGCTTCCCTTCAAATTCCTCTAAAGGCAACTCCAACTGGAAAGAAATTATGAAGACAAAACATTCAGACAAAGAAATGCTGGATAAGCTTTCCATGGCAATCACAAAGGTGATTCAAGGTGATCACAAAAACCACTGTACCTTGTTCTTGTTTTTCGACTTGCCAGGTTGAAATTTTTTGAGTGTATGTTTGGTGTGGATCTCAATGAGGTCAAGTTCTCCGGCTTCTGCCTTAAGTAGCCCTTTCTGACTTTTCTTCTTGGTCCCTGGGGTCACAAGACCCCCCATCACCTCTTTGGGCTTGGGTCCTTTCTTTTTTCCAGGGGGGCGTCCTGAATTCTGGGAGGTGGTCAGAGGAGCTTTAGAGAGTGGCGAACCAGGAAACTGTAGTCCAGTGCGGCCAATGTTTTGCTGGAATATGTCCTATCAAAAGAAAGTACTGCCTAGTCAGTAAAACAAAACAAAAAGTAATAGTAATATTTCTACATACATTTAAAAAAATAAATAAAACAAAGCTAAATGCATGCACACATTTTCAGTGATTCTACCATTTACCTCAACCAGACGAATCTCCTTGGCCAGGTCCTTCACTAGTGTCTGAGTGTTGATGGTTTCTGGAATCTCCACTTCATGATCTGCCAAAGCCTGAGAGTAGGGAGACAATTATCAACAACAGCTTGCACGGCTCTGTGAAATTGTAACAAAACCTGGCTGCAAGCACCTCCAAGCTTCAAAATCAACACTTTATATCTCGATTGTGTAAAATGAAAATTTGCCATTTTACAGGGAGTTATATGCTAGATTATTTTTTGTCCACGACTAGCAACTTCCCGGAGCCTCTTCTGATTGCCTGGCGACTGCCCAGAGCCAATAGTCAGACACATAATCATAAAACCAGCATGCCTTTTCATACTCATTAAACAAACAAATAAGTGAGCTTCATAGGTAATGTTGGGGAATCTTTGTGCTAAGCTAACCTTACTGGCTGCTAGCTGTAGCTACATATTCAACGGAAAGATATGAGAGTGGTAATGAAGTTCTTACTCTAAGCCATAAAGCGCATTTCCCAAACTGGCAATATTGTTGCAATTCAATGTTGCCTTTTGAGTAGCGCTGTAACGGTTAGTGTATTAGTCCCAAACCATTTCAGTACAGGACATTTGGATTGGACTATTTATGTTGTTTACATGCTAGTTAGCCGGGTTAGTCAAGCTCAATGGACTACAATTTGTTTTAAACTGTATGTCAGCATTGTTTAGTTAAAGTCTGGTCTATATGTGGAAACATTTCATTTCATGTGTTGATAGGCTGAACAAAACAAAAACAGACTGGAAGGCAAGTCCTTCTCCCCACAGCGTTAAGCAGCTTACCACTGCAGATTCAGACCCTGCCAAAGTAAAAACTAATGTTATATACAGTATGGCTGACAATATGAGACCGTACTCAGTTGTAGAGAATACAGAATTAAAGCAAATTGTCAAAATGCTTGAGTACAGCTACAATTTCCCTTCATGAGTGCAATTCAGGCAGTCAATTGTGCCTGCAAATTCACATGAGGAAAGAATGATATACAAATAGTAAAAATAATATAAGACTTTGCTTACCTCTTTACGGGTCCAGCTGCGGAAGGCATTGTTTAAGGCCTTAGCTCCGTGAACCAGGTAAGTGGCAGGATGTCTGCGGTTTTCTCTCAAACCTATGGGACATAATAGCACAGGGTTAATAATATCAAAATGACCAACACTAAACACAGGTCACTCAAGTAACATAACATGAATATTATTAATTAATTATTATTAATGTATTGAAATTCCTTACCTCTGAAGGTATCAAGAAGGTGCTTTCCAACATACCAGCACACAGTCTCAAAGTTGGGAAAACTGAACAAGTCTGCTGTGCTTAATCTCTTCTCTATTTCATATGCCCTAAAAATGATAATAAAATGAAGAAAAAGTCAGACATTGTGGTTCTTGCCACGAAATTGCAAATTAACTTTGTAGAGATGCGACTAAAAATAAATAGAAATGGCTTTAGGAACTAGAAGTGAGGACTACAGTAATTCAGGGCTAAATCTTCTATTAGCACATTTCATCTGAAGAGTCATTATGATTAGACAATGTCTAATATTCTTCTGTGTCTCCAATGCAGCAAGGATCTGCTAGGGGTTTTTACCTGGTTCATTTTCTGCTTTTAGTATGTATTGGCATTGAAACAATAAGCAAGTTAAATTAAAGGAGAATTTCGGTCAATTCCAACACGTAGCTCTGTTGTTTGTAAATTTGAACCCAATGTGAACACAGTGAATCTGACTGCTGTAGATGTGAAAGAAATGCATGAAAGTTCTGCTAATTCAGCTCTGTTTAGATCTGGTGTTGATACTGCAAGGAGTGCTTAGGGGTCGTCTACAAACTACAACACAGAAAAGAAAAAAACTAAATATTTAGGCTACCAATTTAATGATTAAATAAGGTAGTGTCTCCAAACTTTTTAATAATAACTCGTCTCCTGCTAATTGTACCACAACACTTACTTTTAAAAAATAAGCATATACTTATTTTTGAAATTTGTATCTCATTTTGGTGTTGTAGTTTGCAGACGATCCCGAAGCACTCCTTATAGTAACAACACATGTACTAAACAGAGCTGAATTAGCACAACTTTCATGCATTTCTTTGACATCTACAGCAGTCAGATTCACTGCGTTCACTTAGAAGGAAAAACTGCACATGGGTAGGCACTTTTATTAACATTTTGAATATGAGGCTGAAAACACGTTTACTGCACTGTTAAGCCTGTTGGGTGCTAATTCTAGCAGGAGGATAACACAGTATAAGCAGCACTGATTGTTTTTGTCTCTACTGACAGAACTCCAAATTTACATATAACAGAGCTACGTGTTGGAATGGACCGGAATTTTTCACTAAGTGTCCGTGTTTTTTTTTATATGTCAATAGCATTAAAATACATTTCAATCAAAAACGGCTACAATAACATTACATGTACTTGGCATGAAAACTTCCCTGAGGAAACTAACCGCAGCTGCATGTCAATGTTTAGACTATGCAAGAAGTTTCCTCCAAAGGCCAGGCAGTCCACTGGTGTCAACACAGCATGAATCCACCCTGTAAGACAAGCAAATGAAAAGTGTAATCATTAGCTGTGTGATTATCACAACTCTGCTAAAAAAAAAAAAGCAGAGTTGCTTATAGCACTTTATGATATAAGTAACAAAACAAACAACAACATTACAGCTCACCTGTTGGTATGAACAAGGTGTTTCCTTGTTTGACAGAGCACTTGTAACACATATCAACTTGGTCTCCAAAGAACATCTCATTCTGGTTAGAGGAGGAACTCCACCGCTCAAAAAGTGCCAAGTTGGCTACAGTGGGGGATATTAGGTAGAAGATTTTTTCTCCCTGAATAAACAAAGGGATAAGCTGTTAGAAATAATATCAATTAATTTAAAAAAATAAATTAAATTAAATTATTATTATTAAAAAAAACAGAAACAAATGTTTTGCGGTCAGTGTAACAGAACATTTTTCCCCCTCACCCTCAGAACATGGTACCATACTGAGGTGCCACCAAAGTCAATGTGGAAGTCTGTGTAGCTGTCCTTTACTCCCATAAGGCAGTATTTCTGCACATTAGGGCGTTCAAACACAGACTCTTCAGGCCAGAGGTTTTCAACCCATGACAACTTCCTCACAATCTTTGGAGTCTCCACCAAGTTTGATAGCCTATAACAAATCCAACACATATCTTTAGTCTTCAAAACATCACAACTTGTAGTCAGTAATTCTGAAGAATGATTGTTGATATTTGAACTCAACAACCAACCAAATACCCCCCAAACGACCAAAACTAGTGGCGACAAGGCAAAGTGTGGTTACGTCGCCCCACGTTGTCTTTGTCTTATCTTATTTCAGCATACACATGGAACGGACAGCTAACAAACTATTATATATATTCTATGTATTGGCTAATTTGACTAAAGTGTATGAGATTAGAATCACTAACTCAAACTTTAAATAATGAAGTTCTCATTTCTTTCATTTTTAATTTTTTTATAGAATAGTAACATTAAACTCAAGTAACAAGGCACTGCATCATAATGACGAAGTGAACAGCTAAGAGAATATCTTTGTGTACCTGGTCTCAGAGAACTCCAGGCTGATGACATTGAGCACTCTGTCTCTGTTTGGGCTGTTGTAGTATTCAACAAAGTCTCCCAATCGCATCTTTAGGTCACATTGCCGAGACACATCAATCACATCAATCTGTTTGTCTGAACCTTAGAACAAAATGAAAAAAGTTTGAGAAAAACTATTTTTAAATCCCTAATACACCTTAGCCTAAACATCTTACCATAAATCGGTACAAATCTTTGCATTTAAATTTAATACTAAAAACTTTACCAATATATTGCTCTACATCGCTGACACCGAATGACGCTGGAGGAAGGGTCATGCCGAGGCCATCCCGCCTCAGCACCATGACAGGAACACTGAATGAATGCTCTTCTAGAAACTCGACTGTCAGCTGGGCCCCTGACGGCTTTAGCAAGACTTCATCCGCACTGTCATAGAGACGCAAACAGACATGTGCACAAGTTTTAAAGCACAATAACAGCTATACTAGATCAACGCTAGTACAATACAACGCAATCTACTGCAATAACAATACAAGGAGTGCCTTATGTTTGTCATTTCAACAGAATCATGGTTTTATCTTTAAACTTGTGAATAAGGAACTTTGCCTTTGCGGGAGACTTACCCTGGGAAGGTGCGGCTCCGTAGCTCCCTAACAAACTGTGGGCTGCCAGTCTTAACAGGCCGACCTGGATCTCTTGCTCCAGCAGCTGCACCATCTGTCTGCTTATTGCCTCCACGGCGTTTGCGCACTGGGAAAAGGAGAGACAGAGAAAAAAGATTAACAAGTGCATTATTACGTAAAAGTAAGCTCATAACTAATAATGTAAGCAAGGGATACTTGAGGAATGGTTACTCACTGACAGATGGTCCATGGGTGACCTGACAGTTGGGGCAGTGATACAGGTCAATCTCAGCTGCTTTGTCCTCCTCTACTCCAACACAGCTAAACAGAAAACATTCTTATCAGACAAAGAACGCACAGAAAGGATGCCTGTGGTGTATACAGCGTAAACCCACAGGAATCGTGCAACCAAGACAACAGATGAACCACATTATAAATCACACAACATAATATTTGAATATCATTGCCCACACAGGCAACATTAAGATTAACAGTGTTTATTTGGAAAACGACTCACCTTCCATGGAACCAGTCTTGACAAATGTCACACTCGATCATAAAGCGTGTCACATCATATGGCAGGCGACACAAGCAGTACACTGGAACTGATGCCATATTGTGTGTGTGTGTGTGTGTGTGTTTGTGTGTTTGTGAGAATTAACTTTCACTTGTTAAAAATGTTAAGGAAGGGAGGGACTATTTAACAAACTAAATGCTTTTATGCAGTAAGGGTAATGTTGCTGTTGTCTGTCACTTTACTTCCAGGTTTCTGATACTGATACACATGTCCACCGGGATTCACTGGGAAACCTGTTAAAACACAATGTGAGTAATGATAAACACATTAGCTACTCCTGCTGCAACCTGAGATGCAATTGCAGTACACCAGCTGGGTTACGTTAACGAAACTAACGTTAGGGGTTTCGGTAGCATAATATTGACCTTAAGAGTATTAAACTATTTCATATATTCTTCAAATACATAAAAGGAGAGGCTACTTTTTCTCATTTCTCTTACCAGATTTTGAATCAGAAACATTGTAATTCTGCTAAATAAAGATAGTTGTTAACAGTAACGTTAGCCAACAGGTAGGTCGTAACGCTAACTCACTGTTTGTAAACACGCTATGCCCATGGATGTTGTATTGCTATCTAACAGTAACGTGTTTACCAAGTAAGCTAACGTTAGCCATTTTAGCCGATGTGGCTAGCTAGCTAAGCTTTGCGAAGATGTAAACTTTAACTTAACGTTACACAAGTAAACACTTGGTGCAATTCATTTAGCTTTTAAACTTGAAAGAAACGCCCCATGCAGCTAACACATTTAAATAAATTTAAGCTAAACAAAGAAGCGTCGTTTGATATATTAATCGATATTTAACGCTAGCAACTCACCAAAATCTAGCTGCGGGAGGCCAAGCATACAAAAGCCGTTGTAATCCCTACGCAAGCTCGGGGGTACCTGCGGCCTTATTATGCAACGTAAATTATAAACAATTTGCTTTACCACATTTTTGTTTATCAACTCCGTAATGCCCAAATATAGAGTCCAGGTCCAGAAATTTACACTGGACCAGAAAACTAAAATCTGAAGCGACCAAACCGAGCACAATAACTACAAATAACAGCGTATTAAACTACATCAACGCCATTTCAAAGACAGACGGACGTCATACGGTTGTCTGTCGCTGTCTGCTATTGAAAGAACAATAAAGTTGTAAACAGTCAACTATGGAGTTGCATTCAGGGAAAAAAACTACTTCATTCAGTCTATGGTAAAAACCTTGCGTAACGTTTGGAGGTTCCGCACAAAGTTAACAAAGTTACTGAAACATATAGAGATAGATACCATAGTTTACAGTAGCCTAAAAACATGCTTTACACACACACACACGTATATTTTTATATATATATATATATATATATATATATATATATAATAGTGCACATATTAATAAACACAAAACAAATCTAGACATTTCTTTACTAATTATCCTTAACTTTTATTAACTAATTAACATTAACTTTTATCGTCAACTTGACGTGTCAATCAAGACCCTGTGGATTGTCCTCCACTTATGATTGGCAAGATATGGGAGGGCCCAATATGAGACTTTGTGCATGCGTAGTCTAATCATGCACACAACCAATGAACTTCAGCTTTACTTATGTCAATATTTCACATCATCATCACAACATCGTTCATCCCGGCCGCTGCAGACTCTACAACATTATCATGTAGTGCAGGTGTTGTGGTTTCTGTTCCTGTTTTTTTTACCCCACACACTCTCTGCATATCTTTATTATCTGTGTTTATATTTTTCCATTATAAGGACTTACTTTTTCAATATTATTTATAATCACTGCTCAGTATCATTTATATAATGGTTACTTCTTTTGCTATAATATTCAATTACATATTCAATATAAGTTCAACGTCACTTACTTACTCACAATGCAAAAAAAAGTTTTGTACTATGGCAACCGCACTTTACAATACCTTTTATTTAATGCCATTTTATATTAATTCAATAACTTTTGCTCAATGTCTGTTGTTTGTGTGTTTACTTTTTTTTTGTTGCTTTTTACTGAAGAAAACTGCTGTTTTTGTAATAAGGGAATCTCCCCATTGTGGGATGAACAAAGTATTATCTAATCTAATCTAATCTAACTCAAATGTTAAATTGGAGCAGATGGCTTCACTTTAATTTGATTATTGAAGGTAGATTAGACTACACCTCTACATTCATTAGAAAAATAAATCCATTTGAGAGAAAATAAATTAGTAGAGTAATTTAATGTATCTAAGGTTGCACACCTTTGAATGTACCTTTTCATTAATTTAATAGAATAATCTATTTTTTTTATTATTTTATGTATTAACAAATCAGTCAGGATTGGTCCACATATATTTTGCATTTGTAATTATTTAACTATGAATCACAATTTGCCTTAAATACATACCTACTACCATTGTTTTTAGATTTTGAAAGTAATACACTGGTCTTGTGATAAAAAAATCCACACAATCTTATACTTTGATGTTTAACATCATTTATTTTGATTAGTTAAAAAACATAAATAAAATCAACAGTTGAATTAGTTACAATTTACAGAGGCTAAATCCACAGCAACATACTTTTTTTCCAGGTTTCTCTGCTCAAATGTCCTTTTGCAATTGGTTCTCAGTCATGCCTTTTTGAGACTCCCCAGATTTTTGTTGCGTTATTTTGTAAATGACTTAAATCTGACATGCAGCCCAGCAGGACATTTTGTGTAAGTATGTTATGCGTCTTCCAGGTTGCATGGTTCAAAACCGAAATATTGACAAAAACAAATAATGTCAAAAATGACCAATCATTTTCTGAATGTAATCCTAAATGCCTCTGGCCTGTCAGGATTTAGAGAGGTATATCAAGGCAGGGGAGTCCCATGCAAACACAGATGAAAACCAGTATTTTCTATTTTCAAATAACCTCAGATTTATGATGAGAAAACAATTTTACAATTTGTACAACCCCATTTCAAATACAAAAATAATCTTTATCTTTTAGATAACATTTTGGTACCACTTTAAGGACAAAGCCAGCTCCACATCATGTATCATGATCATTAAACTGTAGCTTGCAATCAACATGTTAGTATTATACATGACAGCACAGTATATCACCTTCACTATTAATGAACTACATCTCTGTGAAAATGTGGGTTGTCTTGAAGTAGAAGATTACAAAAAAACTGTCATATTCTAGATTATGCATTTACTGAACAACCATACTCTTTAGCACACACTACTCCTTATTAACCATTCATGTTTTTTGTCTTGACTCACATGTAGCAGTCTCTAAGAACTGGTACAATCTTTTAGTTTTTAGTGGCACGTAATCTCTCTTTCATTAGTAAAACAGAAAAGCTGCTTTGACTACAGGCTACTTAGATGCCAAAAATTGTATTAACACCTGACCATTGATAGTCAAATGTGTATGGCTGAGTGCACTGATAACCCAATAACATGTAAAGTAATATAGCCACTGCAGATGTATTACTTTGTGTATCTTTGCATCTACAAATGAATAGTTGATAAATAGAAGAAGGGGACATTTTCACATGAGTAAATCTTGTGCAGTGTACATAAAGCAAAATAATGGCCCACAGTTCAGCTTCTGACTGATGCATTCATACTGACAGCCTATGGTCAAAAACTAACTAGTATACAGTTGAAACAAGGAATTTTTCTAAAGCCAAACAAAGTTGACAAATAGGCAAGTGAGGATCTGACAACTGTGCTGGACATCTGGTAGCGGTATATGGTCTAAACTCTCACTTTTTTTTTTTTTCTTGAGGAAACAAGCCCGAAACATAGGCAGAGTAAACATTTTCAGTTGAGTACAGTGACATTTGAGAGGCCGCTTTGAATGAAAGAATATACCAATATGCAAAATACCATGGGACTATAACAAAGCTTTGTCACAGAAAAGAATTTACACTCACACACCCACAAAAAAATCCATTTTTAAAAGGCAATATGGGAATGACCCATCTCCCCTGTCCATAGTTACTTGGCAGTTTTTCTTGTCTTTTTCCATCGTCCTCCTCAGCATGACACCGTGCTATACTTTGATATGTGGAGCTCAAACTAAAAACTAAAATTTTAAATACTAAAGCATTTCATACCGAAAGCAAATGTAGCCTACTCATGACTGAGGAATTTTCTCAGTAGGCTGCAAATGGTAAATGTGAGGTTCATGAATATACAGTAAGGGCAAGTCAAGATAGTCATAAGGTCGTGCATTCTGACCGGACCCGGACCCAGGTATCAACTGAACATAGGTGGCATATTTCAATTTACCATCATATTATGAACTCATCTGAATTTATGGTAATTCAGACTGTTTTTATGTAACAACTGCTAAACATAAAATAATACAAATGAAGCACATGCTGTAGCTCAACGCTGCAATAGTGTGTTTAGTAGCATTGTGGTAATGATGGTAGCCAGGTAACTCTATCATGCTCTGTGCTGTAGGCCTACATTTTTAAAAGATCATGTAACAATCATGAAAAGATCCTCTATGCATCTGGTTTTCATCAATGTGCTTTTACAAAAATATGTTATGCCTTACTGACAAATCCATACAATACATGCTGATCAATTTAGATGACCATTACTAATTGCACTTTTAGAATTGATAGTACTTTCACTGTATCTAGCATTAACAAATTAAACACATTGTCAAATATTTTGTGAGGTCATGTCCAACTAATCAGGTTTGAAAACAAAAACATGAATGTTAATTGTGTAAAAGAACACAAAGGATATTTACTCGGATAATCCATAAACACTCACCCACACTCATATATTTAGGAATTAATACATCTCAACACCCAAACATTCCAGGATTCATGAACCCCAGCTGCTGTGTTCCATATTACCCCTCATCTGTACATGCTAGAATCTCTCATCTTATCATCTCTCACAATCCCTGTATCTCATCCAGCAATACACTAGAATCCATATACTCATTGGGAGCAACGACTATCTCATGCATACACAGAACTAACACTGAAAGTGGATCTGCTTTACATCCTGATCCACTTAGTATTTCCTTCTCTTGCACCTTCATATAGACCTCACACTTCACCTCGGTTTCATTTCTGTCCCAGAGGAAGAGTAGAGGTAGGGGGTGTTGGGTGAATTTTGGCACTGGAAGGTAGAGCAACATTAGAGCAAGAGGAGGAAGAGGTTGAGGAGGAGCAAAATGTCCCCCCAGTAGTAGCAGTGCTATCTGTGGGTGCAGACGTGACACTGCCAGGTAGCATAGACACAGCTGTGGACACTGAAGATGTGGACAATTGGGAAGGCAGTAGTGGTTGGCTTTGAGGTGGTGAGTGGGGCAGCTGGGTGATGGGTTGTGTCTGTTGTAGTGACTGGGACTGTATGGCAGTTTGCATCTGGGGCTGTGGTATCTGCTGGCAGAGTGGGGACTGCTGATAGGTCATCTGCTGGAGGGGGTGAGACTGATGGAGATGTAAACTTTGCTGCATTGCTGGCACTTGAGCCATGTGCGTTTGCAGTGGTGGTCCCGGAGAGTGCAGGGCGGGCAGGCTTCCTCCACCTGGGTATTGGGCAGGGGCTGCTACAGGCAAGCTGGCAGGGGTTGGGGTTGACTGGGGGTTCAGTGATGCCACTGGAAACCAACCTGGTGGAGCCACCTGTATGGAATGTAGTATTAAGAACTAAGGGAATATTATAGAAAAATATTGCTTTGGTACTGCTGGCTCCTAAAACAAATGTAAGGAAGTAGGAATATGTCTGCCTTTTCTGCCCCGAACTATTTTGCTACTCCTCACAATGAATGCTGTCCGGCTTCTTTTGTTAATATTTTATGAAAGAAACATCTTTTATGAGAAAGAGACATTGAATTGTTTAATAATAAAAAAAAACACAACCGTATCCACAGAATTTATAATAAAACCTAAACAACCCATCTGACCATATATTAAAGGTAAATATGGTAATAATCACTGATAGATATTATAGTGAGTAGTCCTACCTCCGTCGGCTGGCTCCAGCCTCCTAACTCCTGCACCTGCTGAATCTGCTTGATTTGATTCAGCGATGGCTTGGGCGGGGCGGGACCCACCGTCTCCTTCGTCCAATTATCAACGAGTTTGTGCAGTTCATCTGTGAATGTGCTTTTTCTTAGAGGACTGTGATCTGCGGAACAATAAGGGCACGTGTCATAACACTGATTGTCAATAAATTCAGTGTGTCTTGATACACTGATGACAAACCATACCTCTTTTAGCAGGCAGTGAAGTGCAGTGTTCTGGGTTACAGTATTGAGGCAATGTACTCTGTTCACCACCTGATAAACTACTTGACTGCTGAATCCCTAGACGGGAGATACAAGAAACAGTCAAACAGAGAGCAAGCAACAGAAAAAAGTGAGTAAGAAAGATTTTTATAAAAGTGCGTACCAGAGTGCGTAACTCCATTGTTATCCATGTGAGAGTGAGGCCGGGGTCGGATCCTGATTTTGGCTGGCCTGGGCCTACGAGGGGAGAGTACAGGAGGTCCCATGGGAAAAGGAGGGATCCGAGACAGGGAGGCGGGCAGACTCTGTCTTTGGTCTTTGAGGGAACGAAGCTGTCTGTACAGCTCCTGCAGCTCTCTGTTCTGCTGGGACTGAAGGGATACCACCTCTTTAATGTGCCTGTAGACGAAGAGATACAAAACAGAGAGCAGAAGGTGGTGAGAAAAAAAAAGAAAAACAAAAAGGGCACAAAGACTAAAAACAGGTTATATTGGCAAGAAACAACATTAAATGGAAGCATGAAATAGGCAATAAACAGAGAGCAATACATCAGGTAAACTCTAAAACAATGGAGTTAAATATTTGCCCTCACTGACTTACTTCTTTTTAAGCTTGTGTAGTTCTTTTCTCAGATCTTCATCCTCTAGCTCACACTCATCATCATCCTCATCATCACTGCTGTCCGGAGGTGAGTGGCTGTGCCCATGACCCCGAGGCAGGTGAGCCATTGCTGGGGTCCTTTTACTTTCATCTTTCTCTCCCTCCTTTGCACGAGATCTCCTCCTTTCCCTCTCCAGATCAGGAGACACCGGGGAGCTGTCAGTCTGTCTGTCCTGTTTCTTAGTCTCGGCCTGGGTTACAGAGAAGCGTCCAACTTTCCTGTGAGTGCTACCATGGCCTGATGGCACAGCCTTTGGGGGAGAGGACTGGGGAACTGGAGTTACCTGATGGCAGTGGAAGTAGGAAACAGTAGCTGCTTGTTCAGACTGCAATGAAAGTTCAGACTATTAAGTGGCAAAGATAAAAAAGTTATTTTTCTCATACATGGAATCTTCCTTTCCGGGAATGAGGTGAATTTTGGGGTGGCGCCTCCTTCTCCTCTCTAAGTGCCTGACTGCCGGAACACCCATCTGATAAAGAGATAGGGATGAAAAACAAAAAGGGGAGACAAATGACACAAAAAGCAACAGACACAGTTAAATGTGAAATATTAAATGACAGAGATACATAAATACAGATGGACACGTATAGACGTGGTGCACGAACACAAAGGCACAGTGTTAAAAAGCACCCATTACTGTCACACATAATCAACTTTGTAATTTACATGACTAGCATGCATGTCTATGTGTAAACATATGTTGAGGTCTGTGGCAGTCATTGTTTTCTAAATTATAAACAACAAACTGAAGAATAAATGCAAGTTATGGATGTTAAAATTCATGCTCAAGAGAAATGTGGGTGTGTGGGAAGGGGTGGTAAATGTTTTTTTCAATAAAAACAAAATGATTGTAAGTCATTCAAATTAAACAAAAAACACATTGTGAAATGGCAGATGAATGTTTACAACAGTATACCCCCACCCACCCACACATCCACTCTTTCATTCTCACCATATTCCCACTTACATACCAGACAACAAAGCCCAATATCACATTTGAGATCTGTGCACAGATCAACAGTGTTATTGTTCTGTTTGTTTGATATTTGGGATTACTGCATTAGCATTGTGAGTACATAGATAAACACTGCATAATTTAGGGACAACATATAAATATGCAGCCTGATAAAGGTGTTACTTACAGATAACGATCCATTATTAGTCACTTGTGTAGAACATTACATACATGCTCATGCAGGTGCACTTGTAGCAAAGGATCTAAGGTACTGCTACACTTAAACATATAAACACAAACACATGGCTGAAATACTTCAACAGTGTAATAAATCTCAGACGTGTATGTAAAGCCTACCCATGCACAACTGACCCTGATAGTGACTCGTAAACTCTGGGTAATATGCACAATATATCCTAGAACTTATGACTTTCATCATAATCTTAATATTTTATACAAATAATGCCAGTAATCTTCATAAATGCATCTACTACAACTACAGCATATAGTAGAGTCTCAGGGAGCAATGCTATACTGTAGGAGCTGACACAGAAAGTGTTCACCTATTCTGAACTGATTATATAATATCAGTTTAGCAATTTAGCATCTATCTTATCTGTGTTATGACGTCATGATACACTGCTACACTGAGCCAGTAGGTGGAGGTGATGGTTGCTGCTGGCTTTTGACTTGAGGCAAAGAAAAGTGTGGGGGGATGAAGTGATATGTCTTGTCCCCACAGCTGGCCTTTACACCAGAGCTCATCTGTCCTTGGATGGGCATATGATGCCAACCTCTTCCTAATCATCCACCCTCTACTCTCATCTGTTCTTGCCCCAGGGTGAGTAACCCATGCAAAAGGAAAGATTGCCAAGAAAATAAATTAAGTACAAAAAAAAATTCATAAAAGAAACAAAGAAAACACAACAGTAATGTATGTAGTGATATCAACACTAACAATACATGGGGACTATTGTCAAATTACAATTTACAAAAACAGAATTATTTAGCTGTAAATATTAACATCCTTTAACATTAACATTATTATTTTGTTATTAATTCCTGATGGTTAAGAAAGTTATTTTACTATGTTAAAACTAGTATTAGATATTAGATTTAAGTCCATGCCTCAACATCCCATTCTCTCTCTCTCGCTCTCTCTCTCGCTCCCTAAGAGGACGCTACCTTGCGGGACTCTGGGCTTCTTGAACAAGCTGGCGGAGTGGCGCAGTTTGCACGCCCAGTTTTTGAATTTGCGAGTCCAGGATTTCTTGCTAACAGGATTTCTGATACTAGGACATGTCAGGTTTAGGCCAAAATATCCACCTCCTGCATTGTGCTTCTGCTGTCCATGCCGGAAGGGGATCGGGTGCTGATTGGGGGGCCCCGATGCGTCTCCAGTGGTACTGGTATCAGAATGTGGGGGTACAGCCTAGGACAGTTAAGACAATTAAGAGTGGCTGCATGTAGTTGGGACGTTCATAAAGGAGAGACATTTAAAGATTTAAACACAACAAATATTACAGACAGCTTTACACAGCAATACACAGAAATATATATTAACAGTAAAACAATGTAAATTCAGTACAGTGAAAGAACAATTTGGGGTTTTTACTCACAACAATGGTTGGTTCTCCTGGTACAGGTGGACGCTGGGGACCAGCAGATTCATCGTCATTGGGAAGCAGGAGAGAGGTAGGCGGGGTGGACGTGGCAGAGGTGGAGGGGAGAGATGGGCCAGGCTGTTGTTCCACCGGGCCCATCTCCACAAAGCTGGGCACTTCTGAGGAAGCTTTCTCTCCTCTGCCATCCCTCTCTGGGTCAGGAGAGGTAGAGGAGGAACGGGAAGAGGTGGAGGAGGACGAGGAGGAGGAGGAGTGAGGGGAAGTATCTGAGGAGGAGGCAGGTGGGATGAAAGACAAGTGATGGAGTGATTGTGGCTCAGATGACTCATCTCCTCCTGCTGAGGTGGAGGCAATTGATGTAGGACCAGATGTTCCACCCGTCAGCCCTGCACCGCTGCTGTACTCCTGATATAACAAGTTCCTCAGCTTTTCATCCAATGTTTTTATGCGGTTGTCTACAAATTCAATTTTGGGGGGGCCTTCACTGTCTGACTCGGCCACAGAGGAAGGCTGAGCAGGGGATGGTGTCATTGTGAGGGGGAGAGCGGGGACAGGGCCTTCAGCGATGCCTAGCTGGAGAGGCGCCAGAGAGGAGTCAGAGGAAGGTTGAAAAGGGGAAGAGTAGCTGCATGTGTCCTCTGTGAAACTTGTCTCTCCTGTGGACGCCTCTGACATCTGTAAAGAGGACTGCTTCTGCAGCAGAAACTGCTGCTGTTTTTTGGGTGTGTCCATGGCTTTAACCACGTCTTGCTGCTGCTCAGTGTGTTGCAGCTGTTTCTGTGACTGTATATGTTGTTGGGGCAGCTCAGCAGGGATTTGGGTTTGTTGTGGAATCTGCTGTTGCTGTACAGCGCTAACATTTAACTGTGCCTGTTGTTGAAGAAACTGTTGACTATTTGACAGGGGCGGCATTTGGCTTTGATCTGGATTTAAAGACACAGCACTCATACACAGCTGAGGTTGCTGATGCTGTAGCTGCTGCTGCTGTAAGTGTATTGTCTGTTTTAGGTTTAACTGTTGGTGATCAATGTGGGCTTGCTGTTGAGGCGCTGCAGCAGCTTGGGGTGCCATAACATGCTGTGGTAATTGTTGTAACTGAGGCTGTTGCAGCAACTGCGGGGTATACTGTGGTGTTTGCTGTTGAAGAAGGGGTTGTTGGGTCTGTTGTACAGGCATTGATGGCAGAAACTGCTGCAGAGGCACAGACTGTTGTAACAACTCTGTATGACCCGAAAGAGGCACAACCTGCACGTCAGTCAGCTGTTGTTGAAGTGGTATTTGTTGCTGCATTAGTTGCTGATGTTGTAACTGCTGAAGAGACTGTTGGAGTGCTTGTTCCTGCTGCAGCTGAATTTGTTCTTGGTACACTTGATGTTGCTGTGGCATTGTCTGCTGCATCTGCTGTACCTGGTGCTCAAGCTGTATTGTCTGTAGCTGTGTCTGTTGTTGTGTCTGTTGTGGGGCTGGCTTGGCCACCTGAGGGAGTGCCTGCTGCTCCGTGTCAAGTTGGCTTACCACAGAAGAGGTCACTGCAGCAGCAGGAGGGGAATGAAAAGAGGTTGAAGACTGGTCCACTGCAGGCATATTTAACCTTGGAGCAGTCATTGTATCCCCTATACTTGGACCAACATTGTAGCAACCACTGCTTCCAGGAGAAGTGAGAACATCATGGAGAATGGTGGTGGGTGTGGAAGACACAACAATAGGAGCAGTAGACAAGGTGGGGAGGGTAGCAGCAGCAGGTATTGCTATGGATGAGGGAACACTGGACATCTGGTCAACAACAGCTGAGGTAAGGACTGGCAGGTAAAGACCACTTGAAGCAGTGACATGGGCAGAGGCCTCAAGAGTGGAGGCTGGTGCAGAGATGCTTTCAGAGGCAGTTGTGTGAGGAGCCGGAGCAGTGATTGCTGAGGGGGTGGAGATTGATGGGGAAGTGGAAGGGCAGAGGGGAGAAGCCATTTCAGTTAAGGACTCCAGACTCTGGGATCCTTCACTTTCTACAGCTGAAGAGAGTAACACATGGTTAGTTTCTGTAATGCTGCCAAGTCAATTATATTAATAAGGCACAGCATTAAAATTTACATTGGTAGAGCTCACCTCTCACTGTTGCAGACTGAGGTATCCTCATCTCTGTAGTGGGTGGGGGCGTGCCTGCTCCCTGACCGGATAGAGAGTCTCTATGGCGGATGGTCTGGTTGATAAAGAAGCGCCAGCGTCCCACTGGGGAGGAATGGGGCACTGAGTCTACTGAAAATCATAAAGATATGTTATTACTTATAAGTTTAGCTATAGAACGTATAGCATTTTCTCATTATGTAGTTCTGTTTTTAGCTGACTTAGAAACAATAAATGCATTACTCACTTGAAGAGCTAGTGGGAGTGCTCACATGCAACTGGTCAGTTGATCCAGTCTAATAAAGAAATAAAGATTCAAATTCATCATTATCCAATCAAAAAAAGAAAAATAAGAGAGGAGATAAGGTGATAGGTGGAATATAGGAATCAACATACCTGTGAATGTGTTTGAAGAATTTCATGAGCTTTCTTAACTATGGCTCTAAGCTGTTCAACAAATTTCTCTTTCTCCACATCAAGGACAAAGTCCTCCTCCACCTATTAACAAAATGCAACCAAACAGTAATTATTAAGTCATTAATAGTCTACTTTCAACAAGCAATGCCTATGATGGAAATACATCAGCAGTCTACCATGTAATCTGCTATGTCCTCTGGTGCATCCCCTTCAATGTCAAATTTAAATGTCACCATCTTGTTGGTATGGGTTTCCAACTGGCATTCCACCATATTGTCCCCACTGCCTGACACCTAATTGGACAAGACAAATTAACATTTTACATTAACATACATTAGTAAAGATGAATTTAGCATTATAGGGGGTTATTTTTTGCGGTTATTTCACCTGGAGCATGCTCAGTTGAAACTGATGTGAAACTTTCTCAGGCCTCTGGCAGGAAGCTCGTCTCTGAGTCTTTAACTTCTCAAACTTCCCATTGGCCAAGAGCTGAAGAGTTTCTTCTCCATTAGCTGGAACAGACCTGTGGATTTTAAGGTAGTAGGGCTTCACTAACAATATGCTGTACATTTGAGTATTTTACAAAACAACACAAAGACATGAATCTAAGGTCTAAGAGGTCGTTGGCCATTATGTGGATATGGTCGATACAGGCAAGCAATGGGCCTCATGCAAGATCCACTCGTACAAACAGATTCATTCTTTTGTGACAAATGACTTAAGATAATTTGTGGCATTCACCAATATTCTACTATGTATGAACGACCTTCAAGAGTGGTCTAGACTTGTTGTATGAGTCCTGTACAGTTCTGCCTTTCTCCACAGGGCAAAAAACACTAATTTGACCTACAATCATGAATTTTGGAGGTATACAGACATTAATAAAAGAAAGGCCTACAACGCAATGCATAAAATATATAACCCGAATGCAATTTGAATATTCTCTTCACCATTCTATAATTATCTTTGCTTGCCAATTTACTGAGACATTCTTTTTTAATATATATGATTTTTATAGGCATATTTCAGCAAGGCAAAGGGGTTTAACATAAACAGACAAAAATGTTTTGTCATGAGGCCCAATGTGTTAACACTTTGAGAAGTCCAATTACACTTAACATCTACATGTTTTGCCTTGTTAAGCTGCTAAAATACCCTAATTTCAGTACTCATATAGTTTTTATATAGATGGACATACATAATGTTTGGACATGCAACAACAATAATCGGTAAACAGAGCTAACATCAGACTGTAATGATATCAGACATACCCTGACAATGAATGATGTTCTGTACTTGACAGGTACGGACCATCCTGTAGAGTAACATGAATACAGACACAAAAGAGTACCCAGGTACAAAGAAACAATTACACAAAAAAACATTAACAATGTCAGATGCAAGTAAAGCTATAATGTAACAATGGATTTACATTTAAAAACAAGTGTATTGTTCTATGCATATAATGTTTTATGATTTGGTTTGATTCAAAAAGGCAAAGTCAAAGTGTTTTTAAATATGAGATAGCAGTACTCTCAATCATTCTGTCAGTATGTTAGCAAAGTAAAATTAATTCTTAATTAATAAAGCAAACTTTCATTCTTCTGTACCTGAACAACGGCCAGCAGGGAAAGGTCACAGTCTGGCAGCGAGGCTTGGGGCAGTTTGGGGGCATTAGATTCGAGCACTGGTAGAGCAGGGACAGGCGGAGGGGAGGAGGGTATAAAGTCGGCCTGCCTTGGTAAGGTTACCTGGACCTCTGGTGGAGAAGTAGGCAGCTCTGGCACAGGGGCAACAGGATGAAGGGATGGTAGGATTGGGAGAAATGGTAGTGATGTTGGGGGACATGAGGAACGAGAGGGGCAGAGGGGCATTTGTTGTGCAGGAAAAACAGCATGAGGTTGAACAGGTTGTTCAGCAATAGGTGTCTGAGTTTGTGTCTCAGTATGAGAATGAGGTTGTGTCTGTGTCTGCATTTGGGAGTGTGTTTGGACCTGAAAGCTGATTTGTGCGTGAGCTGGCAGCATCTGCTTAGCTTGGTGCTGAGGAGACGGAGGGGCGCCTGCCAATAGGTGACTATAGAGGGGCAGAGTCCTGTTCTGGGACTGAGGCTCTGCAACATTACTGGAGTCTATCTTTGCAGAAGGATGCATCACCAGATGTGAAGCAGGTGGGCACTGTGAGGTTAGCTGACTCTCATTGAGTGCTATCACAGCCTGCTTTATAGAAAGTGGTTGCTGGATGGGAGTTGGGATGGGCTGCGCCAATAATTGGGCCTGCAGAGAAGGTGGAGCTAGTGGTTGCTGCGTTTGACAAAGCTGTAGCTGCTGCTGGTATTGCAATGCAGATTGCGGCATAGGAGGCTGGGAGATAGACTGAATAACTGAAGGGTCAGCAGTGCCGCCTAGGGGCTTCTGCTGGGCCGGCATTGGATGTGGTGTTGTTTGGCCTGGAACATAGGCTGGCCCAGTCTGCTGCACAGGATGAGTGGCAACGAAGTTTGCAGGGTCAACTGTAGAACTGAGACTTTCTGTTCTAGTTTCACCACTTCCAGCAGAGCTAGGAGACAGAATAGTCTGCTGATATTGCAGTACTGGCTCTTTTTGCTGCTGCTGTTTCGTAATATGAGTTATATCCTGTTGTACAGATGGCATGGCTTGGTGGGTAGGCTGAGGGACATACTGCGGGGGGAAAAGACCAGCAGTAGCCTGAGCATGCATCTGACTAGGTGGCTGGTCTTGAGTATGTTGCTGGAGCTGGGGATGCATGAGCCCTGGCATTTGTGCATTTTGCTGAACAAGAGTCTCATGTTGGATCTGACTCGGGATTGAGGTAACTGCAGCTGGAGGCTGGAAAGTAGCTAGGCCTCGTTGGCCCATCATCTGAATGTCCACAGTTGGGCCTTGACTATGCGGTTCCTGGGACTGACCAATTGTTAGGTGCAGAGGCTGAGTCTGGATCAATGGCTGAGCAGTTACCTGGCCCTGTGTGAGAGTGGCAGGTCCTGGGTAACTAGTCTTCAAAGGAATTTGCTGGGTCTGCAAGATGTGGGTCTGTCCATGGATCACAGTCGCAGGAGGAGTTCCTTGGGCCTCAATCAAAGCCTGAGCTGCTTGGACTGCGGACTGGGCCATAAATTGGACTGGAACCTGGTTCTGGGGATGAGCCTCACTTTGTTCTTGCTGTGTCCGGACAGGGATGTGTGTAGTCTGAACGGCCATGGGGACCTGTGCCTGTGAGACAATTTGAGTTTGGTGGTGAATCACATCATTGCCGGGTGGAGCTCCAACTGGGATAATAGGTTCAGTCACAGAGCTGTGATGCTGCGTCTGGGCAACAAATGCTTGCTGCTGCTGTATCAATGCTGCCTGCTGCTTTTGCTCCATTGCTTGTTGCTGCGTGAGAGTGGTATTAGGTGTGAACTGAGGGGTGTTTACTTTTAGGGTACACACATGCTGTATACCAGTTGGTTGCTGCTGAATCTGCTGCTCACCGTTACTTTGTGGAAGAGGGACAGCCTCTTGCTTCTCAGTTTGCTGAAGTTGAGCAATTGCTCCTTGCTGCTGCTGCTCTTGAATTTGTTGCTGTATTAGAGCCTGTTGCTGTAATCTCTCTGCTTGTTGTTGTTGTAACAGGAATTGTTGCTGACGCTGTTGCTCGAACTGTTGTTGCAACAGGGCTTGCTGCTGCTGCTCTATCTGATGTTTGAGTTGTACTTGTTGCTGCTCATGTTGCTGTTGCTTTAGCTGAGCTTTCTGCTGTAGCTGATGGTGTTGTAAAATAGCCTGCTGTTGGAGATGCTGTTGTATCAGTGCTTGTTGCTGTTGTTGTTCCATTTGTCGTAGTAAGGCTTGCTGCTGCAATTGTTCATTTTGCGGTTGGGTCTGCTGGGGTTGCTGCTGCAATACAATTTGTTGATGGTGTTGTCCACTTTGCTGAATCTTCTCTGGTTCTTTTTGTATTCCTATTTGTTGATATAACTGAGTCTGCTGCTGTTGATGTAAAGGAGGCTGTTGCTCCTCTAATTGATGTTGTAAAAGTGCTTGTTGTTGTTGCTGTTGTTGTACACGACCTTGCTGTTGTTGCTGCTCTTGTTGCTGTTGAATAAGAGCTTGCTGCTGCTGTTGATCCAACAATTGCTTGTGCATAAGTGCTTGCTGCTGCTCTAGTTGATGTTGTTGTTGCTGCTGTTGAAGCAGTGCTTTTTGTTGCTGCTGATCAAGCTGTTGCTGGACGTACGTATGATGTTGCTCAATCAGTTGTTGCTGTTGTAACACTGTTTGCTGAACCTGTTGTTGCAGATGTGGTTGTATCATGGTCTGCTCATGAGGATCCCCTGTTGGTTGCTGTTTGTAAGTCTGAGGTTGCTCCCCTGGCTGTGGTAATGACATAGCACACTGCTCCATACCTGGTTGTGTAGGTAATACTTGCTGCTGAGGAGTTGTGTGGACAGGATGAACATGCGGCTGTACATAGATCTGCTGCTGAGGCTCATGTTGATGTTTCTGGACAGCAATAGCTGAAAGACTCTGTGGATGATGATCCGTTGGTGGCTTAGTGGCATTAACTGGTCGTTCGAGCTGAGTGGCCTGGGCCTCCATTTGCTGCTGCGACTGCCGATCCATCCCTATCTGTTGTTGTTGGACAATAGTCTGAGGGATCATGACAGGCTGTGTTTGCTGGGGTGCTGGCTGGGGAATGATGTCAGTGAGCTGCATGGGAATGGCAGGGGGTTGGGTCTCCTGAGCGAGGGGCACAATGCTCCCCTCTAGTCCAGCAGGATCCCTGACTGACATAGATGTAGTGTGAACATTAATGGGTGCTTGTATGTATGACTGTGAGTGGGCCAATGACCCATGGGGAGTGGCATCTGATGGGAAAGTTTGTGACTACTCAGTGATAATGACAGAATGATGATTGGTGTTGAAAGAAGAGGAAAAAGAAAGTGGAAAAATGTGGTAAGAATAAGCTCGGGCAAGGAACATCAATTATCAACACAATTAATTTTATACAACAGGGTTTTCCACAGTGTTTTATAGTGGAGGTGGGCTGCCTTACCTGAAATACAGACCGCACAGCTACATTTATAAAAAATAAACACAATACTTTAATAAATTAAAACATAAACCTTTAGGTAAAAAGAGCAGAAGCACTATTTCACATGGCAAGGCTATACAGTATATTTAATTAGAAAGGCTATTAGACCATTACATCTTACCACCTGCACTACAAATCTCCTGGGGAAAACCCTGTACAGCACACAGTCTAATGGTCAATTGCAGAAGATTATTAGGATTATTTAGGATTAGGTAAATAGTTATTTAAGGTAAAAGAACCCAACATGTGATAGAGTCGTGGAACTATAGCTTTACTTACATTAACAATAATGTTAAATGTTGTAGCCACCGTGTAAATATGGCTTTCATAATAATAATTAGTGTCATCACCCTTTTCACCTGAAAATATTGTTGATGGAGACTTGGTGATACCTGTGTAACCATGGTAATGGGCTGAAGAAATGTCTGACCAACAGATCCCCCTCCACTTTGGCCTACGGACATGTTGGACATACTAAAACTATGACCAATAGGCGCATTTGGAACACTTCCACTCTCACCAATTGGGAGCATTTGATGATGAACCAATGTGCCATTGCTCTGTAATGCAAGCAGAAAAGTTAATGAACAATGTGATTTATCAATACAATGATTTTATTAATCAGTTTGGTGTGATTAAAAAAACAATGTATAGACCTACAGATGCTATAGGGGGGAGAGCAGTCTGGGAGTGGGTGTACGTTTGCCCTTGCTGAGAGTACGCCTGGCTCTGTCCACTTGCATAGGATTCACAGCTGGCAGACCCAATGCTCTCACCTGCTGAATTAAAGACAATTTTTAAAAGGAGAAGGAATGTAAAAACAAATTAACTAATTGCGTAACTCTTTACTAAACTGTTGGCCTATGAAGTACATCCTGAAGGTGTATATTCTACCTGGCAAACTAGGGTTTGTCCCACTGAAAATGTGTTGCTGTCGGACATGCTGGTCAACCTCAGGCGGCTCCCCAGACTCATGCCCTCCTCCTCCTGTCTGTCCAGCTGCCCCTGGCCCCAGTGAGGATGGGCAGGATGGATGGGATAAGGTGCAGGAGGTGAGAGTGGAGTCTCTTCTTTCTTCAAAGCCTTGCTGCTGCTGGAGGAGCTGCTGCTGTCGACGCTCCCGTGACTTTTTGATCAGATTTACTCGATCCCGGATGGATTTTCCCACCACTTTGGCATCACTCTCATGGAAGAATCCTGACTTTACCTGAGAGAGAGAGAGAGAGAGAGAGAGAGAGAGAGAGAGAGAGAGAGAGAGAGAGAGAGAGAGAGAGAGAGAGAGAGAGAGAGAGAGAGAGAGAAAGAAAGAAAGAAAGAAAGAAAGAAAGAGTGAGTTATTAATGACTAAATGATTAAAGTAGGCTAGCACCTTGAAAATACTGATATGTGAGCTGAAGGATTTCCCCCACCTGAACTTCCTGCAAGCTTTGAAGCTTTTTCCCAGTCTACCCTATCCTACACAGGAACCTCCCTTGAACCCGTTTGTCATGTATAAATTGTTTCTGTGTCTCACCATCTCTAAAGCCACTTCCTCAGCACTATCATTCTCCAGGTCATAGCTAAACTCAATGGCTTCGTTGTCTTTGTGCTTTCCCTTTAGCTTCTTGGGATCTTCAACCCAAATCCGGAGAGCCAGACAGTCCTGGGTGCCTGTGTCCTCCTCTGCCAGCTCCACCCGGACCCCTGTGTCCTCCCCAAAGAATGCATGGTTCAGGAGGTCTCGGATGGAGAGTCTGTCACAGGAGAGACAACAAAAAGACCAGGGATCTTGAAACCGGCACCAGCTTGTGTTATAATCCTGATCAATAATTCTGCATGAGACACTGTAGTATGTCATGTTATGAAAGTAAAGCCTGCTTACCTCTGGCTCTTGTTCTGACGAATGCAGCATTCAATGATCTCTTTGATCTCTGGGTCATTCACTTTATCAAAGCTGGCTGGCTTTATACCCTGCAGACATATTGAAAACATTGGAAAGAAAATTATAGCATTAGGTTCTGGGATACTGTATTGAAGACATTAAGTTGGGGTCCCATTTAAATAGACTACTAAATAATTAAGATAACACATGTCATCACCTCCATTGGGCTGAGTTTATATGAAGTCAATGAGACTCACACTTGTGACTTTGCGATAGATCTGAGCAGCATTTTGGCACTCAGAGTAGGGGTATTCTGAAGTGGCCATCTCCAGCATGCACATCCCGAAGGCGTAGACATCAACAGACTCATCATAGTGCTCCTCATACATCTCTGGAGCCATAAACTCTGGGGTTCCTGTTAAGACCAGAGGGTAGTTCACGGTCAGTTACAAGCAGAACAGCTAAATAGAGCCCCAAAGTCAACGGACAAAGGGAAACTCTGATAACAATCTTCCTGGCGATTGCTCTTGCTTCCTGAGTTAAACTTTATTGAGCTAAATGGTACTCACAACCCATTGCCTAGGTTGGAACACAGAGCCTACATCTCATTAGTGGTCTCTGTTTGCATTAAGTGTGGACCACATGGATTTTAAAGTGACTGTGTCAATAAAAATCTATACCTCCAGGCAGCTGATGCCAGTCTGACCAGTGCTGTATGCAGAGAAAGTATATTTAAAGTTTGCTCAGTTTTTGCTGATGTAGCTACTACATGCCTGGCATTTATCTTGGAAGTAGTTGGTCTACTTATGAAGCCTACCTATGACACTTTTGGCAAAGGAGGTCCGCATAAGAGTGGCCAGTCCCAGGTCACCTATCTTGACCGAGCCTGTGGGGCCTGTTATGAAGATGTTGTCACACTTCAGGTCCCGATGGACTATTGGAGGAGTCCTGGTGTGAAGAAAGTGAAGCCCCTTAAGGATTTGCCGACACCAGCTCCTCAAGACCTTGGGTTTCATCACCTTAAAGCGCTTCAGGTAACTGTGCAGAGACAAAACAAGATAATGTAGTCAAACTCAAATAATACTTTAATCAGCCACTGATAGACAGCTATATGATCAGAATGAGAGATAAAACAGTATATAAATACCATAGAATTGTAATGCATCATGATAATGGGGCATTCAACTTCACTTGAATCACTCTGAATATTATGTTTTATATAATAAATTTAGATTGATTAGATGCATTTTCTGTCCCATAAAGATAAAGTAAATTATTAGTATCTTCATTAGTATTAAGTTATTAATATTAAGTTAATTAAATCAGAAGTTGGTTCTTTGAAATTTGTAAAGTACAATTAACTAAAATAAAAAGAACCATTCCACCAGTCCCCTTGCAGATTTGAGCTTGATTATATTTTTGTTTTTTGGGAGAAGACTTTACTGAACAACTGAGGAATGAGTTGATATTTGCTTACAAAGAAGGCAGAAATACAGCTATTGGTTAGCACTGTAAAATGAACACTTAAAGATGGCATCAGTCAGAGACTGTACTAAACATTTTCTAGACCTTTCAAAAACGTGTAAATCATGATGTAAACTGTATATAAATGTGTTTCTTTTGGTAATTTTGGTGCATTGTTACTATACTAAACAATTGTGGGTGACATTTAATCTACAGGGTGTCATGACATCACCAAGAAATACAGAAAGGTGTACTAGGATTAGAGAATATTATTTATGCTAATCAGAGACTTTGTCTGAAAGATTATTTTTTACACAAATGAAAAAAAACGAAACAAAACTACCCATTAATAGTGAGCTGTCATTAAGAGAAGAATATTAGATATTAGGAAGTTGTGCTTACGTTTTGAGTGTTCCAGAAGTCATGAGTTCAGTGACCAGCACAATGCACTTCTTGCCGCGGAGCACAGACTCCCACGAATCATAGAAGCGGACGATGTTGGGGTGCTGGAGACCCTTCAGCATCTCTGCCTCCTCCTTGAAGCGTTGCTGCTCCGCCTTGGTCAGCTTGCGATCCTGAAGTGAGAGGTACACACCAAATGATTGGGCATGATTGTGAACATTTGGTTCCCCAGGGCTTTACAGATTCTTATACACTGGCAGGCAGTTCTTTTATTACAAACAGTGCTTCATTTATGTCCATAAGCTGTACAAGAATGCTGCCACGCAATTCTGTCCATGTCACAAAACATCAAGAGTCTACCAGACACCAGACACCTGTGACTGTGCACTACCCCCTACTGCCACTAGATGGTGCTAGCAATACAGAGTTGCAGCAGTGCTGAGACAACACCCAAGCCCTGGCTTAATAAAACACATTTCTACTGCATCTGCCACATCTGCCTAGTAGAGATGGTATGATATCATTTTTTGCTTCCCGATACCAATTACGATACTTGAACTTGCGTTTCGGCCGATACAGAGTACTGATCCAATAACATCATGTCATGTATTTTATTAGGTTTTAACAACTTTATACTACTATTCCTGTCTGAATGTGATATGATGTGATATGATTTGTTATTGGCATGACTCAGGGTTACACTCTTTGTGAAACATGAACAATCACAGACAACGAACACTGTAGACAGTCAGTCATAATGGAAAAAGAACATAAACTACTTTAACGTAGATTTTCTTTAGGGCTTTCTTATGAGGTATCGAATCGGTCCATTTACTACAGTACTTCCCAATACCGATACCGGTGTTTAGGGCAATATCGGCGGTGATACCGGTATCGGTATCGGAACATCTCTAATCCCTAGTATGGCAGCCAGAATGGATATGGCAAAAATCTAATTCACTAGCATGGGCAGTATCCCACAGGAACAGACACAGCCACTGACACTAGAAAAAGAATGTAATGAATATCTTGTATTTCTTTTGTATTGTTATGTATTCTTCTCTCTTTTCTCACCCTCGGTGCACTCATTAATTTATTTAATGTGCTGTATTCCGACAAAAAGTATTTACATCCCATATATATTATCAAGTCAATAAGAAATTGTGAATATTCAAGTGATGTGATATAATATTGAATCAATCCATCACATGTTATTTAAAGTGTTAAATCGCCATTAAACACTGTCTCAGTGCACTTTCCAATTAAAGGAACACAGAAATAACAGACAGCAACAAAACAAGTGAACAGCATTAAAGCAGTAATAATAAACAATACAAAACCAGCAACATAAGAGAATAAGTGAAAAAGGTTTGTTTGTGAAGGACGCAGAAAGGATGTTGGCTGTACTATACTGAGTAGAGGTGGGTTTTTTAATCTAAATTTAAAAAATGTCAACTGAGTGAGATCTTTAACATGTAGTGGGAGGCCATTCCAAAGATGAGGAGCACGGGAGAATGCTCTATAACCAACTGATTTTTTTGTTTACTAGGGAAATGACCAGAAGACCAACATCAAGAAAACAAAGAGAGCGTTCCAGTGTTTATGGTGTAATAAGCTCAGATAAACAAAGTGGCGCGAGTCCATGCAGGGCCCTATATGTTAAAAGAACCTTAAATCTGCTGTAGCACTAGGAGGCAGTGTAAAGAGAGCAGAACAGGTGTTATGTTATCATATTTTCTATCAGGATTTTGTCTTGATTCTGGCTGCAGTGTTCTGAGCAAGTTAAAGGCCTCTACTGGCACAATTTGGAAGACCAGAAAAAAGGACATTGCAGTAGAAGTTGGGAAGACACAAAAACATGGATTACAGTTTAAGTATCCCGAAATGATAATATGGGTAAAATTTTTGCAATTTCACTGAGATGGAAAAAGGCTGTCTTGGTAAAATGTTTGGATAATCAAAAACAAAGCTCACAATCAAAGCATTTTACAGAGGAGAAGATCAGTGTGTATTTTTAGACTTGGCACAAGCAACTGCCGTTGTCTCCATGTGTACATATATAGCGACACATTTTAGGTCTGTGGTCTTTTGAACTTTGTTGACCTTGTGACCTGTAAGGGCTTTTTGTTTTCAATGGTAGTGAAAAGTTTGAATAGAAAACACACTTAAAGAGTTCTTTGCCACAGCAAGCAACCTTTAACCATTTACGTAAAACAAAAATATAAGAAAAGAACAGACTTTCCGTGTCTGACTTGATATCAGCGACGGAGTCAGATGGCAGCTATCGTCGGGCCACAAACAGACCTAACTATAAATAGAAGTCAGCATAACATTGGCTTTTCCACTGATCGATTCCATTGATGTTGAGCTTTTTGCTTTACACGAAGCTCCCCCCAAAGGGAGGGGGTGTACTGCAAATGATTGGATGCAACTAAACAGATTGTCATGTAATGCAGTTTCTCTGTCCCTATGTCGATCTATCCTTTTTTTTTTTAGCATGCACTATGTCTATACTGGTTCAGTGTCCTTTTCTGTACCTACTGGTGGAGGCAGTGGTTTCACCCCTCTCAACAGGGAAGTAGCATCAACAAAAAGTCTGCTCCTCGTTCCACTATTTTGGCTTAGAACAAGTTACCCAGTTTAGGTCTGCCCTCGTGTTTTCATTCCTTCAACACCAACTACCTCAAGTTACTATGTGCATGCATACTAATTACACATGCAATAACTGTGAATGTGTGTGTACCTGACTGTGTGCAGGTGAGTATAACCATGCTTAGGTCTCACTACTGCCTGTCTCTACATCACCTTTACAAAAGTGTAGTTTTGTGGTGTTCTTTATTTTGTCAGGGAGAACTGCCTGCGTTTGGGTGCCTCTGTCCTCTGTCTCACTCCTCAGCCAGAGCATAATGCTTCCTAACCCTGCGGCACAGTGAGAGACAGAGTGCTTGCCTGTATGTCCCTGTCTGCTGCCTCCTCAGCATCTATCGTGTCTCCCACTGAGTGTTGCATCAGACAGTCAGCAGAGGTCACTGAGAGTTCAGTTGGTGAGATTGTGTCTAGACATTCATTCAAACCTACTTCCCATTCCCTTAGCCTCCCCCCCCAAACACACACACACACATATTCATATAAAGAAAAGCATGACAACATCAGAAACATCTCTAAAAAATAAAATTCAGTATGAGTTGAAATGTTTCATTATTATTTCAAAATTCTATTTAAATTGCCAAGACTGTTAAACATACCGAAATACAATTGCTGCTGACAGGAAGCCTCAGATAAATGGAAATGGGGAAGCAACAGAGAAACCGGTAGGCAGAAATTAAGGAAGAGAAATGTTCAGGTTTCCATGAACAACCAGGCTGATCTAGAGGAAGAAATCAGACTAGTTGTTCTCCATTTCTGCAACTGTTTGAAGACTCTAGCTTTAGGCACACAGTAATTATTACAATAAGAATCATAATCAATAATTATCAGGCCCGAGTGCCAGAGCATTTTGAGCATTTATAAATGAATGAAAAAGTTGTTGTAACTTTAGTGTACACTGTCATATCTGCCCAAAATTTCTCACATTTGATAAGAGTCCAGCCCTGAGGTCATCTACAGGTAAAAATTGACTTTTGGTCAAAGCGCCCCCCGGTGGCAACAATAAATCCACCTTATATGACAAACATCATGCGATTTACATTAAACTTAGAATGTGTGGTCTACTTGTGATGCTGAGCCGCCCCATGTACTCAGGCCACGCCCCCTCTTATGGCTTTTGAACCGTTAAAGGTAGTCTTGTGTGATTGGTGATGGTTTTGTGTGGTATCATTGAACTCAGCAGAGGGTTTCTTATTCACTGGTGACGGTTTGGCCCGCCCCCCCTATGCTTAAGCCATGCCCCCTTTCATAACTGGTAACCTGTTTAAGGTAGAGTCTTATGTGAGATATCCTTGAACCCAGCAGACTTCCTTTTTTATTGGTAAAGGAAGAATAGACAAGGACAAAATCACAATAGTTTAAGAAACTTAAAAAGGTTGCCGGCACAAGTTTTTCCATGGCTAACATGTTCTTGATTCTGAAATAAACAAGAACACCAGAAAATATGAGGCAATCCGAGAAGATTATGATGTTCAGTTTATTTTGAATAGATCTTGATTCAGCTTTATGGCAGTTTCTAGCTGTAGTTTGTTGTATTTGCTGTATTGACTTCTGTTTCTGCTCTTATTTTGGCCCCAGTTAGTGGACAAACTACTACGATCCATTTACAAAATCAGGAAACCCTTACAATACAGGAACACCCCTTTAATACAGTCTCTCAACAAATACAGAATGGAAGTTTCAGAAATGTACACCAGTATTTACTACATGGTAATTGTAATTAATAAAATGATATTTTGGGGTGTTTCTGTTATTTTGTTATTTATGGTCAGTTTAGTCATGTAATATTGTTGTCACAGGGCACCTCTGTGGCAGGGTAAACAGGATAAGACCTGGTTATGCACCATGAGATTTTTTTGGCTCAGACATGTGGTAGAGCAGAAGGTCAAACTGTAGGTTAAGTAGCCTCATTAAACAGGGAAAGGGAAATAGACAGGATATGACTTACGAGGCTGGGGTCATAAATGCCAAAGCATGTGAGCGCTTCAATATCTATTTTGGCAAAAACTGCATGAGTATCAGATATACGTCAGACTAAAGATTAACTGGCTTCCCTGGTTACATCCTCGTCTGAAGGAGGAGTGCGCCTCAACTACAGTGGGATAAATAGGAGCTGGTTTAGGGCCCGATCAACACATAGGAGAGCATTAGTTTTGCTGTATCTAGATATTTCTTCATTTATTAGGGTGTATGTAGTGTGTGTGTGGCCCTGCAGTGTGGGAATAAGCATGACAAAAATCAAGGTGGTGGGTGGAAAGGATTGGATTACTGTAAACTACAACAGCTCAGACTACCAAAATAGATTGCTGAAAAAAGGCTGGCCCACATGCCAGATTAGAACCCAAGGCCAGAGGACCAAGTTCACTAACATTAATAGATGCCTTTAGCCAATGCACTGCACACACATTTCTTTTTAGGTGACCACTTTTTATAAGGTCTTCATCTGTATTCAATTCAGCTCCTTATATAAAACGGTGTGCAACAGTTTATTAATGGACATCAATGCTTCCTTACAAAATAATCTTAAAATCTGACTCAGCGTTCTTCCCTTGTGTGGCATATATGCCTTAGCTAATAATCACGTCATGATAATTTAATAATAAGTACTTCAGATGTATTGAATATCTAATTACGTTATACAGTTAATGCCAGTGGTATGTGGTCATTTCTCAAACATTTAATAGCAATTGAATCTCTATTGTCGCATAGGTAATGTGGATTCAGCCCGCGGGACACTTGCATGTCCCCTAGTTGAGCGTGCGTCTGGTGAGTTTGGTTGAATCGATTACATTTGGGTCTAATGAATTCAGCTGTGGTCCATTTAATCCTGCCTCTCCTAATTTTAGTTGCCCATCAATAATCTGTCTATGCTTTACCTGTCTTAACCCAATTAGTCTTTTAATCAGAAACAGCCAAGCTTATCTCTAACTACTCCTCCAACCTTTGCTGCTGCTATTTGTTACACAGAGGCAAAGCGTTAGGACCAGAAACAATGAATTATCATTGTGTAATTGCCAAACTGGGGTCTCAAATGCATATAGGTGATCATGGGTCTAGATTCTGTTTCACAAGTGCTGCACACTGAACTCTAATGTTGATATAATCCTACCATTTCCAAGTGCTCTCATGGCCTTAATAAGGATGAGCCTTTTCACTAAGAAACATGGCACGCTGATTCTATCAGGCAACCTTATAAGCTGGCATTTATCTGCAGAAATAAATCAAATCAAAGACTCCATGACAGGACATGTTAATCAAATATTTATAATGGTAATTATCATCATGGCAAGCATCAGTACTGTAAACTTGACTGCTGCTCTTGTGTTTCTAGCCCTGTGAGTGTGGCTGAGCTGAGCTGAGCTGGACCAGTATGGGATGACTGGGTTGAACCAGTCTGGTTTCTGCCGCCCGAGTTATGCTGTCTGCGCAGGGTTTTTGTTCCAGCCTTACAGGCACCCACTGTAATCTACTGCCTGGATCACTCTGCATGCTCACTCACACAGACAAAAAGTGATGGAGGGAGAGAAGGAGGGGGAAAGAGGAAAAGAAAAAAGGAGAGAGGGTGACAGGCAGACACATACAGTGGCATCTGTTGACACAGACAGACAGAGAGCAACAGCTTGCACAAAGAAACGTTACATGTACAAGACACGTACAAAAACCTTCAATGAGGGTGAACAACGGCTAGTAGCAAGGGAAACGTATAGTTCTGCCATCTTAGGCGTGGAATTCCCAGGGAAAGAGAAAGGAAAGAAGAGAGATGGTCTGCAGTGTGAACTTTAATTACACACTCTTTCAAACTGCATTTGGACAGATAATCCCCTGGCTTCCCTCTTTGTGGACACAGGAGATGAGAAGCTAGGTGCTTTCAGGCTGGAGCCTCACAGCGTGGTGGAGATGGCATTAAATAGTGCTTTAGCTCATCATGTCCAGGACCTTAGATTTGAATGGAAATTGACTGTTATCTTAACATTTGAGCCAACTTGTAGACTTAAAACCAAACCAGGGATGCACCAATCTGACATTTTCAGTCCAAATACGATATCTGGAGTTGGCACAATACTGGTTACCAATCTGACTGCAGTGTTTAATTAATAAGCTGTATGCCTCTGTAACGGCTACTAGGCCTCAAGACCTACTAGCTCCCTTTGTTTGCTGGGATTGGCTTATAAGGACTGATGACTGACACCAAGATAAACTGAGTGCTCACATGTCCATAAATAGGAGTCGCTGGGCAGTCACTCTTTCTCTCTCCCTCCTCAAGGTTGCTTGGTTTGTTTGGACTTTGTTTGAGTTACTTTTGCAGTATATTGCTACACCTTCACACATAACTCTTTAGTACTAAAATTTTATTTTATCGAGCAAACGTGTGCTCTCCACATTTTGTCATACCTTCGAGCCAGGTCATGACACCTCACTGTGTGGAAGTGACTAAGATCATTCTTTTATCTGTAAAGCAACATCAGGCTTGACTTAAACATTAATTTTTCTAACTTTTTAAAACAAAATGTGACAAATAAATCCACAGATATACTGTATATTATTAAAATAATAAAATCGTGAACCAGCAACTTGGTAAAATATTTGAGTTACAATTTAACGTTTTATTTGCAGCAACAAATTAGTCAAAACTTAGAAAGGAATTCAAATTACAGTATAGGCCTGCACAAATCGGGGAAAAATACGAATCAGGTTGTTGTGGTTGTTTCTCAAATGTAGGCTACTTTCAAATTCACGGGATGCAGGCCTATCACCGTGCAGGCCTATTACAGTATATAAAGCATATAGTACAAAAACATAGAACGGAATTGAGTAGATACAGTATGTCTCATTGTCACCAATACCCGATTCAACTATCAGAAATCCGATATCAGTATTGGATTGGTGCATCCTTAAACCAAACCATATAATTGTTTATATTTGTATCTAAATGTGTTCATTGGGATAAAAGACAAACAATAATATAGTTGGTCATTATTATCCTTAATCATCCACATACTGTACTGTGTCATTGAAGATTGCTCATCTTTGTAACCAGCAGGACAAATGATTGTTTACATTAAGTCTGGCATTATTAACAAAGCAAGCCAATCATAACAAATCATTACTATTCTGATCACTATTGTCCACTCTAGTGCAAAATGCAAGCTTTGGGAAGGTGAGGTAAATAGGTAAATAGTGCCACTGGATCAGCCGTGTGACCAGGCCACGGTGTTGTTTGTGTGTGTGTGTGTGCGTGTGTGTGTTTGTGTGTGCATGCGTGCGTGTGTCTCCCGGCATGTGGTAACTAAGCATTAGCTACACAACTGCTCTCTGGGAGGCATGCCATGGTGATTCTCTGCTTGGCTTGTAGTCTTCCCCGCTCTCTCTCTCTCTCTCTTTCCAACTCACCATCACCTCCTGTGTCTCTCTTTTCTTTCTCACACTCTGCCTAATTCACCTTGTTTGTTGCTCTGTCTGAATCTCAGACAGTCTGTGTTTCTCTAAAAGGTTGTCTTCCAATCTGTATATAATATAAATTTAAATTAGACAGTAAAATATGCATGAAGTGATTCTAATTGTCTCAGTAATTATTTGTCATTATTAGAAAAATGTCCATATACTTTGTAAACAGACAACCAGTAAAAGTAAGTCATTTTTCTCCATGAGATTTGCTTTGACCCAATGCAATTGTGGAGACAAAATTGGATACTGCAGATTCAATATAGGTGCGTAAATCAGCTTAAAATAATTGCTCACACTCCTGAGCCAAGGCAAAATACAATGTGGTGTCTTTGCTGGTGTCATGAAAGAATTCCCTAGCTGTCTGGTGGCAAAATATATTCATGATAATATTATCATTCAAGGTTAAATAAGCTACCTTTGTATGGAGCTAGAACAGTGACAGAAACCCGTGGCATTCAAACAAGAAATATTGGCACTGAAAAATGTTGAGCTGATATATAAAACACCAACATCAAAAAGTAATAATCTCATAATCCTATTATATTATTTCACTTTGACACTAGTTTGCATTATGGTAGGTTTTTCAGTGTCAATCTACATTTTTTTCTTGATGTCTCTGTCTTTTCAGTGAGTGAGTTTTTTTTTTTGCTGTCAAGATTTGTACAATGTCACTTGTTTTCAGTTTCAACTTTCTGTCTCTTTTTTGGTGTAGGAAGGAGGGGCCTGAAGGGAGGGGCATAGAGGGCGTGATTTACAGGTCATTTACATAGTCTACTGGCAAGAGACCGCACCTCAACAGGAATCCTCACAGATGTGTTAAAATCGCATATCTGCATTGTCTTCCTCAAGTTTACCTTTCAAGTACGTCTGTTTATCTCTGCCATTTTTTTCACATAGAAGCAGGCTGGTTTAGTGTTAACTTTTAATGTAGGCCTAAGCTGTGCCGTTAGCAGAGGTTACCACTGTTCTCTTCATTCAGCACACGTCAGCTAACTTGTGGCTAATTGTAGCTAGTCTCCCGCCGGGGATGTCAATCTGTTTTCTATAATCTAGTATTTATAATAGCAGTAATTCCTGTCCTTTAGGACTCCTAAGATCAGTGTTATTGCTAGTGCACAAGGCTAGACTCCCTTGTGTCTCTCATTAGTTCCGTCGTGGACATCTCCTAAAACTGGTTAAACACAGTTAAGGCAGTTTGTCACTGAACGCGTTCTGCCTGTCAGTGAATGTGTGATTTGCCTAGAAACCTGTCAGTCAGCAGCAGTTAGCGGCAGGTAGAGAGAGCGGAGCTTGTTCTCTTAATACATCCATGACAGAGCTAATGAGAGACACAAGCGAGTCTAGCCTTGTGCACCAGCAATAACACTGTTCTAAGGAGTCCTAAAAGACAGGAATTACTGCTATTATAAATACTAGATTATAAAAGATAGATTGACATCCCCGGCAGGAGACTAGCTACAATTAGCCACAAGTTAGCTGACGTGTGCTGAATGAAGAGAACAGTGCTAACCTCTGCTAACAGCACAGCTTAGGCCTACATTAAAAGTTAACATTAACCAGCCTGCTTCTATCTGAAAAAAATGGCAAAGATAAACAGACGTACTTGAAAGGTAAAATTGAGGAAGATATTGCAGATATGCGGTTTTAACCGGTTTGAATCTATGGGGATTCCTGTGGAGGTGCGGTCTCTTGCCAGTAGCCTATATAAATTACCCGTAGAGCACAGTCTCTTTGCCCCTCCCCTCAGGCAACACCTCCCTACACCAAAACAGTGTCAGAAACTTGAAACTGAAAACAAGTGATATTGTAAAAAACATGTCAGCGTAAAAAGTAACTGTCACCGAAAAGACACAGACATCAAGAAAAAATGTAGATTGACATTGAAAAATCTGTCATACTGCAAACAAATGTCAAAGTGAAATAATATAATAGGATTGTGAGATTATTACTTTTGATGTTTGTGTTTTATATATCAGTCCAGCCTTTCAGTGCCAATATTTCTTGTTTCAATGGCAAATTATTTTTTCAATACCACAGGTCACTGTCACTGTTATAGCTCCATACCTTACCTGGGCAAATCCCTTGGGAAAAAAAGGACAAATCAAGTGTTGAAGAAGGACTGAACAGGAGCTATGGCAGTCTGATAGATCAAGCCGCAGAGACCAACTGCTGATGTGAAGCTAATTCACTAGAGTAAAACCAGAAAAGATGATGGGAGCCTGCCTGGTCCTTATCAGTCCAACAGACAGACCTTGATCTCAAGGATTAGTCAAGGCTCTTGTTTTGGAATTAGCCCCAAACCAAACACATGACTGACTTTTGTCACACAAAGCCTGCAGTCAAATCAGATGGCTTACCATAACACTGCTCTCTATTGTGGGACCAAGAGTCAGAGGGATGCATTTCTTCTCTCCTCCATATGTCTGTCTCCCACCACATCTTGAAATCACACCATTTAACAATGTTTTCCTTTACTTCTCAGCATGATAAATCGAGTTGGTTGCAGTCTGTAAAGACTTTGACAGTGCTCTGCTATTAGACATTAGACACATTAGTCACATTTTCATTATTTTCCTCCCACTGCAATGTCAATGCATGACAAAGAGTTTCTTACAGTAATGTTTGCTGTACATTTACTCCAATGTTCCTATTTGCTCTGTGTTCACAAAATGCATCCCATTCAGAGTTTCCCATTCACATGATATTTCCATTTCAGACCTCATTATATAACACAATACAAGAGTAGGCTGTGACATGGGTACTGTAGCCTCAGCTATACCCGGCATGCTAAAACTAGTCTAATAAGCAACACAATTTTTACTATACACTTTCTAATAAGAAAATACCTTCTTACTTTAAAACATATGGTTAATGCTGACTTATTGATTAGTGACACAATGAGCTTCTTCCTAAATTCATTTCCAGTATGTAACAAGGCAGAGTGAACATACACCTTCTTGACCTCTCAAGATGTTTTTTCTCAAGAGCTGTGAAGAGTTCCTATGCCTGATTTGAAGCACGAAACCTAAAACACATTAAAAGGCTGACATTATGCTCATTTTCAGATTCCTAATTGTATTTTGAGGTTGTACCGGAATAGGCTTACATGGTTTCATTTTTAAAAACAACATATTTTTGTACTGCACATTGCTGCAGCTCCTCTTTTCACCCTGTGTGTTGAGCTCTGTTTTAGCTACAGAGTGCGACATCTCACTTGTCGCACAAGCACAGTAGCTAGGTAAGGATAACAGGCCAGTCAGAAGCATAGTATGAGGGCGTGCCATGCTAGCACCTAGGGGTGCATTATAATGTGTTACAAAGTGACGCATGTTTGTCACGGAAGTAAAGGCTGGACTACAGTAGAGCTGCTTGGAGCAGTTTGTGAACAGTGTTTTCTCTGGGAGATGGTAAGTCCCTTTGGGCTTTTTCACTTATAACATGCACAAAAAATATATATATATATAACACAATAAACAAAAGAGGAAAAAGCCCAAACCATAATATGAACACTTCATTGCAATCCCTAAAATTAATATTTCCCTCAAGTGTCATTGACTGAATTAGTGTAATTTAGGCTAATGAAGAAAATGCCGCTTCTAAAACAACAATCAACAAGAGGAAGCGCTCACGTCCCATGATTATATTATTCATCACAGTCCCGGAAAAGGCAAAGTATCCACTTTCACTGTGTGCTGTCACTCGTTTTCACTCTGGTCTTCACTGAACTGCAGTCTCGCAGTATGACTATCAAATAGACAATGTATTGAGATTTCCAAATTTCAGGTAGGAAGTGCTCTGTGAAACATCTAATACTATTCACTTAAAAAAACAAATTGAATGGAAACTTCTCTGAAGCAACCTTTTGGAGTTATTATTTGTTGATATAAAATATTTCTATTTAAGGCGGGGTACACATTCTGGATTCTTTAAGTGCACTGGTTATTTTTTCTTGCAGCTAATTGTGCTTGCTAATACAGAATTCATCATTATACATTTTGAATATTTTGCATCATGGTTTGAAATGATAACAGTTTGTCCTACCTGAAGTTCACACCAAGCCACCTCCACCCAAGTCTCTGTGTCCAGGCCTTTATACACAGTCTTGAAGGCTCCTCTTCCCAGTTCAATGTCAAACTTAAGGAACCTGCCTCCAGGAGAGGTGGCCACAGCCTTCATCTCCGCCTCCTCCTCCTGCTCACGGTCCCTCTCCCTCCCCCTTTGGGTGGGTGCGGAGGAAGATACATCCTTACCCGGCTCCTGGCTGGAGCTGGGGAAGGATGGATCATGGCCCATGGCAGCACAGGATGAAGCAGCTCCTTGCTGCTGGGCACTGCTGGTGAAGACTGAGTCTGAATGCAGCTCCAGGTGGGGGGCACTGTGGGGCGCCTCTGGGAGAACCTCCACCTCATTGTCCTCCTCACAAATCTCCACACTCTTCCTGAAGAAGCGCTTCTCCCTCCTCAGTCGTTTCTGGCCAGTGTCGACTAGTAAGCAGGGCGTGGAGAAGGAAATCGGTCTGTCTGGGTTCTCCTTACCCTCCTGGCTGGCTTCCCCTACTCCTTTTCCTCCTACTTCTCCTCCTCCTCCGCCTCCAACCTTTTCCCCTGTCACTTTCCTCTCCTGAGCGTGGGAGGAGGAGAAATCTGAGGAGGTGCTCTGTGTCCTCTCCCTCTGTTGGTTGGCCCTGCCCTCCAGCTCAGTGTCCTCCCTCTGTCCATCAGGTTTTTCAGAGGATTCCTCAGTGCCTGTTGGCTCTCCTGGGTCAGTAGCCATGGGGAACGGCCTTTCCCACTGCACCTCGACTTCCCCCGCGTCCTCCTCCTCCTCCAAACCTTTGCTCCTCCGTCAGTCCCCGTCTCTCTCTCTCTTTCAGTGGTCACCCACTCACCCCTTCTGGTCTTTCAGGTTGTTCATCCAGTGCTGCAGGTGACTGAAGGCCGTCTTTGGTCAAACTGGTTACCTTCTCCTACGTTTTCTCTGCTGTCTGCCTCCCTGTCTCCTTTTTATTATATGCTTTACAGTAGCACAGCAGGGTTAGAACACAGCTCTTAGAGAATTGTTTCTGTCCTCACTTTCCTCCTCACCTTGTCCTACATGCTCTTTATTTCCACTTAGGTGCAGTACTAATGAAAGTAAACCACACGTTTCCAAGCTCTTAGGAACACACACTAAACCAGTTTTTTTCGAGCTTGCTGGGAAGGGTGCAGTGTCTTTCTTTCAAACCGTTGTGTGAATATCTTCAAGTAAAACCTGCAAGACAAAAACAAAACACTGCTTTAATATTAAGACAGCCAGAGAGAGAATTATTGTGATGTTGTTGGCATATTTAACTCTTGTACGAAGAACACAAGTGTGATACTGTTAGTATTTTACGAGATACATTTAAGTAGGAAAGTCAGAGGGTCCCCTTTACTTTAGAGGGACAAAACGGACCAAAATCAAAGAAGTAGCGTTACAGAAAATCTTCACAGCCCCTTTCTGTCTGTGTAAAAGTGTGTGTGAACCGGACCGGATTGGATATAAAACATTGAACATTTTCTTACAAAGAAGAGGTGGGACACAATCAATGCTCTTTCTTGTAATGCCAACCACCGCTAATACTTGCAAAAAGACATTTCCCTTGAGAATGTGGAGCGCTGATTGTCTGTAAAACGTCTGCTAATGCATTTAAAACCATTTAGCCCACAAGGTAGCAAAAGGCTGCAAACATTCAAGGAAACCTAATGTGAGTAGATGTGAAGACTGACTTAGACAGGGTAACAAACTCTTTCCACAGTCGCTTGCCAAAGTGACCTGATGTAATTAATTGGGCGATGTTAATTCAAAGTCAGTCCTAGTGAATTCTGGCAACCCAGCTTGTACCCGTATTTGGTAAGAATATCCCAAAACCCATACAGGAGAGCAACCATTGTATCTGTCATAAAAAGCTTAATCTCTGTTGTGGGCTAAACTTTGACATTTAAACCAGTCCTCAAAGAATATCCAGCTAGCCTCCAATTGCACATTGCTTCATCACGCACCAAGTGCATGTTATCAGCATCATGTGATTTAAGTTGTGTACAATGGCTCCAGTAGTCACCAGAAAACTGCAGTTAGGAATATGCAATCCCAACCATTAAATATGCATGATGAATATGAATACAAATATGAATATTGGCTGGTTGAGTGAATAATTCATATGCAGAGGGACTGTTGAACTGTACTGGAGTGACTACACACATCTGCAACAAAGGGCTTATAAATATACACAACTATGACTGTGATTATCATCAGCAAAGGCATCAGCCAACAACATTACTCACTGCATACCCAGTCAACTGTTCAGACAGGGTGATAACAGGCAGCTTTACATCAGCCCTCAGTGTTATGGGAAACTGAACACAGCAGGTTTTCTCTGACATGGCAATATCCCCGCAAAACTGTTATTCATTCACAGTTTGGGTTTAGGTGTGTGTGTGTGTGTGTGTGTGTGTGCACTGGTGGGCATCTTTCTAATCTGATCTGTCCCTAGGTATTAAATCTTCTCAGCCCTCTGGCAGCCAATAAAGTCTCAGTAACTGCATCAGAGCTGCTTTATTATTTTTATAATTACAGTCTAAAATCACTCTGGAGCCAATATCTACGAGACAGGGTTGGTCTACCAATTACGGATGCAATAAGGCCCAACATCTCTGTTTGATTATTAAAAAGAAGAAAGTGTGCTAATGCTTACCAACAACAAAAGGTGCACCGCAGGAATGTGTCTGTCCTGGGAAAGTAATGATGCAGTAAATGGAAAGTAAAAAGTGCAGTCCGGGTCAAGGTATTAACTCACTTTGCATATTAGTTTACAACTCAACACATATTACTTTACAACTGAACACGTAGGACTTTCAAGGGCCACAGCCAAGGCTTGGGTTACAGTACTCTTAGGTATGAAGCTTTCCAAAAGGACCACACATGTCTATCTTGGCCCCTGCCCTGCCATGCTGGCTCAGTTAAAGTCACAGCAGAAATTCTAGACTTTATTCTTTAATTTTAATGAGCAAAGCCCATCTTGTCCATTGGGGACTCATCTAGTGGCTCACAGCAGCTTTTATCTCTTTTATGAGGCGGCAATTAACACTCACATCATGGCTGTAAGGACTACCAGCCAGAGCAAATGAGTCTGACGTGCAATGCTAGTAGCTGTCAGTCACACTAAAAACACAATAGGCTGATATTAGACCGTCTGCTAAGAGGCTCCTGAACAAGAATTCCAGTTCAGCAACATTCCTGAGACACAATGCTTTAGAGACCAACTGTAATTAAGCAAGTAGCTTCCTGCAACACATTCCACACCTAATACCATGCTGCACCAAACTTTATTATAAAATCATTGACCCATAAGATACAATATTCTTTCACATTAAACTGTATACGTTGTCCCAATCCCAATAATAACTATGTAAAAGGTACTTAGAAGGCTGCTCTCTTAAACAAAAAACTATAGTAAATCATTTGAACATTATTTTATATTGTGCAAACAATGTATTGTGTGTACAATGTGCATTGTCAACCATATCTAGAAATAAACACTGAAAAAATAAAGAACGTATAAAAAGAAATAACTCAATAAACCTCAGTACTGTATGTTTAGTATGAGTCAAATGCTGGCCCCGCTCTGCCGGGAAATCTACATAACGACACCATTTCTAAATCATCCCAAGCAAACTTTATCATCCACATGGTCTGTAAAAAAAAATCATATTGGCACATATCGGACAACATATCAATACGATAAATACCAATATGTCTGTGATATCAGGCGGACTCTAGTAAAACTCAGGGATATTCAATATAAAAAAACATTTAAACAACAAAAGCAGCAAATCCTTACACTTCAGAAGATGGGGGCAGCATATGTGTAACTAAATGATTAAACATTAATCAAATGATCAGTTATCAAACAATCTTCTTTTTTATGATCAAATACACATTTCAGCAACCCAGTGCAGGGACATACTGTAGTGTACAGTCTACAAAAGGTAAAGGCCAACAGGATGGGGGGGGAACAGAAACGGGGAAAACAACAGGCAATAAAGAGAGGGAAGTTGCCCTTTAATCAGGAGCTTATGTCCCCAGGCCAAGGAGTTCCCATGGAAGCCACATACCGGACAGAGTTATCACAGTACATCAAACACGTTCAACCTCATCACGGTCTCACACACACCCAGTCAACAAGCATACATAGACACACACACACAGATACAAGTATCAGACACACACCAGCAGGCTAGAACAAACTTTGTGTTTCACTCTCTTTCTCTCTGTCTGTCCCTCTCTCATCACACTCGTTCTATCTTTTATACAAAGACAAAAAGACACAAACACACACACACACACACACACACACACACACATCAAAAGCAAATCCTCTCTCACACACAAACCGCATGTCCCCTTTCAATGAAAGAATGCCGAAAGGAATTTCCTGACACCATGAAAATGACCAAGCAACTGCCCATGTGGGTAAACATTGTAAACCAAAGTTAAAGATAACAAAGTAAAACTTTAAAATAACCATCATTTATAGATGGGTAAATTGATAGTTAATTCATCTTCAGGGAATTGTCCTTTAACTGTTAGCAAACAGTCATGTGACTATTAACAAACAATTAAAATATACTTTATGATGTTTACCAATTAGTAATTAGCAGTTTATTGTTACACATATTATATCCATCATCTACTATATTAGGCATCGGGTAATGATTAAAAAATGTGTTTGCAAGCCTTTAAGAAACCATTTTAAAACATCTATAAACATTACATCGATAGATGGACCAGATATTCCAAAGTAACACTTTGTTAAGGGTTACTAGCTGGTTTGTAAACTGTCTATAAACAGATGACTACAACACCTAGTCAAATAGTTAATAAATACTTTGTAAACCATCTGTAAACACTATTTAGATAAATAGTTAATAATATGTCAGTGGTTATTAGTTGACTTGTAAATTGTCTATAAACAGTGTAAAAAAACATATAACATATGAACATATAAACATATACAAAAAGAATATATATATATATAAATACTCACATACACAAACACATTTACACATATACAGTACACACACACACACATAACACAGACAATTAACTAAATGTTAATTAACTATTAATTTGCCGTCTATTAATGATGGTTATTATAAAGTGTTACCAATAACAAAACCAATGTAGCAGCTGAAATGTTGACATCTCTCACAAAATGACCGAACACCAAGTTCAAACGGCAGAATCACTTTCTGTTCATTTTTCTAGCAGTGCTGTAAGGACATGAGAAGTGAACATCTGATGTGGTGCACACTACCTGCCCTGGAACTCCCGCATGGGGGGGGGGGGAACACCTGCAGCCGTCTCATCAATTCTGAAATGTGCAGTGAAAATCATTGGGACACCTTTGCTGTATGACTGCCAAAGATGTGATTTCTATTCTGCTCTCAAAACCCGCTGGAGGCAATGTTTGTTTTTGCTAGAACTTTTTGTACTGTGATCAAATTTATGAGACAAGAACTTACGTTTGTGCACTATCAATTGCACCAAGACAAACAAAAAGTGCACACACAGAATATCCTACTTAATCTATAACTTTAAACACAACAAATACATTGCAACCCTATCTACATGCTGCAGTTTTTTCATCCCTTACTTCATGGGGATACACCCTTTAATCCCCTGGAACCAAAGTGCCACTGGAAATTAAGCAGGCAGACAAAGGAAGAGCCCGGGGACTGTGCGTGCGTTCGTGCGTGCGTATGTCTGTGAGCGCACAGACAGCGCCGATTTAGCAATTGAGGGGGACGGGTAGATGAAAAGTTTGAATAAAAAGTGGTGAGGGGGGACAGGAAGGGATTGTAGTTGGTGGGAGCAGGCGGACAGCAGAGTTTGAAACAGAGAGAGAGGGAAGGAGAGATGGAGCGCAATGGGCCAGCGAGTAGAAGGGGTGGGGAAAATGTGTGTGAAAGAGAACAAGAGAGAGAAGAAGAGAGGGGGGTGGCACAGACAAAAAGGGAGATGGGGGGATTTTGCAGAATAAAATATGTGCCAATGTTTGTGTGAATGAAAGCAGTGACTATAGCTCAATTTTAGCCTGGACAAAAGCAGCTATAGTTGGAAAGGAGAGGAGAGGAGGAATGCTTTTAGTGGTGGGAAAAGGTTAAAAACATGAGGTGATTACATTAGCAGAGGAATAGTCAGGGTGAGACTGGGTGATGAGGCCCGAGGGAGAGCAGGGCAAACGACTAAATCGTTGTAAACCCGTTAATAAGCTAGCAGTGTTGCTGTCGAGTCCGAGTCAAAGTCACCGTTACCTGAGTTCCAGTTGAGCCAGAGTCCACAGGATTGCAAATTAAGTCAGCATCCTCCTTTTTTTGCCTTATGTGATAGTTAACTGCATGTGTTTTGGACCATTAGTGGGACCCTAAAGGCAATATAAAGATGTCACCCAGATTTTTCCACATCAAAACAATTAATTGAGAAAATAATCAGCACAATAATTGATGATGTAAATAATTGTCAGTTGAAGCACTAGTTCTAAGTCCACAACCATGGATACAATAATTTCTTAAATGTCTTATTGATATCCTGAAATTTTAAGAAAGTCAAAAGTTTTTTTTTTAAATTAAAACTAACTTTTCCAACGTTAAATGTCTAATTATAATTTAAATTGCAAACTTTTGACTGATGGTAATTATCGTCAGGTGTAAAGTTGAGTGTATTATCATGAGCTTGTGTTGCAGTCTTTCAGCAACTGCCAGCTACGATAGTTTGCATATTATACGTTTGTTGATTACTAGACAGAGAGATCTTCGCTGTACCAGACAGGGAGTCAGGAATTAATGGAAGCATTCAGCAGATAAACTTGACTGAATACTAGGAAAGGAGATATATATAAAAAAGGTGTTGAATTTATTTGATTGAGTAATGTAAATGCCCCTTAGTCATGTTGTGTGTGTGGATCAAATCCAAACCGATACCTGCCTGTAACAATAACTTTTACACATAAAAGTAAACATGTATGCAACACTTTAATCTACCCAATCATTTTCCAAGGAAAAACAAAGAGCATGCTTGTTCATTGAGGCCATGTCTAACGGGCATGACTTCTATCCCACAGTCACACCGAGCTCCATTACTGTAAGTGGTAGGTGTAAACCTCAAAAGAGCAGACTGTCGCATTGAAAAACAGGAGGCTGCCAGGATCAAAACTGTGAATGTGTGGCACAATTAATTAATTACAATGTTCAGGAGGACAGGCACAATGCACTACACACAGCTGGGGAAGAGAGAACACTACAATTTGAACCCACTAGGGAAAGTCTTAATGAGAAGATCCTAAAAATCATCTCAATCCAGCACAGTGCAAATGTATAAAAAAAGATAATGCAATGAAAACTGCGGACTTTTCCTTCTCACTTACTGCAGGAGTTGGTTCAGGACATGTTGCTTCCCTGTGCTTCTTTTGTCTATAAGTTTTGTCTACATTTTGAAATCTGACTTTTTTTTTTTAATTAAGTGATGACCACTAGAATCAAACACACAATGATTGTTGCCTTCCCATTAGGAAAACTCAAAGCTGAAAATACACAACAAGGACTTTTGTCCAATCCAGGTCATGCATGGGAGAGTGGAGTGTAGGTAGCACACACAGAGCACTGTTCACTGAGGGAGAGAGAAGATGTGTTATCTAACCCCCCTTTTTGTTCTCTGTCATTCCCCTCAGCAAGCACAACCATCCCATGCCAAAGGATTCAAATCCAGGTAAGGGAAAGGCTCCTTAATCAGCCAATGGTGAATCAGGGTTACATGTTACTAGGATTACATGTAGTTTACTAGTCCTGGAGTTCATCAACTGAGCCTCTTTTACACCTGTAAATGGCCTCTGAAATTTTATGGATGATGGAAATCATCAAATTATGGATTTGAGTATTTAGCACCTGTCAGCCTTCTTTAGGAGAGGTTGCATCCTCCCTAAATCTTTGAGTACACTACTATCACTCCAAGTGGGAGTAGTCGATGCAATGTATTCATAAACTGTATATCACTAAAATATCACTCCAGGATGAGTTGAGGAGGGGATGATTGATGTTATCCATATAATAATGTATGCATTTCTTCTACTTATAAGACAGAATAGCCTACAGCCTAGGTGTAGCTGACATTGTGATTATTCTAAACATAACTGTGTGTTGCGAAACATGTCTTCGAGCAAAGAAGAACCCATGATGCGACTGACTGGTCATACAGTGGCCAAGCTCTGAATCAAAATGCATTCGAGGCATGTTATTTATAGGCTACAACACAGTGATGCCTGGATGTGCAAGCGCCATGAAGTGCAGCTGAGCTATTGGCTACCTGGAAGCTCAGCTGACTTTAGAAACGCCATGCAAACGGCGAAAGACACAAAGTACAGTCACCGTACAAGACAAGAGCATATAGTGAGTGAGACGACAAACACCCACAGAAATCAAGAATGTTCGTATCTCCTGGCCCTTAGTGCCCAGAGCACAGGCAAACTATTCAATAATAAGCTTAGCAATAGACTGTATGCAAGTCTGCACTTGACTTGAATGTTTTTACAAAGCATAATTAATTCAGAATCATAAGCAGCCATAGGAGAGGATAAATACCTAATAAGCAATTCCGTAGCTAGCGTTAGGGCTTGAGACTGACTGAACAAAATAACAATGCTTCGTTAGGGGACTCTGTCTTTGAATAAAGGACAATACAGTTTGCTTTATAAATTAAAATAACAACAAGCATCACTCACCCGAATGTAACATTGTAGGTCGTCAGTCCAGCGATATCTACAGTTAAAAAAGCTCTGCCCAGATAGCTAGCTAACGTTTGCTAACGTTAACTCACCGATAACAGTATTTCTTATTTTCACTATAGCTTTTTTTTTTTACATACGTTATTACACTAGATTTACACTGGGCTTTCTTACTACAAAATTATTATTTGTACACCCACTGAAAAAATACATTTACGAAAAACCGTTAGAAAAATGCAATTCCGTTTGTTTTCTTCTTTACGTTTTTTTAAGATGTGCTGCGGTGTATTCGGCTTGGAAATCCCAAACGGAGTCGTCGAGCCTCCGTCTGTGTGAAAGACAGGCGGAAAACACTTGATGTCGCTCCGTGTTCCAATCCAGACGGTGTTGGCCGTTGGTTTATAGATATTTACACTCGCTGCTCGGTTTAACGGCTCCAAGTCGCGCGGCTTGGATGTGCACCCGAATAATATCAGAAACTTATGTACACGATTTACAACGCACTACTCCAACGGTCTTCAGCAGGTTCGCGTGTGTACTGAACACGCTCTGCCTGCCCTCTGTTTTCACTTGCCAGCCACAAGGTTCTTCACCATCCTGAGGACTATCACAGTTAGCTAGCTAGCCTGTCTAGTCCACCACAAGAGGGCAGCGGTACCGTAGACAGTAAGAGTGGTTGCTACACGTTTGTATCGTTCTCTAAATACATCCATGGTTTGAATCAATGGCTTGTTATGTGACTTAAATGCTGCATTTAAATGCTCTTCGTAAGCTTCAATTTTTTAGAAAAGCAGTCCATAAGGGGACGTTTACGGCAAAATAAAAAATAGTTGTATCTTTATCTGTAGTGAAATTTACTAAGCGAGAATATTGGTTTGGTGCGAGTTGTGTGGTTATGCCTTCTCTCAAATCTAATGGAACTAGATGGCACTCGGTGGTGCTCAAAACTCCTAAAATACATTTGAAAAACTCAGCAGTAGCCTGTAGTCTCTTTTCAGGAATCATTATCACCCATTTACTCTACAGTTACTTTATTGCTTAGAAATTTCAATTTCACTGTGGAAGAAAAACAATTGTTCCTACATTAAACTGTTACCAGATCTGATTATCTTGCGTAACTAGGTCATGCTTTCTGGAAAGAGACATTACTGTAAAGTGAAAATAATCAAATCTATGCCAGAACAACACACAAAACGTAAAAATTATGTATTTGCTTAATGGGTTATAACACGAATTGAGAACTCCAATTTGACCCAACTTTTTGATGATTAACTAAATGATGGATTTTAACTAAGTAGCTACATTTACTAAAGTACTTACAGTAAGTACAATTTTAACTACATATACATACACATTTATATGTACACACACACATTTTAATCATAGATTTATTTTACAGTTATCTTGTGAGACATTTGGAGACTGTTAAAATAAATGACCCCTCTATTTAATGCTCATAATGTAGACTACAGAGAATTTAAGTTTTCTGACGTGACACTTGGGGTGAAATGAATAATGTGCACCTAATCTCAAACCTTAATTGTGACAAAGACAGCTAAAAAAATAATGAATAAATTAACAAAAGAGTAAATGTGCAAGTAAAAAAAAGTCTAGGCCTACGTGTTATTCTACCACAATATTGCTGGATGTCTCTTGCCTCTTCCTATGAACATCACAGTCCTTGGGAGAACTGAAGTTATTCGTAATGATTCGTATTTTTGCACATTATCTGTTTATTTGCCTGTTTGCTGGTTCGCTTTTTACTGTGGAAATACTGCTGCTGTCACAAGGGAATTCCCCTATTGTGGAATGAATAAAGTATCATCTAATCAACCTCTCGAAATCCCGATTTTTCTAAAAACACTTGAAGACCCCATTACGCATCTCTGTGTAAGAATGAAATAGATCGCGTTTTTATTACATTATGTTACAGCACAGTTTCAGCGAACAACACGATTCTGTGCTGCCTGTCACCGAATTAGCCGTCAAACCTGAAATGTTCTTTATTCAGTCTGCATTGTTTTCTTATGACCACCACTGCATATGCCTTGACCAGAATGAACTGAGTAACCTCAGCGATACTTTGACTTTTGTCGCCCCCTAGTGAATTTCCTGATATATGCCAGTTGACTCAAGGCCACTCGGCAGGACCAATAAGAACAAGAAAAAAGAAAACAAGAAATATTTGGACAATTTTTTTTTAAATCACCATTGTAGTCACAATATAAAGACAGACTGTGATGCTTTGTAGAAAATATTTACATTTAGAGGTAACCTAACATTATTCAGACAAAAGCAGCTAAAATTGACTTCTAACCATATTTGTCAAATCATATTTTTATTTCTATACATGTCCTTCATTGTTAGGCTTGCAAGATGCCAGGTGATACATTAAACACAAAAAAATACACACAACCACACATTTAGGTCAAGTCTTTAAAGCACTCAGTTGAAAGATTCTTGCAGGCCTGAGAAAAAAATAAAACCATGGGCGCTGCTATGATGAACTAACACCATGAATCTGTTTTCTAATAAAGTATTTCAATAAATAGTTGTATCAGAGGAAAATGACCTAGGCCTATTTTGTTTGAATAAATTGTAAACATGTGGCAAGCAATAACTGCAGTGTGTCAAGTTCTAAGGAAACAATGGGAGCCGACACTAGGGATAACAAGATCACTGAAACATGTATCACATGATGAATATATTAACGATTTAAATATAAAATGTACCTACACTTCCGCTTAGTAGGACACAACTAGTAGTATCTTTGAGTACCTCAAATGTTATTATGCTGACGTGGATTAGGTTTCCAAATACCTTAATGTGAAACCAGTTAGGCGTGTCTTTTGCCTGCATTTCTTCACTCATTGCTGTTACACTTTGGTCATCAAACATTTGGCCTCTTAAGTTCCCCATAACCTGACACAAACATTTTTTCTTGTTTCTACAACATTACTTCCACTCAAAAGTGGCTCACATAGCTTAATGCACCAATCCTCTATAAGAAGTTCCAGCAACTTTAAATATCTATCTATATCAAGTCCTACCAGTCAATTTATGCCTCTGCAACAAGAGGATAAATAAAAACGCCATTTGCGACCAAGATCTTGGATGGTTTCAGTTATTCAGCAGCTTTTTAAAAAGTCATTTGGATGCACTCCTGCCACTCCAGGTCTTGATGTACTGTACGTAAGAGCATCGGGCCGTATTATGCTTCCAGGGGTGGGCGCAGAGGAATACAGCCATCCATCTCCAGCGACTCGGGCCAACCTTCATACTTGTTGCTGCTCTTACTGTTCTTCATACGCTGATGGGAACAACCATAACCAAACAGAACTAATGTCATGAAAACAGACTGGGATCAGAGGGGTAGTTCAGAGAGCAGGTTTAACAAACCAAGTTCAAACCTGAACTGGTTGAAAAACTTGGAACTGTCAAACTCAAGAGTTTCTGGTTTCAGAACAGGGGATAAGAATGAGGTCAATCAACTCTGAGTTAAGTTAACTCTGGGTAAAGTGTGTGCACGTGCATATCAAAAGCCCTAACCAATGTAACGCAGATGAAATGATTCATCAAGGCAACAGGACAAAAAGGTTTAGCCACCTTGTTCTCCCCATTGGAGTTAGAAATATAAGTAAATGTTTCTGTGGAATATTAACATAGAGTATATTTAAGAAAAAAACAGTAGTCTACAGTTGCAACAACAAGAAAGTTAGCTGGCATGGCAGAAAATTGCTGACAGAATCAATGTGAGTAATGTTATAGAAAAAAAGAATAAAAGTTCTAACTTAAAATGTTCTTCTTATTCAACATTTGTGTGTATGCACATGTCTTGATATTTATTTTAACAGGCACAAAAACGGACTTTGATGTGGCCTGCATTGTTAAACCAAAATTTAAATGATGACGAAAGGAACTTATCTTTATCTTTCACTGGTTACAGATGGTTTAATCTGTCTGGTGGAGCATGCTAAATGCAGCTGTAGGTACTCTTAATACTCCACAGACGGTTCATAATGGATTAGATGTTTTAAATTTTCCTTTAAAAAGGAGGAGGATGAAGACGGTCAGCTGTCACAAGGGAAGATACAGAGAGGCCTATTGAGGTTCACACCTTAACGATGACCAGACATGTTCCAGCAGGATTGTGAGCCGAGATTGGGGAGTAATTTACAACATCTACAACCAAGATTACGCGTGTTAGCTACATGTAGCAGTGTGTGTAATGTAAACACTGCAGTAAACGTGCCTGGAGCAGATGACCATATAATGAAAGGGAGAGCAAAAAGTAGAAAAGAAATGTTGCAAGCTGAGTGTTCAAAACAGTCTAAAATCTAAGGTTCTTGCTCATAAAAATTACTTTTACCTCATTATTTTAAGCTTTGAAAATATGAACATTCAACATTATATACATGCATGTATGTATGCATGTAAACAAAGGAAAAGCATAAGAGGACCCCTTTAACACCTCTATATGGTGAAATTGCAATAAATTCTCCACAGTTTAAAAGGCACACAAATATTTTCTAATGGTACATGGTTGTATCTTCTCTGTATTATATTGCATATCATTGAATTGCCTGCATCATAAATTATAACTGTAAGCAACAAATCTTAATATTGTCTGGCGAGTCATTTTGGATTGTAGTTTCTATAATGACTACTAACTTAAATCAAAAGAGATGAACATTTCTACCGATAGCTTAGCTATGTTCTGCATCGATGGCAACATACCTGCTCAAAGGGACTCTTATTCTCAATGCCCTTTGCTCCAACAAACACCCAGCTGTCTCGAAAGGCCAGCTCCTTCACTGCCGTGCTCCCAAGCTCCTCAAACAGTCGGCGAGACTCGTCATTCAACCTGGAAATGAGGATAAAGTAACAAGGCAATTTGATTTGCTGCTAAGCAAAAGGCCTACAGGTTAAATAAAGTGCTTAACCTCCGTTACATTTGATTGCAATTAAATGCCGGCCACTACCATTTCTCAGTTGGCTCCCCTTTCGCTTTAACACAATCTCAAGGTTTATTGCCCACCTACAGCCCTGGTATGTTTAAGCCATACGGCCTTTCAGGGTAGCGGAGAGATTTATGACCATGCTGATGTTGATACACTGAAAGGCATCAACTGTTAAAAAATAAAATGATTCATCCACCAGATTCAACTGCAATATCAAAAATAAAATCCTGATTTCTGACAACTTAATTCATTACCCAAAGGGCATTTTGTCCTAAAATGAAAATTTGTACCTGCTCTGTTCACCTCCTTCAGTGACAATTCAGAGCTTTTGCTCTTTCACCATGTTAAACTTAAAAGACATCTGTACCAAATGCAATGTTGTTCAAAGACAAGTGGAGCGTACAATGTTGAATATGGACTTATAGCTTCAGCTGCATTCGCCGTGCAGTTTAGCTATGAACATGCTATTGTCTGTATCTGTGCCACATCATTATTTTACTCTACAAATTATTTTCCAAGTTATAACATTAAATATCATTTAGCTTCAGCTGACAATTTGATCTGTGGAAAATTGCTTTAAGGTGAGTCTAAAAGGGAAAGAGAGGGGTGTTTGACTAGAACTAATAGAACATCATGGATTCCTACTTTGTAGCTGCATCATCAAAGGAAGCAACGAACACGAGTGTTCCTTCATGGAGCGGCCGGAGAAACTTCAACAGCTCAGAAATATCTGAGAACAAACATCACAAGAGCCATGAACTGTAGTTTATAGCTTGTTCTTGCCAAACCATATATACACCAGATGTGAAATATGTACTATATATTAGTGTGTGGTTTTATTACCTCCTGCCCACGTATCAAAATTCTTTGTGTCCAAGAGCTCTCCTGTCACACCTGAAGCAAAGGAACATAAGTTAGATAATCATTGTTGCGCCACATGAGCTTAACGCAACACAGTCGGTTAACAGGTGGAGGAAGAAACTTTTACCGTTCACCAAAGCTATGTTTAGTCCTCTGCCAACGTTGTTCTTCACACTGCTCACTAACCTGTGATTCAAAACCACAAAAGGTTAAGCTTAGTACACTTCCTTGCCATGCACTTACACATTAATCGACACACTTCTACACACTGCCTGACACTTGAGCAACAACAACAAATATATTAACAACCAAGACTACAGACAAAAACAAAGAAATGGGGGACAGACAGACTGGAAGAATACTTGCATTCAGCTTCCCAGACAGGCTTGGAGGCCTGGTTATGAAAGCACAGAGGGGGGAAAAAGAACACAGTGTGAAACCAAAAAAAGAAAAAGAAAAAGTGACAGACTGACAGACAAAAGGGGAGACAAAGACAAAGATGAACAGAAAGAAATTGGTAAGCATTGAATCTCACATCTTGTCTTCCAGGCAGATTTTGGGCCCAATGACATTGGCAGCACCAGACACCAGGCGGAAAGCCAAATGTTTTGGGGGACAGGGAGCTGAAAGTCCACATTTATACCTTCGAGGGCGGGGTTCAGCTAGGATATATAACACATTAGCCAATGGTAGTAAGAAAGATAAAGAAAAAAATTATCATGATCAGACTTGACAGGAAAAGTAGTCATAAAATTGTCATATACAGTTTCTCTTACTCACCAGGCGTTGGTTCTTTGCTTGCACCTGAAAGAAATACAAACGTTTTACACTTTAACTAATCTCATATTAAAGCTTTGTTTGACCATATCACTCACACACACACACACACACCCACACACAAAACCTTAGCCTAGAACTTGTCTTTAGGGTTGCTACTAACAATTATTTTAAATTTTAGCCTCTACAATTTCAGAAAATAGTGAAAAACGCTAATGTTTCCCAGAGACCATGGTGATATCAATAGTACAAAAGCCAAAGATATTCAATTTCCTGATTATATCAAATAAAGCAAATCACATTAAGCAGCTAGAAGCAGTGAGTGTGAGCCTTTTTTGTTTGATAAATTGTTATGTTAATGTTTGATAAAAACGTCTCTTTTTTTGTCTCTCAACTAAGGCTTTGAGAACTACTTCTCTTACTTCCGAAGAAATGCCGCACAGATGAACCACTCTCCCCTCCAAAGAAGGTGTTTGCCAGCAGCCAGGTGAGCCCCACCAACAGCAACACAGCCGCAGCTCTGAGGGGGCCTGTCAACACAAACAAGTTACAGGACACACCAATTCAGGCAACACACATGGGAATAAATTCCCACTAGAGTGTACTAAAACGTAAAACAAGTTTGAACCAACCTGTTAATCTCATGATTCACCGTCTCATAGACCTGCACAAAGAAAGTAGCAACATTATGGTAGTTTGAATTTCTGACTTACTGCAAAGTGTAGTGTTTTACAGTGGCTTTTTTGTCATAAACTTTCATAATCAAAATGTTTGTATTTCCATTTATCATGACAAAAGTTTTAAACAGTGGAAAGAAAAGGTAGTTGGGCTAAGCGTTTGCAAAAAGCAATTATACCATTTCATTGTGAATAATTCATAAATTGTTTTTATGTAACTGTAAACAGTTTATGCATGTAAGTCTTGAAGGAACATACTTGGTATTCTGTTATTAACTTTGTACTTAATGTAAAATCATAAACATCCCAATACAACTCTGGGGTCATTTTATTTAAAGCTGTTATGATATCTTGATTAGAAAGCGTTACATGTTTTTAGGGGCAATGCAAGATGGCTCTGCAGAGATGACGTTAGGAGGGAGTGACATGAACCCAAACCAAAGGCATGATTATTCCTTAGACAACTTAATTAATCACTTATATAAACTTGCAAAGGACAAACGACATTTTACCTACTGTGTCCACTGTCCACGCTTCTGGCGAGTGTTGCCTTTTCTTTGCACCTATGCTCGTAGGCTATGTTAGGAACGGTAAAGAGAAGCTGTTGCTCTTGCCACTCGGGACTTCTACTATTATTTCTTGCGCTGTTTCCTCATTGAGGATCCTCTGGTATAAATGGGCTTTCAATGAGAACATAAACTGAAGTCGATATGCTCAGCCGACAATTAAATATTAAAATAATATAAAACAAGCCATATTACTCCGCGTTTAATAAGCATGGAGAAATATCCCATCTGTCTTCCGGATATATAGCTAGCCAACCCCCAGTCCGTGACCACGGAGTTTGCGCGAAGTTGTTCACGTGACCTAATTCATGATTTAAAGTTTTTTTTTTTTTTTATTGCTGAACAGATATGTAATAAATCACGACTTTCCCTCTCCTTCTCTTTACTTTGTCACGAAAGCTACCATTCTTTATTTAAATAAATTCATAAATATTTGTATTAACAAAACCCATCATACCTATCGCGCGAGCACAACACTTCATCTTCGTTCACGCGACCAGTGCTTTAAGAGTCAAGATGGCTGCCCACAGTGCCGTGCTTTCGATGTCCAAAATTATTAATCCGTTCTGGGGTGGACGCCTTGGCAATACGGTTAAAGTAAGATAAGACACGTCGCTATGGTCACATTGGTTGTAAACGTTGTTGTAGTGTGGCTTCAAACTAAGGTCGACTATTTAATCTAAACACAAGGTCATAGCATACAGTTGACTAAACATGCTAGCAATCTTATTGCACATTTCTCACATCTCTCTTCCTTGTATTTCAGGTATTTGGGACAACTCTGACAAGTCACAGGAATAAGACCTTACGTAGTGTGAGTGAATCAGATTGTCTCTGTGGGTATCAATATTCGATTGAGATGTGATTTTTGTCCATTTTTATGTAATGGTAACGTTACTAGCAATGTCCTAGAATCACGGCTAAGTTACTCAATAAATAATTTATTTCCAACCTGTATGGCTTTGGGACAAACTTCGGGAGTGGTATGTAACTGTTGTTCCACCTTCTTTGGGGAGGAGAGGTTATAATGCCTCTGCACTCACTACTTCCTGGATTCTTATGTGGTGATCAGAATAACTCTTGTTCTTCTGCTTTCCTTGCTGTCCGTCTTCAACAACAGGGCAACAACATTGTAAGTAGCTGACTGATATGGTTTATTCATAGACCGTATAGGTTTACAATGCATCACATCACAAACAAGACAGAACATTACTTTTTCATACTAGAGCTGTGGGATGTAGGAATAAAGGAACTAATGTTCATGGAATCTCACAAGTCTTTCATTACAAGTTCAACATTAACAATATTAAATCCTACAAATTGATGACAAGTACATATACACACACACACAGTACAGGCCAAAAGTTTGGAACCACCATCTCATTCAATGCGTTTACTTTACTTTATTTTCATGACTATTTACATTGTAGCTTATCACTGAAGGCATCAAAACAATGAATGAACAGATTGAAAGATTTACTTAACAAAAAAGCGTGAAATAACCGTAAATATGTCTTATATTCCAGTTTCTTCAAAGTAGCCACCCTTTGCTCTGATTACTGCTTTGCACACTCTTGGCATTCTCTTGATGAGCTTCAAGGAGTTCCCAAAGATGCTGTGGTCCAGCTCTCCCCGATTTTGAATAAATCCCCAACAGTGTCACCAGCAAAGCACCTCCACACCGTCACACCTCCTCCGCCGTGCTTCACGGTGGGAACCAGGCATGTAGAATCCATCCAGTCCCCTTTTCTCCGTTGCACAAAGACAAGGCGGTTGGAAACAAAGATCTCAAACTTGGACTCATCAGACCAAAGCCCAGATTTCCACTGGTCTAATGTCCATTCCTTGTGTTTCTTGGTCCAAACAAATCTCTTCTGCTGGTTGCCTCTCCTTAGCAGTGGTTTCCTAACTGCTATTTGACCATGAAGGCCTGATTTGCACAGTCTCCTCTTAACAGTTCTAGAGATGTGTCTGGTGCTAGAACTCTGTGTGGTATTCATCTGGTCTCTAATCTGAGCTGATGTTAACTTGTGATTTCTGAGGCTGGTGACTCAGATGAACTTATCCTCAGCAGCAGAGGTGACTCTTGGTCTTCCTTTCCTGGGGCGGTCCTCACGTAAGCCAGTTTTGTTGTAGCGATTGATGGTTTTTGTGACTGCACTTGGGGACACATTCAAAGTTTTCGCAATTTTCCAGACTGACTGACCATCATTTCTTAAAGTAGTGATGGACACTTGTTTCTCTTTACTTAGCTGATTGGTTCTTGCCATAATATGAATTCTAACAGTTGTCCAATAGGGCTGTCGGCTGTGTATCAACCTGACTTCTGCACAACACAACTGATGGTCCCAACCCCGTTAATAAGGCAAGAAATTCCACTAATTAACCCTGACAAGGTACACCTGTGAAGTGGAAACCATTTCAGGTGACTACCTCATGAACCTCATTGAGAGAACACCAAGGATTTGCAGCACTATCAAAAAAACATAATTCCATATGTGTTCATTCATAGTTTTGATGCCTTCAGTGATAATGTACAACGTAAATAGTCATGAAACAAAAGAAAATGCATTGAATGAGAAAGTGGTTCCCTGTGTGTGTGTGTGTGTGTGTGTGTGTGTGTGTGTGTGTGTTTTTGATGGTGATGTTCATATTGTACTGGCATTAGTTTTAAAGTGAAAGGTTGGAAACTCTTCTTAAATAAATATGCCCTAACATGGTAACACACTAGTAACAACTTATAGGCATAAGTAAATTGTAGTTGAGTTAAAATTAGCAAAACCACCAGTGTTGTACTTTCAGTTCAATGCAGTTAATAACGTATGAAATGCCACTGTTACAGCCCCCTCCTGCAAAGTATGGAGGCAGACACACTGTGACCCTCATACCTGGAGATGGAATTGGTCCAGAGCTGCTCAATCATGTCAAAGAGGTTTTCAGGTTGGTAAGACTTAAACTAAAACCTGTTCAAAGTGTTGCCCAAAGGCCAGTAAGGATTGCCTCACCATGTGGTTTCTACTCATGCTGTAGGTTCAGCTGTGTCCCGGTGGACTTTGAGGTGGTGCATGTCAACTCTGCTTTGGAGAGTGAGGATGATATCAACAATGCCATCACTGCCATTCGCCGTAATGGAGTTGCCCTCAAAGGCAAGCAGACCCCCTTTGTTTCTGTGTCAAAAGCAGAGCATGAAAACAAAGCACAGTTGTGAGAAGCGTGTAGTTTATAATAAGACCATGACCAAGTGTGACACTGTCACTTTTGTGATTCTTCTGATAGGTAACATAGAAACCAACCACACAATGGCGCCATCCGTCAAATCAAGAAATAATCTCCTTCGGTAAGAGTTTTATTGAACTATTCAGTTGATATGGGCTCCTTTTCTCAGATGGCTAGCATTCCTTTCATAATTTGTTCCAACAGCACAAGCTTAGACCTGTATGCCAATGTGATGCACTGCCAGTCGCTCCCTGGAGTCCAGACTCGCCACAAGAACATTGACATCATGATCATCCGGGAGAACACAGAGGGAGAGTACAGCAGTCTAGAGCACGAGGTAAAACAGAACAGAAACCATCAGTTCTACTGTCTGCTGAAACACACGCATAGACTCCCTCCCTCAAAGATATCTTTCTTCTCTGTGTCTGTCTTTCTCTCCCACCTTCTTCTCTTCCTTTTCAAATTGGAGTGAGCTACCACCCATATACTATTAAAAGTACAACATTTGTCTTATTTTAGAGTGTGTCTGGGGTAGTGGAGTGCCTCAAGATCATCACCAGGAACAATTCCCTCAGGATCGCTGATTATGCCTTCCGACTGGCCAGGGAGAAAGGTCGTAGTAGGGTCACTGCCGTACACAAGGCTAACATCATGTGAGTTACTCTGAGACCAATGTATCTTGCCGGAACTTTCTGGTCACCTGAGCCTTACATAATATTGTGAGTTCGTTAGTGCTGAAACATGTTGAGTTTGGTCTCACTGCTTCAACAGGAAGCTCGGCGATGGCTTGTTCTTGCAGTGTTGCAGAGAAGTGGCCTCTGGTTACCCAGACATCACATTTGACAGCATGATTGTGGACAACACCACCATGCAGGTGATAGAAGATTAAGTGACACACCTCTGAGTTTTGGAAAAGTTTCTCAATAGTGATGTATCTAGATTATTCCCTAACCACTTTGCTGGTCTGTGTTTTTAGCTGGTGTCCAAGCCACATCAGTTTGATGTGATGGTAATGCCCAATCTGTATGGGAATGTGGTGAGCAACGTATGTGCCGGCCTGGTGGGAGGGCCTGGCCTCGTGCCTGGGGCTAACTTCGGCCGCGACTATGCTGTCTTTGAGACGGTGAGTGTTCTGCAGTTCATGCTGTCCCCTCTGTTTTATAGAATGAAAAGTACATGAATCCTGTCTGTGTTGATATTTCAGGATACAGATTTTTTATTATACCTTATTACTTTATTTTTCTGGTTCTCTCAGGCTACAAGGAACACAGGAAAGAGTATTGCTGGCAAGAACATTGCTAACCCTACAGCCATGCTGCTAGCTGGCTGTATGATGCTGGACCACCTTAAGTAAGCTTTTCCAGACGACATACTTTCAGTACATACCTTCCTGTTGTTTCTTCTGCGTTCTAATGCTGTCACTGTGGTACCAGTAAATAAATCATTCTTTCTTCTGGATATCTCCAGGCTTTACGAATACGCGAGCATGATCCGAAATGCAATCCTCACCACCATGAATGAAACCAGGGTAAGTCTTCCTTCGCTGACAGGCCTCTCCCCTCACCTGCTCTCCATAGTTAAATGATTTCTTCCATTTAGTCCAGTTATGGACAGTTTTAGTTCAGTTATTAAGTTATTTTAGTACAGTCCAGTTATTAGCCTGGGAATCCTAAATCCGAAAGGGTTAAGGGTCTGGCATCAAGTAATGAAAGTCGGCCATCTCGAGGGGCGGCACCAAGCGTGCATTCGATAACAGCTCGGCTACAAGCGTATAGTTAATGAGCAGCATTACTCAATGCCAGAGTAACTCGCTGAGCAAATCTCACGAGAACTCTGGATGTCCATGGTACCAGTTATGAATTACATGGATCAAAGATTTGGGGCTGTGTTGTAGTTTTTCAAAATAGTGAAGCGCTGTGATATACGATTTGGAAGTTTTCACATGGTGTTTATTTTGAAAACTGACCGGATGCTCTAGCACTTTCATTCCCTGCCCTGCCTGTTGAATGCCCTGCGGTTCCGTCAAAATAAAATAAAAGACCTGGCAGAGCGGAGAGACGCTGCTGGGACATACTGCGTCGTGGCTGGTGGAATCACAAGTCTTAAGTGGCCACGATTTCTGGTGGTGGTCGCCTAACCCGCCGGAACACATCGTAGACGCACCTGGGGCAGTGGAATATAGGGTTAACAGGCCATTGTTGCATGTCAGAGGCTTAGAAGCCCTGGTGGCAGGTCTGGCATGTTTCCTCGTGGGCATCACATAACATTCACACAAAGCAGCATCGTGCCCTGTCAATTTCACAAAGCTCTTATGAAATACTACAATGTACGGTATCTGACTTTACATTGTGTGGCAGTAACATTAATTACCATCCTTGAGCTCATGTAAAAACCTGATCTGCTTATCATCCAAGGTAGACTGCTTGTTGCTTTGACAGGTTTTTTAAAAGATATGCAATATGTATTTATTTATGCAGAGTGGGAAACTGTTTTATTAAGTGCATACAGATACTTAATCAAATACATAAAGCACACATACAAATACAATTAGACTTTACATTTCTCTGTAATTTGGTCATTTTTAAGTTAAATACATTTTGGGCACGGTTTCTGAGCACCCTGTTTTTTTTTGTTTTGTTTTTTTTTGCAGTTGCACACAGCCGATATCGGGGGTCAGGGCACCACATCAGAGGTGGTCCAGTCCATCATGAGGAACATCCAGAGTAAAGGGCCTCTCACAACTGACCTCTAAACACACATTCATCAGAGGTGTGAGTTTAAACGTCAGTTTCCATGGCATTGGGTCTTATCACTGACATCAGACTGGTTCCTTTTTTCCCTTTCTTGTTAATGCAGCTTACTGATCACTGTACAAACAGCCTTTTATCCACAACGGTGGGTTTCAAGATAATGACCTTCATGAGACAGATTTAAAACGGTTTACTTTGGATCAAATTCCATTATCGCTCCTATTAGATGATTAATCTTACTGTAAGGATATTTGCTGAGTTCATCAGGTTCATTCAGTTGGAAAGAAGTGTTTTTACAAATTGTTATAAATGTCAAGGAGGCTCATTGTTTATTTTCCAAATTATGGCTATGTTACAGCCTTCTCACTCTGCCAAAATGTGCTATGTTCCTTTAATGCCTCGGCTTTTTTTGTCATACTGTAACTTCAATATCAAGTGGTCTGTTATATAATGTCCTGTCTTTACATCAGATTAACTGTACTATAAAAATGGGGATGTAGCAATTTCATATATACTGTATTAGGAGGTGTACATCAAGTAGTTGTTGTCTGTGATATGTGAGCAGGTATATATACTGTATAACACAATATTATCAATAAAGTAAAAATCTACCTAATCTTTTTACACGGAGATTTGAATATGAAATGTCTTTCAAATGCGTGTGTACACTGGTGTTTATATTATTCTGTGCACCCCATTTATGTCAGTGAGGGAAGGCTAAATAACAACCCCTCTGTATAATGCAATACAGATTTACAAAATAAAGTATATCCTTAAAAATGATCATACAGTTGAATCAACACCGCTCTAAAACAGTTTCAACAAAACTGGAACATTAGAAGCTTCATTAAGATCAGGTTTAATGCAGGCGGCATGTATTAGGCTGCATTAGTTTTAGCCAGGTGCACCTAATAAACTGGCAACTGGCTATATAAAGCCTTCATAAAACGGGACCTTTTTATAATAAGATTTGTTAAGCTTTATCTTGATTCTTTGCCTCTGCTTCAAAGAAAGAAGCTCTATTCTGGCCTCCTGCTGGGGATAAAGATTATTTTTCTCCAAATAAGATCAGGCTCACTGATTTTTCCGTTTGTTTTACAATTTCACGCTCCATCAACTTCTTACTTGCAACGCTGGATGACAAGCTGCTGTTTTACATTTAATCACTAGGTGGCTACAATGCTTTTTAGAGTTGCCACTACACTGTAACTTGGAACGCCTGTGTATTACTGCACTGACAGTGGTGTGTAAAAGCTGCAGGGAAACTGGCAGGAAGGTTGTTACACATAATTGGGAACATCAAAAATAATTCTTGGTCTTTTCATTTGATTTCTGGGAATCATCAGGCTGTTGGTTTTAGACTACAAGTTTCTAAGAAAATCGTGAAGGATTTTGGATTTGCTCTCTCTCTCTGTCATTTAGCATTAAACCAAACCATTTGTTATAGTTTCACCTGGTAAAACCAAACCATCCATTCTTTTTTCATCTGTATTTTTTTAGAATACTCTGACCACACAATCACATAAGGGAAAACTGTCCCTGAGCCAGCAACGGCAGGAGGAGTAGATAGATGTTATAGTGGTATATATTATGAGTGTACACTCACCGGCCACTTTATTAGGTACACCTGTCCAACTGCTCGTTAACACTTAATTTCTAAGCAGCCAATCACATGGCGGCAACTCAGTGCATTTAGGCATGTAGACATGGTCAAGAGAATCTCCTGCAGTTCAAACCGAGCATCAGTATGGGGAAGAAAGGTGATTTGAGTGACTTTGAACGTGGCATGATTGTTGGTGCCAGAAGGGCTGGTCTGAGTATTTCAGAAACTGCTAATCTACTGGGATTTTCACGCACAACCATCTCTAGGGTTTACAGAGAATGATCCGAAAAAGAAAAAACATCCAGTGAGCGGCAGTTCTGTGGGCGGAAATGCCTTGTTGATGCCAGAGGTCAGAGGAGAATGGCCAGACTGGTTCGAGCTGATAGAAGGGCAACAGTGACTCAAATAACCACCCGTTACAACCAAGGTGGGCAGAAGAGCATCTCTGAACGCACAGCACGTCGAACTTTGAGGCAGATGGGCTACAGCAGCAGAAGACCACCTTGGGTGCCACTCCTTTCAGCTAAGAACAGGAAACTGAGACTACAATTTGCACAAGCTCATCGAAATTGGACAATAGA